>NC_042288.1:3443214-3794079 GCF_901000725.2 Takifugu rubripes | reverse complement strand
TCTGATAATTGCCTTCTGTTAGGATCCTTATTTCCTGATGAAATAAAGGTCAAAATATAAAGCTCAATCCCTCCTTCAGGTTGGGTTGACTTTCTCAGTTATCAGGGCCAAACTTTATACAGAGCAAATTAAAGTTTTTTTGCATCTCTACTTCCTCAACTTGTTTTGTTCTATTTTCAAACCACCTCTGAATGCTTCGCCCATAACAATGCATTTAACTTACTGCCTAAACAGCAAAATATATTTGCATGAATTCATAGACTTACATCTATGTCATAATAACAGGTTAGCTTATTTAAGCATAAACAAAACAAAAATACCTCCCAGGCAGGCTATTTCCTGTGGGATTAATATGTAGTATTTTTTGCCCTCGACATGCTCTATTGGCACCAATGGTGCCTGTGAGACTATGGCCTCTGTGTGCATGCTTTGGTTTTCAGACCAACATGATGACAGGGTTTTTACATATAGCTAACAAACAGACTGCGTGATCTCCAGCTTTGTACAAAACCTTGTTTGTGGCCTGTGTATAATAGAACAGACCATTTCTGTACAACACACAGACAGGAACACACACATGCATGACCTCAGCCCTTTTCTGGACAGGCAGTTGAGGCCACAAAAAGACACTAATCTGCCTTGCTACCATCTGAAGTGAGGCTTCTGTGGTTCTGTTGTCTGCGGCTGTGTGTTTGTATCCACACATCTCAGCACGAACTCCAGACAGAAAGTATGTAATCAAAAAAAGCTAACCTTTTAGAAAGAGAGACATCTAAATGCTGCAAAACAGTTCTGTTTACTATAGATACTGATTGCATTAACATAAGTGCTCTTAAGCTCAGTTTTCTCTTTGAGTGTGAATTCTGTCTCACTGCTTACACCACATTTTCACAGCCATTGAAGAATCCCATGGTCCCCTTTCGCCACACTACGTGGAGATCGCCATATACTGTGCAGGAGTCTTCCTCATTGCCTGCATGGTGGGCATTGTGGTGGTGTGCCGGATGAGGAACACAACAAAAAAACCCGACTTCGGGGGCCAGCCGGCTGTCCACAAACTGAGCAAACAGATCCCGCTGCGGCGCCAGGTAACAGAAAGTAGATAAAGAGTTCTAATGGCATCTAACACCTTTGAGGAGACACACTAGAAAATATGCAGAGATATAAAGAAAGGACAAAATACCATAAAATAGTTTAAATTGGGGGGAGGAATACATAAAAGTATACAAGTTACTGAGCTAATACTGATTAATACATTTTTCAGAAATAAAAACAATAACTGGACTGCTTCAAAGCATGGCATCTAACGTTGTACCACAGATTTAATATAGCCTTTCTTCTTAAGGCATATGTTCGTATGCCTTGAGGAAAACCAAAAGCTGCAATCTAAAACACAAACAAGTGTTTGGGATTACGTTCCTCAGAGAACCTGTGACAAGGTAAGCTTAGTGTGGAGTGACAGTGGTGAGGCAGAATTATTAGTATATCTAAAGGCATTATTGCTGTTTCTCACTTCTGTAGTGTACTCATCTCTAACCAGCTCCCACTATAATTTTAACGTATAAACCATGGAAATGTATAGAGTACATGTTCCAAATCCTCCTTCATGGGCACATTTACTCCTCTAGTGATGCCTTGGAGCTTTATTTGATCTTTGAACTCAGACAGCGATGATCAGCCATTCTCTTCTGTCCTGTAGGTGTCAGCGGACTCGAGTTCTTCAATGAACTCCAACACACCTCTCGTGCGAATTACAACGCGGCGGAGCTCTGCACACGATGAGCCAATCCCCGAATACGACCTTCCTGAGGATCCACGATGGGAGTTTACTCGAGACAGGTGAGAGCGGGCTCCTCCAACACCTTCCGCTAACATTTCCTGCTGTTGTATCTTTGACTCATCAATATTTCAGAAAAGTTGTTCAGAGATTTAATAATTGCACTGATATCAGTGATACTTTAGAAAAATAAGAAAAACAATACAGATAATTCGATGCATAAGTATGTAAACGTCCTGTCCTTCTAAAAGGCACGCAAGGATCTAAACAATGTCACTGTTGCGTGGAGGGAGAGTTCATAATAACAATGACTTCTGCAAACAGTACCGGTACTTGTTTGACAGTCTGCATGACAGCCTTTAGCACTACATCCTTCGCTCATTTCCTTAGTGTCAATACAGCTATTATTTGACTAACAGGGTACATTATGGTGGAGGATATCAATAAAATCACAGTACAATGCACAGCTCTTTGATTGTATCTCAGCTGGTAAATGGTAGATAAGTATTGTTTCATATGATGAGGGATGTTAACGCTGATAGGCAGCAGACAACAATGGCTAACTGGTGTATAATAGTTGTAGTGGCTGTGATAATGGTTTATGAGTCATCTGTTGTTGTTCTGGTAAAAAAAAAAAAAAAAACCTGAACTTGGCCCCTTGCCTGGCCATGAAACCTGGGACTCCATCATACTCTCACTCACACATGCTTCTGATGCTTTTGGATGAAGCTGTGCTAATTATTGGTTTTGACCTTCTTGGTCAAACAATGTTGCTTCAGTTTGTCACAGTTGCAATGGATGGTGATGAAATTTATGTCTGATTTAATGAGACAGCAAAGGTTATACTAGTTGAACACACACTTAAGGTTTGCGCAGAAAGGGGAAAATCAATTAGTGTCGAAAGTGTTGTAAAACACTAAATAACTTTTAATACCTCTGAGTACATTCAGGCTATGGAAAAGTCCATCCATCCATCCACCCATCCTCTACCGCTTATCCGGGGTCGGGTCGCGGGGGCAGCAGCCTAAGAAGAGAAGCCCAGACTTCCCTCTCCCTAGCTACTTCTTCCAGCTCATCCAGGGGGATGCCCAGGCGTTCCCAGGCCTGTCGAGAGACATAGTCTCTACAACGTGTCCTGGGTCTTCCCGGGGGTCTCCTACCGGAGGGACATGCCCTGAACACCTCACCAGGGAGGTGCCCATGGGGCATCCTGACTAGATGCCCAAGCCACCTCATCTGGCTCCTCTTAACGGAGAGGAGCAGCGGCTCTACTCCGAGCTCCTCCCGGATGGCAGAGCTTCTCACCCTATCTCTAAGGGAGAGCCCAGCCACCCTATGGAGGAAGCTCAATTCGACTGCTTGTACCCGTGATCTTGTTCTTTCGGTCATTATCCAAAGCTCATGACCATAGGTGATGGTAGGAACGAAGATCGACTGGTAAATTGAGAGCTTCGCCTTTTGGCTCAGCTCTCTCTTCACCACAACGGACCGGTGCAGAGTCCGCATTACTGCGGACGCCGCACCGATCCGCCTGTCGATCTCCTGCTCCATTCTTCCCTCTCTTGTGAACAAGACCCCGAGGTACTTGAACTCCTCCACTTGGGGCAGGATCTCCTCCTTGACCCGGAGAAGGCACTCCACCTTTTTCCGGTTGAGAACCATGGCTTCGGATTTGGAGGTGCTGATTTTCATCCCAGCCGCTTCACTTGCGGCGGCGAACCGATCCAGTGATCGTTGGAGGTCACAGGCTGATGACGCCAACAGGACCACATCATCTGCAAAAAGCAGAGACCCGATCCTGAGGTCACCAAACCGGACCCCCTCAACACCATGACTGCACCTAGAAATTCTCTCCATAAAAATTATGAACAGAATCGGTGACAAAGGGCAGCCCTGGCGGAGAACAACCCTAGTTGGAACACACCCTCCGGTCCCCCTTCTTAAAAAGAGGGACTACCACCCCGGTCTGCCAATCCAGGGGCACCGCCCCCGATGTCCACGGAATATTGCAGAGTTGAGTCAGCCACGACAGCCCTACAACATCCAGAGCCTTAAGGAACTCTGGACGGATCTCATCCACCCCCGGGGCCTTGCCACCGAGGAGTTTTTTTGACTACCTCGGCAACTTTAGCCCCGGAGATATGAGAGCCTATCCCCAGGTCCCCAGGCCCTACTTCCTCACTGGAATGCGTGTTGGTGGGATTGAGGAGGTCCTCGAAGTATTCCTTCTCCGATCCACAACATCCCGAGTTGAGGTCAGCAGCACATAATCACCACTATACACAGCGTTGACAGTGCACTGCTTCCCCCTCCTCAGACGTCGGATGGTGGTCCAGAACCTTTTCGAGGCCGTCCGAAAGTCGTTCTCCATGGCCTCACCGAACTCTTCCTCACCGAACTCTTCCCATGCCCGGGTCGTTGCCTCAGCAACCGCCGTAGCTGCACTCCGCTTGGCCTGCCAGTACCTATCTGCTGCCTCAGGAGTCCCACAGGCCAGTAAGGCCCAATAGGACTCCTTCTTCAGCCTGACGGCATCCCTCACCACTGGTGTCCACCAGCGGGTTTGGGCATTGCCGCCTTGATAGGCACCAACCACCTTGCGGCCACAGCACCGGTCAGCCGCCTCAACAATGGAGGCATGGAACATGGTCCACTCAGACTCAGTGTCCGCCTCCTCCCGTGGGATATGGTCAAAGCTCTCCCGGAGGTGTGAGTTGAAGCTCCTTCTGACAGGAGACTCTGCCAGGCGTTCCCAGCAGACCCTCACAATACGTTTGGGTCTGCCGTCCTGGTGCCAAGTGCACATGTGGACGCCTTTATGCCTGAACAAGGTGTTTGTTATGGACAATCTAAGATGAGCACAGAAGTCCAATAACAAAACACCATTCGGGTTCAGATCAGGGGGGCCGTTCTTCCCAATCACACCTCTCCAGGTCGTACTGTCGTTGCCAACGTGAGCATTGAAGTCACCCAGGAGGACAAGGGAGCCCCCAGAAGGAGCACGCTCCAGCACTCCCTTTAAGGACTCCAAAAAGGGTGGATACGCTGAACTGCTGTTTGGGCCATAGGCACAAACAACAGTCAGAATCCGTCCCCCCACCCGAAGGCGAAGGGAGGCTACCCTCTCATCCACCGGGGTAAACTCCAATATACAGACACTGAGCTGGGGAGCAACCAGAACTGCCACACCTGCCCGTCGCCTCTCACCATTGGCAACTCCAGAGTGGTAGAGTCCAACCCCTCTCGAGAAGACTGGTTCCAGAGCCCTTGCCGTGCGTCGAGGTGAGGCCGACTATATCTAGTCGGAACTTCTCAACCTCACTCACCAGCTCAGGCTCCTTTCCCACCAGAGAGGTGACATTCTGTTGTGGTCCAGGATTCCCAGTTGTGTTTTTCCTGCAGGGGGCGTGGTGGAGCCATGCTCCGGCCACCTGTTGGCGCACCTGCAGGACATCAGCGATCAGCCGCCTATTTAAGGTCTAAGACTCCGGTCTACCAGCGTCAGAGGATTTTTGTGTAACTTGGTATTTCTGGGGTCTGTGTTGGTTTTTGCAGGTTCTTATGATTTTTGTGGCTCCACGCTGGAGCTCTTGGTGTGCACCGGAGGACGAACTGTTGCTTCCCAGCAGTCCAGGAGGACTGTCCTTTTTGTGTTTGTTTAATAAAACCAATTTTTGGACCTTTCATCACTGCGTTCGGGTCCTAAACAACCACAAATCGTAACACATTGCGTGTCCCTAGAGCCAGTTTATGCAGCCGGGGATCAGACCGCCAAGATCCCTGCCTTCGGCCGCTACCCAACACACAATGCACCCGACCCCCTTGGCCCCTCCTGCAGGTGGTGAGCCCACGGGAAGGGGGTCCCATGTTGCCTCTTCGGGCTGTGCCCGGCCGGACTCCATGGGCAGAGGTCCGGCCACCAGGCGCTCGCCAACGTGCCCCACCCCCAGGCCTGGCTCCAGGAGGGGGCCCCGGTGACCCACATCCGGGCAAGGGAAACGTCGGACCAATGTTGTTTTCCATCATTAGGGGGTCTTGGGCTACGCTTTGTCTGATCCCTCACCTAGGACCTGTTTGCCATGGGTGGCCCTACCAGGGGCGTAAAGCCCCAGACAACGGAGCTCCTAGGATCATTGGGACACACAAACCCCTCCACCACGATAAGGTGGTAGCCCAGGAGGGGTGGAAACGTCTGAATTTTAAATTTAAAAAAAAACACAAAAAGATGTGTTTTGTGGAGCCTGAATACAACTGCGTGGCAGTTTTAGTCTTGATTCATTGCCTGCCTGCCTGGGCTGGAGGGACCAGATTAGGATGTAAACCATCAAGGAAAGCTAATGTTCTTGGTTTGCATGGAGGAAAACTTACATTGATTGGATGGCGTGTGGATGGCTGGACAGATTGGTTGTCATTGAGCATGCTAAATATGTGGACAGATAGGGGATTATGTTTCTACAGCAGGGCACCAGTCTCTGGCTTTGCAGGGTGCAGTGCTGGTGATTGCAAAGGCAGTATACTGGGGCGAAAGGAGGTGGGGACCTGCACTTGTCAATCACAAGAAAAAACAAGATACACTGCAGGTTCAGGGGTAAATTGTTCTTTTTTTTTTGTCTCTGACATTTGTGTGCAAGTACAAATTATGTTACGACTGACACACTAGCAAATAATATCATGTACCCTTGGACTGCGATTAAAAGAATATTTTGAGTCATTTCAGTTATTGAACCTGATGAAAATCTGAGGCATTTCGCAACTAGTTTAGACAAAAATATTAAGTTGCTGGTTAAGGTGCTTTTACAGAAAACCAGAGTCTAGAAACCTAGAAAATTGTTATGGATTATTAGGAAATTGTCAAATTCACAATTTAAAGTCAAAGATGATTAAGGCTTAAAAATACCTTAATTTTGATTATCCATGCAGAATATTTTTTGCACATCATAAATAATTCTGTGTGGACATATTTCTCAATAGCTTACATCATCATGACAGTTTCCAGTATTGTAGCAATTAAATTTCCATTTAGCATGTTGTTAGGTATGTGTCATTTCATTCGTCATCTTCTAATGGGTCTGCAGTAATGTGTCAGGACCTGTTTTAGGTCTTGACAAGAGTGTATATTGGAATACACCAAGGCAGATAAGAACAGATTAGAAATAAGTGCCTTTTCTGATTTAATCCAGTAGTTGCTGTTACTATGGCACTGTCTTCACTCCTTGTGCCAATAAAATGTTCACAGAGACACAGAAATAGAACGATCTTTTTATATATATATAAAAAGAACAGGGTGGAGGTTTACAAACTGGATTAGCACCCAGTGTTATTTCCTCTTGTATTCTACACTTGTATACTTTGTAGGAGAGTGAGCTCATCAAAGTGTCAGATGATATTATGAGATTTTCTTTTGTTTTTCAGCAGCCTAACTGCAAAGTTTCTTGTCTTTTCCATGTCTGTTTGATGACTAAAGATTGACCCTGGGCAAACCCCTGGGTGAAGGTTGCTTTGGCCAAGTTGTAATGGCAGAGGCTCTGGGCGTTGATAAAGACAAACCCAAGGAAGCTGTGACTGTTGCCGTCAAAATGCTGAAAGGTAAGCATCAAATGCACATACGGTACATACTTCTCCATTAGGTGTTGTCTGGCATGCTGAATTTATAGGTCACTTATGCTCCAATGGAGGTTTAGGTGGAGCCTTAGGCTCTCATTATTATTCATTATTGGTGGTTGCTGAGTGACAGCTATGGTAAGTCGGGTTTGGAAGCTGAGGGTTAGGAGCAGTGAAATACCTATCCCTAAAGAAGCAGCTGGCTGTAGCTCAGTCAGCACTCACACAAAGAGACAAGTCACACAAGCTGTACTGCTATGATTAATGAAAACAGGAGAGGGCACAAGGTTGGTTTTGGGGAGGGGTCAGATCACCTACTGCAGCAGACTGGGGGACTAACCTTGACAAAGGAAATGTGCTGTTAAGAATGACTCCAGGTAAGGTAATTGTGCAGAGGAATGCTGGCAATGCTGTTCTGGCTGTCTGTATACTGTAGAGCCACTGGCTCAATCAACTCCATGAAAAAGGAGCCTGTGCAGCAAATAATGAATCCAGATTAATGTCCCTAGCACTGAAAGGATGTCTCTGTAATCTTTATTAGAAACTTCAGTCTGTGCTGTAATTGTAGCCCACATTGTCTGTCAACCACAATTAATCATGCGTAGATACAGAAGACCAAAAGGTTAAATGTGGACATGGGACTGAGAGGTTTTTGCAAACTTTAAAGTCACATCTTCCCACTATTAGATGATGCCACGGAGAAAGAGCTGTCTGACCTGGTATCAGAGATGGAAATGATGAAGATGATTGGTAAACATAAGAACATCATTAATCTTCTTGGAGCCTGTACGCAAGATGGTGAGTAGACTCAGGCTGAGCATTCATTATTTGAAGACAGTAATACTGTACATAAGCAAGCATTTATCTACAAATAAGCAAATACAGGAATAGCGTAAAATACATAAACTGGTATAAATAGCCTCCTCTCCGCTATAAATGCTGCAAACCAAGAGGCAAACTAGTTAAAATAGATCCATACATGCTAGTTGTGTACAAGAACATTTTTGAAATACGTTTATAGTTTTATAGAAATATTTAATTCAGTGGCTGAGATGAACATATCGAGGTGAAAAAGGATGTGTAAAAAAATGAGAAATTTAAGGTTTTGTCAAAGGGAATAATTTATGATCATGGTCCAGCAGTAATGTCTATCTCCTCTCTGATGCAGGTCCCCTTTATGTGATAGTAGAATACGCCTCCAAAGGCAACCTTAGGGAGTACCTCCGAGCCCGGAGGCCACCTGGCATGGAATACTCTTATGATATCGCCAGAGTCTCAGATGAACAACTTACATTCAAAGATTTAGTGTCCTGCACCTACCAAGTAGCAAGGGGTATGGAGTACCTTGCATCACAGAAGGTAAGAGAATGTGATGGAATCATTATATATTGTAAGCTTGGCTGTGGGAACGTTGGGGGACCCCCTGCCCAATCCCTGAATTGTGTCTTCTCATCCTCTTGACAAAAGACTCTCTGTGCTGCAGAATTGTGAAGTTTTCACAAAGGGGGTACGGCCATGTTTGCCCGCATCAGACTCACGCTTGCTCTCACTGTTGGAATGTGACAGAGTCTCACATGTACACAAACACATGCAAATGACTGCACACACAGGCATTTCAATGCACAGAAACAACTCAGAGCGTACACATATGTGATACGGCACGTGAGGAATTTTTACTCGGTCGGACATGCAAGCATTTGTGTCGTCCCACAAACCTATAGCATGCATGAGCCATCTACGTTTTGAGATCATTCTGAATAAAATGTCTTTACTGTTTTAATTCTTTCTATCCCAGTGTATACACAGAGACCTTGCAGCCAGGAACGTCCTGGTCACAGAGAGCAACATTATGAAGATCGCAGACTTTGGCCTTGCCAGAGATGTCCACAATATTGACTATTATAAAAAGACAACAAATGTGAGTCCACACATAAAGGAACACATGCTTAGGGGGAACGTAATGTTTATAAATGTCGCTAAACTATCCATTGGCCTCTTTTTTCTAATTCTTTCATCTTCCTGTTTAACGTTCTCCCTCTGTTTGGCGGAAATGGCTGGTTCCCAGGCAACATTTGAATGCTTATCAGTTCTAGATACTCTGCTCTGTAGGTTCTCCAGAATCTTTTTATTTAATTTTCATAGACACTCATACCATTATCCCAAAAGAGACAGAACAAGAAGGGAGCAGCTTAAACATAATTGGCATCCCTGTGGTGGCCTAGCAGTGTCTTTCTTTCCCACCGCAGAGCATTGATCGTGCATCCTCATTTAATATGCATGGTTGGCTTTTCATAGCATGCACAATAACAGCAGCAACAATGCCTATCATTTACATTAAAGCAAAGTAGACAGAGCCCTCACAGATCCCTGTAGTAATGCATAACTTGGTTATCACCCTCCAACTGGAAAGATCTAGATATCTTATTCCTCATAAATGTTCAGTAACTTATAAAATGTGTTGTTGCTTATGTAATGAACACAATCCTGCACTAATTAACCATTGCGTATTGCTCATTAGTGCATCATTTTATTTTCCCTTAGGGCTTATTTGGGGGTTAGTAATCCAGTGTGATGAGCTTAGTCATGCCGGTCCTCTGCCTCACAGATATTGACCAAGGCTGCCTTGACAGCCATGTTTATCTTCCCAGCCAGTCTTTTAATGGCACCACATATACAAACTACTCTTTATCTCTGCTTCTGTTTATCAGTTCTTTTGCTTTTACAATCTAAATGGGAAACACTCCTCTCATGCTTCATTCTCCAGTTCCATTTAAACTTATTGACCTTTTTCATGTGTAATGGGATTTCCCAGCCGTGATAAGAATTCAGGAGTCAGGAGACTTTGGGAAGAATCTTTCAGTGGGTTTTGTGTAGATTTTATTTGACCCTTTCATCTGTCTTCATCCTCAGGGTCGTCTCCCGGTGAAATGGATGGCGCCAGAGGCGTTGTTCGACCGGGTCTACACACACCAAAGTGATGTGTAAGTACATAGGAAGCTGTGTCTGCATGATAGTAAATCCATTTACACACACCAGTGGTGCACAGAAACTGTGCTCAGACTGCCTTTTTAAGGGTTTTATGTAGGTGATGAGTTTGTAGGTACAGTGGAGGAGATGTTTTGGTGAAGGTGAGGTGGGGTGCAGCACTGGCCAGTCGGTGGCAAAAGTGAGGATTTCATGCTAGACTTGAAGCCAGTGCTGTGTTACTAATCTGAACAGCTTCAAAGGGCCCTGGAAGGAGCCTGTAGTCCCCCCTCCCTGCCAGCTCAGTTCGGAAGTCTCCCCTTTTTTGGGCCTCCACACATGTCTGAATGCAAAAATTCTGCAGCCATCTACCCCCCCCCCCCCCCCCCCCCCCCCTTTACTTTCTCCATCCAGCCACACTTTGATCATGCGGCTCATCATTTTTCTTTCCACGATCAATATAGGCCCACTCTCTTATTGTCAAACCCACCCTTCTTATTTTCATTCATCTGGTATGGGAAGAGCCAACCAGGCTCCTTTTTTCTAATCAAGTTCCAGAGTACGTTTTTTAAAAATGGAACAAAAGAAGAGTGTCCCTATCTGTTTGCTGCTTTAGTCTATTGCGCTCTGACAGTTGTTTGAAGCTTGTCCTCCTGACACTGACAGCAGACAGTGCATGTGACAATTAGACAAATACCTTGTATGCTGACCCCTGTGTTTGAGTCATAAACTAGTAGTGGACAAAACACCACATTCAGACAGAGATTTTCTCTTCTGTGCATATTCTTGCTAACGTGAATAAGCTATGTTCACCATTATGAAGCTCTTTCTGTAACAGTCAATAAACTGCAGGAAGGCACAAAGAGGTTACCGCCGTCTTTCCTATCAGCTCACTGCTAATTACATTTCATCACTCACTTTGAGTAATTGTTTTTCTCATGGAAGTAAATAGAAGAGACATCTGTGGAGATGGAGGCTGTTGGTCTCAGATCAAGCATCACAAGAAGCACAAGCGATCAATACATGACTGAATTGAATGAATACATGAATTTCAATTAAACAAGACCTCTTGTCTCTTTGATAAATGGGTGTGAGGGACTCCACTCTGGCTGGGGTTAAGTAAGGATTAGTTTGACTGGAGCTCAGGTGCAGGCTCCCAGTCCAAGCCTGATCAATTAAAAACAACTAGATTCCTTTAGCTCCTGTTTTTATACCAGGTTTTCGATCAGATCAGATCCACTGATGTATACATTTATGACATTTGGTTTAGCCAGAATCAACAAGCAACTGTTTACAGGATGTAATATTATTGTAATAACATAAATGTTCAATGTTTAACATGTTGAAATTGCGCAACATGTTGTATGAACGTACACTCTATTTATGGAACATGGTAGGACAGTAAAGTTGACCCCAAGCATGCTGCTGAGAGCTTTATTTGTTTATTTGATCAAGGTCGGTTGGTACCGAGTGGTAGGTTGACATGGGTGGAGCAAAGGACCGAAAAGTGAGATGAGTGTTTCAGTCGGTAGAGAGATACAATACAGAGATAAATAGCTAACCCGAGTCTGGTTGTATAAACAGATGTAGGGTTTGATAAACTCCCACTCTGGTTGACCACAACTATTTACCTTGTAGGATGACAGGCATGTCAAAAGACTGCATGATTGCACTCATGGACAGCATTTGTATCTGCATAGCATAACGCAGCTGTTGGTGCATCTTACAAGCTGCAATAGAAATGCATGAATCAACAGTGATGAAAATGATGGCCCTGGTAACCCTAGTAAGCTCGTCACCAGGATAAGGAAATTACTAATCAGTGGGCATCTTCGGACAACTTCCTCCTCCTTTTTAATGCGCTGTGGGTGGTCTGCTGTTTTGTTTTGGTGTGGTGCAACTGAACAGTGCCAGATAGTGTGTATGGCCAGACAGGCACAATAGTGTTCTTTGAGATGGAGCCAGAGTGGCACTGAGAGTCGCACCACAAGTCTCCAGACAGCAGAAAGAGCCCATTGACGTCTCTGGAATGACTCTGTTGGAGCTGTTTTCAGATGTTGGCCAAATGGCTAAATGTAAAATTGACACTTATTGGGTTTGGTGATATTTAAATTAAACCATTTTCTAATTTTAGTTGCATCATTGTTATATTCTTGATGAGAAAAAAAAGAATGTCCCCTGCAGTGCCTTTGCAGCCTTGAAATCAACATTTAAACATACTGTTATTTATTTTGAGCAAATATGGAGAAATTGTGAGGAGAAATATTACTATATGTCATGATTTTACTGTTTAATGGTTTACGTATTTATTGCCATGAACTGATTTGAATAAATGTATTTATAAAATGCATTTGTGTGATTTTCTGTCCTCTCAGCTGGTCATTTGGGGTGCTGATGTGGGAGATCTTCACCTTAGGGGGCTCCCCGTACCCCGGCATTCCCGTTGAAGAGCTCTTTAAATTGCTCAAAGAGGGACATCGCATGGACAAGCCTGGCAACTGCACCAATGAGCTGTGAGGATCTTTCCTTGTTTCAATCAGAATTTTCATGACTGGCAGCTCTGCTTTCACACTCTTTGTGCGGCTGAGTCAAGCTGCAGTCAAATCAAATCAATCTTTATTTATATAGCGTCTTTTACAATCAAAATTGTTTCAAGGCGCTTTCCATAATCCCAGGGCCTAACCCCAGACAAGCAACAGTGGCAAGGAAAAACTCCCCTTTAACAGGAAGAAACCTTGAGCAGGACCAGGCTCATGTAGGTCTCCCTACATGAGCCTGGTCCTCCTGCTGATGGCCAGCTGGGTAGAGAGAGAGGAGAAGGGGGAGGACAGGTAGAGGATAGAATAGGTAGGAGAGGAGAGGAGAGGAGAGGAGAGGAGAGGAGAGGAGAGGAGAGGAGAGGAGAGGCATAGAGCATAGAAATACATACAAAAGTACATTATATTGAATATTGAATAGGCTGCCGGTTGAGTGGGTCAGCGGGGTTGGAGGTCATTATGCAGCTCTGAAGGCGGCGATACCTGTAAATGAATACAGAAGGGGGGGAAGAAGTAGAAAAACTACACAAGAAATAGCATCACTAGTCTACTTGATGAGGAGAGGAGAGGAGAGGAGAGGAGAGGAGAGGAGAGGAGAGGAGAGGAGAGGAGAGGAGAGGAGAGGAGAGGAGAGGAGAGACAGCAAACAAAAGCACAAATGTGCTCTGAGTGTCAATGGCGAAGACAGGCATGAAGGATATTCAATGTTTAAGTGTACATCCAAATACTAAATTAGAATCAGGCTGCTGTCTCCTGCAGACTAAATTAAATTATGAAATCTAAAGAGCCGGTGATATTTTGTAAATGTTAAATGGATGGTTAATGCCTTTTCTTGCCAGGTACATGATGATGAAAGACTGCTGGCACGCCATCTCATCCCAGAGACCCACCTTCAAGCAGCTAGTCGAAGATCTGGATCGCATCCTTACCCTCAGCAGCAATGAGGTGAGCCATTCTCAGCCTCTCCTTTGTTTAGTCAAAATTATTTTTCTGCCGACTTCAACCAGTAACAGCTGCACCAAGATCCTGGCAGACAGGAGCTTTAGTAACAGCACAATATTATACATTCCTTCGCTTAGTGTCTCTATCCAAACTAAATCAGACTCTTGCTAGTAAATGCAGAGTTCAGCAGAATGCTGTTGAAAGCTTTAGGAGTGTTAGCAGCCATGTTGTTCACACAAAGCATCAACCAAAAAAAAATCTGGCTAATTCAACGCAGGCCGAACGTGGCTACTCTGGTCCAGTAAAGTTGCCCAATCATCATATTTAAGCTTTGCTCAACGCTGACATTCTTTTGCTTCGTTCCCCTTGTTGTCATCTGCGATATCCTAGCGTTGACCTCAAAAGAGGCCGTGGATGGAACGCTGTCAAGCCTTGTCTGCTCTGGAACCAGAGCTTCATGAATCTGTGCCAAAAGAGCCCAACTTTGATTTTGAACTTTTTGAAGAGCAATAAAGGGCCTTCCCCTTTCTCCTCAGCTCCAAACTCCTGGCAGATGTGGAGGTCTTTAGTAATGTGAGCCTTCTCGTGTGGAGCTGGGAAGCCAGTGTTCACTTTCTACAAAATCTCGAGAACTCTGTTTTCATCCCAACTGGTTCCACGAACAGACAAGCAGGAAGGAAAAAATGTGCCTCATCCGACTTGAAAAGACCAAAACCACTTTGCAACACTGGACTGAGTTAAAAATTAATAAATGGATTTCTTTTGGTTTTCATTTTGATTGAAGAGGCGTTTAGAGATTTGTTTTTATTTTTCCCAGCCGCTCTGCGCAGTTTAGCTGGGTGATTCCGTGACACATTGGCTGGGATTGAATTTAGGAATAATGCACATGGACTTCAAAACCAATAGCCCGACCCCTAAATCTTAGGGATCCACTGAATCACACAGCAGGACAACATTAATCTTTTTCATTGATTTTTATTCTTGGAAATATTGTTGTTCAGTATAAGTTTTTTTCTGTTCTGTTTCAAAAATCCTTGCAGGCTGATTTGCTTTGGTCTAAATAAATATCATGAAAATAATACCCTCTCACAATCTTCTGGAAACTCCCTCAACTTAATGACAACACCGTCTCCTGTTAGCCAAAGACTTTTTTTTAACCTCTCACTCAAATCTTCTAATGGGATTATTTTCTTGCAGGAGTATCTGGACCTTTGCATCCCATCAGAGCAGTATTCTCCCAGCTTCCCCGACACCCGCAGCTCCTGCTCCTCCGGTGATGACTCTGTGTTTTCCCATGACCCGTTACCAGACGAGCCCTGCCTCCCCAAATACCAGCACATCAATGGCAATGTTAAAACATGAGCACCCACCCTACCCCTTCACACCCCAAGTTTGGACAATCCTGTTCTCTCCCCTCTGTGTCCAAAAACACTCGCAGCGCAGGAACCCCCCCATCTTAGAGCCACTCCCCTCCCATCAGATGGACTACTGAAACCATTTGGGACAGTGCAGGTGGCGACGCTGCTATCACATGCTAATACTGCCATGCGTACACGCTACTTGTGGTACATGATCGCGTGATGTCTTAAAGGAGTGGACAGGGATCTTACAGAAACTGTTTTTTACGACTGAATGAACTGAGAAACCAGCTCCTCCTGTTCCTCTCCTCATATAAAAACAAAAGTTTATATGTGGTTCTTGTGTTTGTAGCTGGAGTATTTTTTGTACAATCAACAATGGTACTTGTTTGATGGTCCCACTCTAGTGGCTTCCAGTACTTTTACTTGCTTCTGGATGAATGAAGGGACTGGACATTGAAAACAAGGGATGAGAAGAGGATGACAAATAGGAACACACAAGAACAAAAAGACAGAAATTTAACTAACAAAACAAAAGAGCATAATATTTTGAATTTTGATGCTTTTTACTTTCAATACTATAGATAAATCTTACCATTTCTGGAGAAAGAATACATATAATGTATAGTGCCGGTACATTTGTAAATATATTCAAATATGTATAAAATATATTATATATTTACATTGATTTTTTTGTATGGAAAATGACTCCGACCCAACTATGAGTTTGAAACAGGTGCGCTAACCGGTTATGTTTCCTCTATTTCTACAAAACCATACGCACATACACGCGCTACAGTATTGGCTTTCAGGGACTGAGGTATGAGGTTAGGTGAGCATTTTAATTTATTGACTTGTGTTCTTTTTTACAGATGAAATGTTTTTAAAAGTGATTTAAAAAAGAACAACAAGTCAAAAATGACATTAATGATGCTGATCATACAGAAATAATACGGTAAATTTATGGTAATTTAATTGATCTTTCACAGGTAACAAAGAAAAGCTATTTTAATGAATTTTGAAAGATCCAGGTTTTGTAAGTTTTATATATGAATGTGAATATTAAGTTAAGATTAAACTTAAACTGTACATTTTATAGTCACCTAATCTCTTTCTTACATAGATGTTGATGCCATTTCTATTGCTCATTGTACTCTCTTGTTAACTATGCTATAGGAAATGAGATTTATTTCTGGATATTTATATGTAATTGAAAGAACAAAAACAAGTTTGGAAAATATCTGCTAGCAGTCCCATTTATACTAAATATAGACCACATTAATATTTGACAGATTTAAAAGCTGAAATACGAAGTATTAAATAATTCAAGTGGATTTTTCCCCCTTGTTTTTTGTTTGTTTGTTTTCTACTGGACCAACCAACGATACATTACAAAGTGTCAAATTTGCAAAATAAATGATACAAAATGTCAAATTTTCTCTGAAAGCTCTTTTTCAGTCTCATATACACTATATATATTAAAAAAATATATTTCTTTCTCACCCTCCTGGGTGGTGCCTCCTTCAGACTTGGGTCCTCTACCAGAGGCCTGGGAGTCTGAGGGTTCTGCGCAGGATCTTAGCTGTTCCTAGGACTGCGTCCTTCTGGACAGAGATCTCTGGTGTGGTTCCTGGTATCTGTTGGTGCCATCTACTCAGGTTGGGTGTTACTGCCCCTAGTGTCCCGATCACCACTGGGACCACTGTTGCCTTCATGCCCCACATCCTCTCCATCTCCTCCTTCAGCCCTTGGTACTTCTCCAGCTTCTCGTGTTCCTTCTTCCTTATGTTGCTATCACTTGGGATTGCTACATCTATCACCACCACTGTCTTCTGGTGTTTATCTACCACCACAATGTCAAGCTGATTGGCCACCACCATCTTGTCAGTCTGGATCTGGAAGTCCCACAGGATCTTGGCCTGCTTGTTCTCCAGCACTTTCGGGGGTGTCCCCACCTGGACCCTGGGACCTCCAACATCTGCACTGACCTCCTGTAGTCAGTGCAGATGTTCCTGTACACTATGCCAGCCACCTGGTTATACCGCTCCATGTATGCCTTGCCTGCCGACATCTTGCACTGTGATGTGCTGGACTGTCTCAGGGATTTCTCTACACAGCCTACACCTGGGGTCTTGTCTGGTGTATATATATATGAAAAAAATGCCAGCACGCAGAGAGACTTGTGATTTTATGTCAGCAGGTAGTTTTTATAAAGGGATTGTAAAGATCCCAATGAATTATGTGTAAATTTAGAAAATTAGATTGAAGAAAAAAGTTAGAGATGAATTAGCTGAACTCAGTTGAATACTCTGGTTAAACACATAAACTGTTTAAGTCCATTTTGAAGTGATTAACAGTGTAGAGAGAAACTGTCAAGGATTCGGAGAATTATGCTGGGTTCATTCCGTGGGCACCATGAAGGTCTGGAGTTTAGCTGTTAGACTGTTTAGCAAACTCCCCTGCTGGCTATTAAACACCCTAAACAAAAAAAATGAAAAGCCATGATATTAACTCTCAGCAATTTTTTTTTTTTAAATTAGTAACAAATGTTTAGGATAAATTTGGCTGCCCCTGTTATCAGGTCTGAACTTGTTCTTTATAATCCCTCACAGAGACATCAGTTTTCCTCTATTAGACATGTTTCCTCATGTCTCCGGAACCTTAAAAAGGGAATGGAGGGAAAAGTCAGGGACAAAACATTAATCTTTTTCCACAGAATAAGGGGGGAAGAAAGCTGCCAGAGCCCTGAAGGAGTAGAAGGAGGACTGGAAAGAAAGCGTGGGGGGAGGGGGAGGAGGGGGGGTAAACCACAGCATCATGCATCCTCATTACAGTGGGAGTGGCAGGAACTGCAGCCGGATATCCACACCGTCTACCACACACCTTTATCAGCAGTTCTATTGTGTAGGAGGATGATGGGGGTTAAACTCCTGGGAAACCAACATGAGGATTAAATGGTTTCAGATTAATGAGGTGCTTTGGAGGCAAATAATTCTCAGTTGTGAGCAATGTCGTATAAAACTCATCTTGCCAAAATCTCCCTCTGGCTTGAGAGAAATAACGATGTTGAGAGTAAATAAAAAAAGGCTTACCTATTACCGCAACATTTTAAAGACTAATAGTTGATCATGTCTGCTGATATTTGCAGCAGTAAAAGACTCCAATAAAATATAAATCACATCCTAAACATTGAAACCACTGCTGAAACATATCCATGCTCAGACAGTCCGGGAGTATCTACATGTACACATTTAGAATAAGCATGTTTACACATTTCCCTGCACGGATCATTATTTTTGCCTAGAATTAAATAGGAATAGTTGCAGCACCATAAATGCATTTCTGCTTATTTTTATTTTTTTCTTCAAGGAACCCTGGAGGTCTAATGGAACGGGTCTAACTTCTTGCCCATCACTGATAAACGTGGGCCTTCCACTTAGCTGAGTGAAATTAGTTTTTCATTTCAAAGGCATTTCACTCTGTTTGCCCTTAATGGCCCCAGATTAACCCAATGACCCTCAAATATTAGCTTTGGGGATACAGAGCAGTAGTGGACGGGATGGATGCTTCTCCTTCCATTTGACGGTTACATTTTTGACAGTGATCCTGCCTGGTATAGAGCTTGTGACATTTTTCTGCTTCCAAGTCTCGTGATCTGCTTGACTAGTCTGACACCGTCGTAGTAAAAGTTATTTTCCTTCTGAACCTGCTGTTTTTTCCTGTCCTTCAATGTCCTCCTTTGCGTTACTTGTTTTTGGGCCTGTCCTCCCTCAACCAGCCATCTGCTGTGTGTGTTTGTAGAAGGCTTGGTCCTCCGGAATGTCAACATAAGGTTTTGTGTAAAGTCAGAGGAGCCCACATTCGCTGGAGATAAGACCCCTTGCACTGAGCTTGGGTAAGTAAGAGGAGGGGGCGCTGCAGAGGTCAGAGGGTGAGAGGCTGCGTGATTGTAGTTAGAGAGTGACTTAAAGATTAACAAAGCTGCCAAGTAACACTAATCCAGCGGACAGCAGCCCCAAAGTTAAATGAGCCTTTTACATGGAATTAAAAGTTGATTTCAATTTAGAAGATGAGGACAAACCATCTGGCCCCCAGCAATTGATTTTCATTATGGAATGAAGGTTTTTGTTACTCTCCTGTTTTACGTAGAGATTTTAACAACTTTGATAGCATATTTAGCAAATTTTTCCTCATTACACATGGCTGTGTATGAGGAAATAAATCATTTTTCACCAAAATAAAATTTAAAAATAATAAATTATAGTAATAAAATAGAAAGTGTGCAGAAGCAAATTCACAATAGATAAATATATATGCCACTAATGATTTGCATTTTTGTATCTATCTATCATATATAGCTGACATATCTGAAATATCTTTCCAAACTGATATCCTTTCAGGCAGCGCACCATTTCCATGGAGCTGCAGATAATGACCGGTTCATCACTAGGTCAGCAGTCAGTAAGCGGGAGGGGTCCACTTGTGTTTGATTAAGGGTATGTGAGGCACTGTGTCTGGTTCTGCATGAAAGCATAAACAAGTCCAGTGTGTGTTCATGTGGAGGACTGCCATGCATGTGCGAGATAGGACTTGTGTGGGACTTTCTAAACATTTACTAATGTTCCAATTGTCTCTGAACGATTGTTATTCCCGAAAACCACTTGTGGAAGCTTTATGTTTATGCACTGACTTTGCTCCATCTAAATACTGAGCTCACAATTTTTGTGTGGTAATCAGTGGGAAAAGAAGACATGAAACTAAACTGTTTACCAGAGAAGAAGAGACAAGAATTACCTGAATCAACATGCTTGAGCTGTTCAAACTGTCCATGTTGGCTGAGAAGGAGATTGGGAAATCATTCATTTCTTGAATTTTGAAGCAGATTTGATTCAGTTAAACACATGAGAAACCATATTTCAACTGGTGAGCCCTTGTGATGTCCACCTATCAAGGTGTGCTCACAGGTCTGGGTGTGTTCTGCTCAGAACACAGTCTTACTATAGCAGATGTCTTTCAGATAAGGCTGTTGCTAAGTTTAAGGAAGTGACCCCTGCGCTGATCTCAGGACCACCGTATGCTTCTCCAGGAATCAATCATTATAATCTGAGTCCTGCAGAGGTTGACTCTATTGCTGAAGGTGCAGCAACCTAACTGAGAATCATGCTTGATTCTGTTGCCCCCCCGCCCCGAAAAAGAAAATAGTACTGGTAAATCAGAGGAGGTGTGCCCCCTGGTATAATTCACACATTAGGACCCTCAAGCAGAAAGTGCAAAGACTAGAAAGGAAGTGGTATTCTTGTTAAATAAATAGCTACAATTTAGCCTGGAAAGACTGTCTGGTGGTTTACAAAAAGGCCCTCTGTATGGCTAGAACAGCTTATTTTTCTATTTTAATTGAAGAAAACAAGAACAACCCCAGGTTTCTTTTCAGCACTGTGGCCAAATTAACAAAGAATCACAGTGTTTTAGATCCACGTATCGCTTCTTCCCTTAGTGGTGAAGACTTCATGAGCTTCTTCACTGATAAAGTTCTAGCTATCAGAAAAAAAGCTAACCAGGCCATCCCAACAACTTGACCATCACCAGATGTGCTGAATGTGGGAACATACAGGGTCTACAACGAGCCCTTAAACTCCTTCACCCCTATATATTTTTCTGAGGCGTCTTTGCTAATTCAGAAATCCAAGTCCACCACGTGTCTTTTAGATCCCATTCCAACACACCTGTTGAAGGACGTTTTACCAATGATAGGCAGTTCTATCCTGGACCAGATCAGTTGTTCTTTAGTGACAGGTTATGTACCCTGGTCCTACAAGGTGGCAGTGATTAAGCCATTGCTTAAAAAAACCATCACTGCATCCTGACGTATTAGCAAATTATAAGCCGATATCCAACCTTCCTATTATTTCTAAAATTCTAGAGAAGGTTGTGGTGACAGTTAGTGGAGTACCTGCAGAGGAACGGACTCTTTGAGATGTTTCAGTCTTTTCAGGCTTTAGAGCTCACCACAGCACAGAAACAGCACTTATTAAAGTTACTAATGATCTTCTTACAGCTTCAGAGCATGGACTGGTTTCTATGCTGGTTCTGCTGGATCTCAGTGCTGCTTTGGATACAGTTGATCACAGCATCCTGTTACAGAGACTGGAACATGTGATTGGCATTAAAGGGACAGCACTAGACTGGTTTAGATCGTATTTATCAGATAGATACCAGTTCACTCATGTCCATGGCGTTCCCTCTTCATACAGTAGGGTTAGGTTATGGAGTTCCACAAGGTTATGTACTTGGACCAATCCTTTTCACTTTGTACATGCTTCCCTTAGGAAACATTATTCGGCAGCATGGAATAAATTTTCATTGTGATGCTGATGACCCTCAGCTATATTTATCCATGAAACCAGAGGAGACAGAGCAGTTAGTGAAGCTTCAGACCTGTCTTAAAGACTTAAAGTCTTGGATGTCTTCAAATTTCCTTCTCCTTAACTCAGGAAAAACTGAGGTCATGGTGTTTGGTCCTGAACCTCTCAGGGATAGATTAGATCACATGATCACTCTAGATGGTATCTCATTAACATCTAGTCTCTCTGTGAGGAATCTAGGAGTAACTTTTGATAAAATCTCTCCTTCAACTCACACATTAAATTAGTCTCTAGAAGTGCCTTTTTTCACCTGAGGAACATCACAAAGATCAGGAAGCTACTGACGCGGCATGATGCTGAAAAGTTAGTCCATGCATTTGTTACTTCCAGGGTGGACTATTGTAATTCTTTATTATTAGGATGTCCAAACAACTCTTTAAGAAGCCTCCAGGTGATCCAAAATGCTGTTGCTAGAGTTCTGACAGGTATTGACAAAAGAGATCACATAACTCCTGTACTGGCGTCACTTCATTGGCTGCCCATTAAATTTAGAATAATTTTTAAAATTCTTCTTATGACCTACAAAGGCCTAGCTCCATCCTACCTGGAGGAGCGAGTGACACCTTTTTCATCCCAATAGACCGCTTCGCTCTCAGAATGCTGCTCTACTTGTGGTCCCCAGAGTCTCTAGTGTTTAATGGGGGGCCGAGCATTTAGCTATCAGGCCCCCCCTGCTGTGGAAGCAGCTCCCTGTCCAGGTACGGGAGGCTGACTCCATCTCTACTTTTAAGATTAGGCTTAAAACCTACCTCTTTGAAAAAGCTTATTATCACTAATTCTGTAGTTCCAGTTACTATCCTAGACAGACAAATTATCATACTTAGGGGGTCACTTAGGGGGGCTGCTATAGGCCAAGGCTGCTGGGGTCCAGAAACATGATCACCTGACAGGCCTCTATCAACCCACTGGGTCATGGTCTCCTCTCCTCTCCTCTCCTCTCCTCTCCTCTCCTCTCCTCTCCTCTCCTCTCCTCTCCTCTCCTCTCCTCTCCTCTCCTCTCCTCTCCTAGTTTTTCTGCCCCCCCTTCTGTATTCATCTACAGGTATCATCCACAGGTATCGCCTTCATAAGCTGTATACTGACCAACTGGCCTTCGACCCCACTGACCCTCCCAACCTGACTCTACCGGCAGCTTATTTGAATTAATATAATGTATTTCTATGTTCTACCTATTCTCTCCTCTACCTGCCCCCCCTCTTCTCCTCTCTCTCTACTCAGCCGGCCATCAGTAGGAGGGTCCCCCTATATGAGCCTGGTCCTGCTCAAGGTTTCTTCCTGTTAAAGAGGAGTTTTTCGCTTGCCACCGTTACTTGTTGGGGATCAGGCCCTGGGATTCTGTAAAGTGCCTAGAAACAATTCTGATTGTAACAGATGCTAAATAAATAAATAAATAAATAAATAAATAAATAAATAAATAAATAAATAAATATTGATTGATTGATTGATTGATTGATTGATTGATTGATTGATTGATTGATTGAATTAAGAACGTGCTTGGGGTAGTTCTCTGTCTCCTACTCTCTCTCTCTCTCTCTCTCTCCCTCTCACACACACACACACATCCATGCACACACAGGTGAAAGGGGAGGCTGACAGAAGGAGCAGGAAGAAGATGATGGTGGAGACAAGAGGAAGTGTCAGAGTGTCTTATTTGTGACAGTCCACAGCAACAGGACATTTCTTAATTACTTGAAGACTACAATGACCTGGATGAAACAAACCACAAAACATGTGAAACTGGATCATTTCAACTGGAAAGGGGATGTTTTTCTTTTCTTCTGACACTATCCACTACCGCTTAGCCGGGGTCGGGTCGCGGGGAAGAAGAGAAGCCCAGACTTCCCTCTCCCCAGCTACTTCTTCCAGCTCTTCCGGTGGGATCCCCAAGGCGTTCCCAGACCAGTCGAGAGACATAGTCTCTCCAACGTGTCCTGGGTCTTCACGGGGGTCTCCTACGGGAGGGACATGCCCTGACCACCTCACTAGGGAGGCATCCAGGGGGCATCTTAACTAGATGCCCAAGCCACCTCATCTGGCTCCTCTCAACGCGGAGGAGCAGCGGCTCTACTCCGAGCTCCTCCCGGATGGCAGAGCTTTTCACCCTATCTCTAAGGGAGAGCCCAGCCACCCTACGGAGGAAGCTCATTTTGGTCGCTTGTACCCGTGATCTTATTCTTTCGGTCATTACCCAAAGCTCATGACCATAGGTGAGGGGAGGAACAAAGATGGACCGGTCTTCACCACTACGGACCGGTGCAGAGTCCGCATTACTGCGGATGCCGCACCAATCTGCCTGTCGATCTCCTGCTCCATTCTTCCCTCACTCATGAACAAGACTCAGAGGTACTTAAACTCCTCCACTTGGGGCAGGATCTCCTCCTTGACCCGGAGAAGGCACTCCATCTTTTTCCAGTTGAGAACCATGGCCTCGGATTTGGAGGTGCTGATTTTCATCCCAGCCGCTTCACATGTGGTGGCAAACCGATCCAGTGATAGTTGGAGGTCACGGGCCGATGACGCCAACAGGACCACATCAGCTGCAAATGTTAACGCCTGACCATGTCAGGACCGATCACCATGACAATGCCATGGCGACAGACTGAGAATATACATCAAATGGGGAAAAAAAACAAAAAATCAACATGAGACCCTCATTCCCTTTTCACCTACATTATTCTTAAGAAGTCCCCTGTTTTACTGAATGTCAATACTGTTCAGCCATTTTGAAAAATCTATTTGTCAATTTCAAACATGCTTTGAACATTTTGTTGGTTCTTGCCTGTGTTTGCGTCTCCTGATTCTCCTTTTCTTTTGTTTGGTAAGTCCCAAGCAGGCCTGCCTGTTTACTCCTGAAATTTTGGGGCAAGTACAAGGGAAACTTCTCCCTTTTTCATTCTTTACTGTAAAGAGTTCATGAAATAAATGTGTACGGTGAGTGACCTTAAACCTGCTTTTTTACTCCATATTAACAACTCTGAATGTTGTGCCCAGAAATGACCTTGATGTTTTGCAGAATATTGCCTCTTTGCTTTTGTTTTGCTAATGCATGAAAAAAGTAAGCATTGCATCAACATGTGCAGTTCTTTTTTTCCATTAAGAGACAAAGATGGATGTGGACAGTGAGTGTCAGAAGAATCAGAATCAGAATCAGAAGAAGGTTTATTGCCATTGTTCATGTGATACACAGTATTACACAAACTAGGAATTTGTCATGGTGTGCCGCTGCGACATTCAACATAACACTAGACATCAACACCACACTAGAATAAGATAAATAAAATAAAATAAGACTTATATACAGTATATACATAACAATACAGACATATACATATGTCATGGAACATACAAAGAAAAAAGGGGGAAACAGTTCACGGTGCAGCAAGCTTATACTTGCACATGAGCTCTGAGTTCATTTGAAGGTTACTGTTCATCTCCTGCAGGCCTGACGCATTTGCCCATTTCCCAAAATTTCCGGGAATAATTTGGGTTGTAAAGGGCAAGTTAATTCTGCTGCCATAAGTCTGAGTGAACACCATGTATCGATATGCTGCTGTCTTTTCCCACTTCCTCTGTACAGTTGTTTCTATACATGGTTTGATTTTCTGTTTAGTCTTCTTTGAGAATAAATGAATCTGCCTCCAGTTTCTATGATATGCTCAAATATGCTCAGACTCCATGAGGTGACTGAGCAGCCAGAAGGGGGAAATACAGCAGAGACAGGGGCCCCTGAAAAGAGGCTTTGTGTGGCTTTAGAAGAGGCCAAGGCTTTAGCCTGTCAAAGGTTGTGGTTCTAGGCGAGTAGCCAGAGCTTCAGACCCACTCACTGGCAGCAATCAAACCACCATCTGGAGTGACGGGCCCTTCCTGAACTACTTCATAGTGCCAGGCAGGGCTAAACTGGTTGGACTTAGCTAAGACACACCACAACGGGCTACAAAAATAAACCACCAGTGTTTGCTGAAATTCCTTTGCTGTGGAGCCTTGATTCTGCAGAAAATTCCCAGAGAAGATCTGCAGCATGACCTCACAGTGAGAAGCAAGTGCCGCAACAATCTTTACGAGATGTGTCACACCACATATTCGTCACGTTTTTTGTGTCATTTAAAGTGATATATTATGTTATCATTAGACGTGACTAGGAATTATGGAGCCACTACCACAGCACTGTAAACACGGTTAAGTGAAGTGGCAGAGGCAGGCTGGCTCCTGACTGACTAATTTCACGCCAGTTGTTTAGCTTTGAGATGTAGACTGATATGATAGTCGGCTGTAGAGATTTGGCATTCAGATTCGTATAGGCGCAGATAAATTCTGTAGATTGCATTGACTGCACAGTTTAATGCCGCATTTCAGCCATGCTGCTACACTTAACATGATATCAAAGTTTTCCCTCAGCAGAGAAATGCAAGATAATTCATGGTACATTAAATACAATGGAGGAAAAATGTGAACCATACTTTCTTCTGGTGGGGGTACATTTCTGTATCCCTTTCCCCCTCCCACTCTCCAGCAAGAGTGGAAAAAAATGCATAGCCTTTCTGGAGTGGACTCAAGTCAAGAAACTTATTCACATGGATCTTTTAATATGAATCTCTGTCACGCAAAAGTCTTCAGCTCTCCTGCTCCTGGAACAGAGCATGCTTTATTGTACGTTCTCTGAGCAAAACAGTTAAGGTGAGTCGCGGAGCTGTTACTTTTCGGAAATACAAAGAGAAAACAAACGAGCGCATATGGACCAGTTCATCTGGAACTGCTAGTCTATGTGCTTGCAGCATGTGGCAACCCTCCGTGACATCACCCACTGGTTTATGAAGGGCTGTTTTAGAAACATTTCATGATTGAAAATGGGAGCGGATTGGAGTCAGGTCTTGTTAGAGTGCTTGTTCTGCCTAGACTGCCTAGAATAAGATTATTGTTGCAACACATACATGCACCTCGTTGAAGATAAACTGTAAGATGTGCACTATGCATGCTCCATACCCCTGCTGGGGCTTTTATGTTGATAGTCAAACAACACAAATGCAACTCCTCAAGACAGACACCATCATTTTGAACAACAAGATGCACCTTATGCTACAGTCAGGAGCTACTTAACTCTATTTAGACTGTAAAAATGCAGTCAACCTGTAAAACGGTTAACATGAACTTGCATTTACTGCAGTGGATTGTGGGATGCACATTCCCCTTTGGTGCTCACAGTCAGCTGAGCTATAACAATAGCATTTAAATGTGCCAATTGTGTAAAATGAAAACAGTAAATACCTGACTTTTTATTCTCTGACATTGCTGTTTTCATTGTTTTGAGGATCTTCATAAGACCACCACAGGTATCAGACTGTGTACCCCAGCGTTAACCGCTGATGTTCGGCTTGCTGTGAACCTCCAAATGGCCTTTTTGTTTACAGTAGTAAGTGTAGTTAAGTGTGCACCCCTCACAGATCAGTCAGAGTCACAATCCCCTCTTCATTTCTACTGAGGCCCAGAGTGTGTGTAAGTGGACATGGGTGATGGCAGACATGGAATGGCTCACAGGGGCCCACCCACTCGGGCTGCCCATACTGTTTCCTCAGCACATCTGAGAACACACTTTCAATCTCAACATGCTCACAGACACAGATGCACTAGGTTAGAAACGAGAAAAGGAAAGAGTGAAGCATGGTTTCAAGGTTTTCTCCGTTCTCCCTGTGTTTTTATGTCACGTCACCTTGTAAAAAGCCTTTATAGTCTGTCCAGGCCTCATGACTATGAGTGTGCTGAGGTGAATTTTAGAGAGTTTTAGAACTCCTTGAGGACATAAACTATGAGTGTGAGAGGCGAGCATTTTTGGAAAGCTTTATGATCAAACTTAAGATGTTTTCATTGATTGTGCCTCCCTGCATTGACTTTCATGTACTTACATCCTAATGTGTCACTACCAGGAACATCTTAAGAAAGGGACTTGTGACATCATAAAAATGGAAACCTCCCAGTTTTTGTCACCCTGAGACACATCAATATTTATATATTATATATTCAATCCACAAAATCAGAGATATTTTAACTGCTACTTCGTATAATCCACACTGCAACAGACAGTTCAAAGAATTGAGACACAGGATTCCAAGGAAAATTCTGAGATTAAAAGGACTTCTGAGATGAAAAGAAGGATCTAGATCTGATAGGGTTGGTGTTGCCACAGTAGCAACTGTAACACATAACCTCATATTCTATTGCTAGCTAGTGGTTGTTTTACAGCTCTGCTGGCATAAGATCCACACAAATCCAAGAGAGGGCCTCTCTGAGGTGTTCAACGGTTTACATTTAAACGATACAATTTGTGCTCAGCCAGGGTTCTGGTGACTTTTCATTCTCTTTTACAACTGTGGGGGCTAATGCTTGAGAAAGATTGTGACAGTGAAATCAAATCAGAAAGTGTGATTATCAGGTACATGTACATGCATAGTTATTTAGCTGATAGCTGTAGAAAACTATATTCATAGTAATGCTAGCAGATCCACATCGAAAGGAGTCAGCTGGGGTGGCTTGGGCATCTGGCCAGGATGCCTTCCGGACGCCTCCCTGTAGAGGTGTTCTGGACATGTCCCACCGGGAGGAGACCTCATGGCAGGCCCAGGACTAGGTGGAGGGATTACATCTCTCGCCTGGCTTGGGAGCGGCTGGGAGTCCCCCTGGAGGAGCTGATGGAAGTGGCCGGCGAGAGGTCTGTCTGGGCATCCCTCCTGAAGATGCTGCCCCCGCGACCCGGGGGAGAAAATGAGACGAGACGAGGTTAGCAGATGAGAACCCTAAAACATCTTTGTAGGAGAAGATTTGTCATGTTTCAAACAGCTGCCAGATCATCAAAAACCTCTATGGAAGCCTAAAACATTGCCTCAACACTTCTAGAGATACCAGACTTTGGATACAACAGCAGAAATAAAGAAATGTGTGCTGTAAATATAGTTCATAGCAAATGTTTTTTGATCATTTCTGTTGTGCCAATTACTGGTTTCTCCACCTGTGCAACTCCTGTCTCTGGTGTCAGTCTGACCAGTTTTCTCAGAGCAAATAAACCAGCTGAAATGAACATGATGAACGAAACCAGCGACTCCGGAGCTGAAACTGCCTTTACCCACAGGTGCTGTCACAAAAACAAATATGTTAATCACACTTGAAAGAAATTCAGTGTAACAACATGCAAAAAGAAAACACGTGCTGGATTAAAAAAATAAATTAAAAAAATATAAAATGCAGGATAGCTCCATCTATTTCCTGACTCACAGTCTCACATGCAGCAAAAGTTATACAGAGAGCTGAACTAGTTCCGTCTGCAGATACCATTTGTAGAGACAAAGACAGCCATCGTGCCAACACATGTACTCCTAATTTAATCACTGTAATGATCCTCATCAATCACAGTTGAAATAAATATGAATTTGTGTTAGGAGTGACTGAGTTGCTGATAAATTAAATATATTCAATAGAAGGGTGTCCTGAAGATGAGCGATGGGCTGAAACCCTGTGTAGATTTGATTTCCCATTAGCCCAGTGAAGGGAAGAGGGGCTCCAGCGCAGCATGCTCTGTGATTTATTTATTTTTTTTACAGAGGATATAAGATCTTGTGATGGGTTACCTTTTATTTCAATCAGTTTGGGTTAAAATTAGTAACTTTTTATTGGAAATAAAATATGATCATGATTTGAGCACGTTTTTTATTGTTGGCGAATCTTAAATTATAAATTATTCTAGCAATACATAAATTCCCCACTCTTTCTGGCCCACCCACTATCGTGTGTGTATGTGTGTCTGTGCGTGTGTGTGTTTTTGTGTGTGGTTGTATGTGTGTTTGTCAGAGAGAGATAGAGAGAGGGAGAGAGAGAGCGCACAGAGTTCCTCTGCTGCACACACTCTAGTTAGGGCTCTAAGAAAATTTATGATGGAGGATGTTTGGTCTTCGCCTAGCTGCAGTGCAGGAAAAGTTGTGAAATATCTGTCAACAATAAAAAGGAGCAGCATGTTAGAATTAGAATTAGAATTAGAATCAGGTTTATTGCCATTGTTCATGTATTACACAGTATTAGACAAGCTAGGAATTTGTCCTGGTGTGACGCTGCGACATTCAACATAAAAAAGACAACATTAGAATAAGATAAATAAAATAAGACATATGTACAGTATATATATAAATAGTAAGAATGGTATCAGTGTCTCGCTTTGACTCGGATGTAAATGGGACAGTGAAAGGAGACTGTTCAGAAGTGTGATAGAAATTGCTGTTGGAAGATGGAATTTGTAATTCTTGGCAATGATCTGGCAATTGGTTGCATTCCTTCCATGAAAGAATTCACTGAGCACAAAAGGCATTAACTATAGAGGGTTTCAAATGCAACATACCTCATTAATTATGGTATCATTTACTGTCTTTTTTCATTATGCATTAAAACACACAAGTTGAGGTCCAGTGATGATGCCTTGCAACCCAGTGATCAAGGTCCTGCAAAACTCCAACCCCTGATCTTCGAAGAACCAAAGCCAAGGGGCCTTTGAACACCAAGCTACTACTACCCTTTGATTAACAACTATGTATTACAGCTATATATTTACAACTGTATATACCTTTATCTCACCAACTGTTAAGAGTTATTGCTTTTGTCTTTCCCCCGCTTGTCTACTTTCAGACTGGGCAGGGCTGCTACCCGGTTCACTCCCATTCTCTACACGCCTGCAATTCATCTTTGGTCAATCATCTACACCTGCCTCCTGCTTAAAAAAATGGTCCATTCTTCCCTCTTCCCCAGTTTGTTGTATAATTCTTTGTTAACTCGTGTTTTCGTAATCGGCGGTGATACCTGTAGACGGATACAGAGAGAAAAGAGAAGAGAAGAGATTTTTACAAAAACATTTTATTTACAACTCACACAGAAAGCCCTGTCTAGAGACACACAGAATAACAATAAATAAATAGATAGATAAATATTAAAGGATATAAATATTAAAGGAGCAGCAAGTATAATTTATCCCACAAGGGGTTGTGCAAAAAACAAACGGTTGTCAATGACGGTGCATAAAACATTCTCGTGGCACCATATTTCCTGAAATTTGTCAAGGTCATTTATCATTTTGTATCGTGTGTGTTCCACCTCAGCCTAGACCGCACATTGCAGCGCCACACAGAGGCGGCCTCCCAGTCTCCAGATTTGGCCATTTTATTCTTCCGTGATATGTAAATCGCCATCTTGGCCTCACCACAAATAAAATTTAAGAGCTGCCACTTGTTCCGAGCAGCCTTTCTGTACCCCGCACCGAAAATAAATGATCTAGTTGAAAAAGTTTAATTAAAACCATTAAAAACACCTTTCATCACATTAAAAAGCACAGTGAGTCTCTCATACTCACTGTAAGTGTGGAAGACAGTTTCCCGCCCAGGACAAAACGGGCACCGGTCCGACACAGCATTGTTCATCTTTGAGAGGAGAGCGTTCAGGGCGATGGCTCCGTGCAGGATCCTCCACTGGAGGTCCCCGGTCCTCTTCTTCAGGGGGGGTTTGTAGAGCACCCTCCAGCAGGGGCGGGCGCCATCCCCTCCCAGTCGATCAGCCCACACGCTGGTGTTCCTGTTTGACAGTCCTCTCCTGTTTAATACCCTCACACAGTCGTAGTACAGGGTCTTCTTCTCGACTGCCTGCAAGGAGAAGGTCTTCGATGATCTTAGGAGAGGACCGTCGAGATTCCCGAGATGGGCGGCGAGCCTGATCTCTGGGAAGGGGTCCTCGCAGTCTGGTTCCGTCCCCTGGCCGTAGTCTACCAGGAGCCGTCTCTCTCTCTCGCTGAGCCCGTTCCTCCACAGCTGAAGCGCCCCCTGGGCTGCCTGGGCAGAGCGGATGCCCAACAGGGAACCCACTGCCTCCACGCCTGTTAGGTCCGGCCCTGCCGCAGCTACCACGTGCTGCAGCAACAAGGTCCGGGTCCGGTGTAGTGCTGCCTTTAGCCTTGGCGCGGCTTCAGCCGAGACGTCCAGCCTGGCTCCGTTTACTATGGGTTCCCTTAGCAGCCAGTACAGAGAGTCAGAGCCAGTTCTTTTTTCAACTTTAAAAAGGACCCATGCCTTAATAACACTCTTATAAAAGTCTGGTAGCCCATTTAATTTAACAAATTTTAAGTCAGTTAAAAACAGAGCGTCATCCAGGCCCAAGTTACTCACCCGTCTGAAGACCAGTGCACCCTGTACCTGACTGTCCAGCAGGCTGGCCAAGGCCATTTTTTTGGATTGGAGGGTTTCAATACACCCTCGATCTCCTGTGGAGCTGCCAATCGCCTATAGCTTCACTATCTCCATCTCCAGGTCTTTGATCGACCTGCGTGTGTCCTGCGTGGCATTGAGAGTATACTGCTGGCACAGGAGCTGTATCTCTACTTTTCCACGGTCCCACCACTGTCTTAGGCACGTAAAATCGGATTTTTTCTCTGGAAACCCCAACCAGAAGTGCCGTAAAACATCTCTAAAACTGTTATTTTGAGCTAAACTGGAATTAAAATGCCAGTATGCACTCTTGGGCAAGATGTTCTTCACGGCGACTTCGCCTAAAACCAACGAGTGGTCTGTAAAGCCGACTGGCGTGATGCTACAGCTCCTAAAAACACTAAAATGATGTTTAAAACAATAAAATCGGTCAAGTCTGGCCGAGGAGATCCTACCCTCACTCAAGCGGGACCAAGTGTATTGTCTGTTGTCTGCGTGCATCCTCCTCCACACATCCACCAGGCCATGAGAATAGGTCAGCTGTCTCAGACAATGTTGCGAGGCTGGATGAGGCTCTGCATGGTTGCGGTCTAGAAAAGACTCAGTGCAATTAAAATCCCCACCCAGGAATAAAAAATCATCCCCACAACCATTTAAAATAGTGCCGACTTTTTCTAAAAAGCTCTTCCTCTCTGTACCGTTGGTGGGAGCATAAATATTAATAAAAACCAAGGAGTGGTTTTGGAGGCGCGCTTTCACCATCAGACACCGTAACCTCACCACATGCTCCACCTCCAGGGACGATGGAGTGAAGCCCCTTGAAAAAAGGAGGCCCACTCCACCACTGAGGGTGGTGTTGTGGCTCAGCAGCACCTGTCCTTCCCCCTCCTTCTCCCAGTCCACTTCTATGCCGCAGTCGCTGTGGGAACAGGACATCAATGCGTTTTCTTTTTGCTGTGTCGAACACTAGTGCCCGTTTTCTTGCGTCCCTGGCTCCGTTGACATTCAACGTTCCAATCTTGAATGTGTTCATGCCGAGGGGAAAGATTAAAATCAAAGACAGTAAAAAATAAGTACAAGAAACTATGATAAAATATTTTTTCAATTTAGCTGTTTTCTTGCTTTGCCCATGTGCTTCCTGAGCCTGTAAATTTCAGGTCGGTGAGGCCTGACGTTGCCTTATTTCTAATTAAAAAGCTCGCTGACCGGGTAAAACGGAGCCTGTCAGGAAAATATGTTCCCAGATCCAGGCCTTTCATGCCCTTGGTCTGGGTAAGGAACTTTTTAAACAAGCTTGAGGGGTACAGGTCAACTTCCTGTCTGTCTGCCATTGTGCCGGACAGTTCGCTGCCGTCCGATATAGACTCGCAGTCGCTGGTGTCTGTGTCTACTGCTGTATCCTCCAGCCTTCCGGTCTTGCCCCCTTGCTTTTCCGCTTGTTCCGCCGTTTTGCGGGAACAAGCCACCACTCGGACGCGCCACTCGTGCCCTCACCTGCGCTCACTGCTTCCTCACCTCGCTCCCCTGTGCTCACTCCGCTCCCCTGTGCTCACTCCGCTCCCCTGTGCTCACTCCGCTCCCCTGTGCTCACTGCTCGCTCACCTCACTCCCCTGTGCTCACTCCTCCCTCACCCCGCTCACCTGTGCTCACTTCTCCTTCACCCTGTTCACCAGCCGCTATCCCTGGCCCATCGAGTTCACCCATCACCTGACCCACTGTACCCTGCTCACCCATTTGGATCCTGTCTCCAGTCTCTCCTACCTCACCCAGTTCAACTGTTTCACCCATCACCTCACCATTTTCCCCCAGTTCATTTGAATCACACACCACCTCGCCGCCGGAACGGGCCGCGGCGGGCTCCGCCGCCGGCGCGTCCGGGACCACGCGGCTCGGACAAGCCCTGGCGAGATAACCCTCCTCGTTACAATTAAAGCACTTGAGGGCGGAGGAGGTTGCGAAAAGGGTATAATCAAAATCATCTACCCGGACGATGAAACGATAATTAAACTCCTCCACCCTATTGTTGAGGATCATATGCACCTGACACTACGTGTCTCAGCAGCGGTGACTTACAGCCCGACAACATTTTGCGGATGGGAGACACCACTTTCCCATGCCGAGACAGTTCCCGTACCAGGAACTCGTCGCTAATGAACGGCGGCACATTGGACAGGGTAATTCGTGCCGCCGGCTGTGTTAGCGGAGTTACCTGGACGAACTGTTCGCCCACCGTGATCCCCGTATCCACCAGCATGTTCACCTCCTCCACCTTGGCCAGAAACAACACCACCGCCCTATTCATGCGGGCGGCGGATTTGATTGAGCTGTGGCCAATTTTTTGGCCCACAGCCAGCGCCACCTCCTCCACACTAAGCACGGAGCCCGTACCCACCTTGAGTCCGTGCTTCCGACTCAAGCCGGTTAAACCGGCGTTGGCCGCCATGACGGCCGCACGCGGTCGGCCGCCCCACACACTCACACAAACACTCGATAAACTAATATATACTCGCAAACACGACAATAAATTAAACTATATAATCCAGCATTCACTCACACACAAGAAAGAATTGGGAAAAAAAGCGCTTTCGCACGGTTTTTCACTCGCTCGCTCCTCCGCTCTCACGTCTCACCCAGAGAAGAGAAGAGAAGAGAAGAGATGTTGATTTTTTACAATAATACTTTAATCACAAATTTACACAGGGCCACAAAACGCCCTGTTTAGAAAAAACACAGAACAACAATAATAGTAATAATAATAATAACAATAGTTATAATAATAATAACACCAACAACCACAACAAACAAACAAACAAACAAACAAATATTAAGAAAACAACAATACAATACAATTTATCCCACCAGGAGGTGTGCAAAGTGCAAATGATCCTCTGTAACAGTGCATAAAACATTTTGTGACACCATATATTGTGGAATTTGCCGAGGTCATTTATCATTTTATAAAAACCAAACTCCAACCTCAGCCTACACTGGACATTGCAGCGCCATACAGAGGCGGCCTCACTATCTCCAGTTTTTGAAATTTTGTTTTCCCTTGAGATGTTTTTTTCACGCTCACTGTATGCGTGGAACACAGTCTCTCGCCCGGAGCAAAACGGGCACTGGTCCGCACAGCAGAGTTCATTCTGGAGAGAAGAGCGTTCAGGGCAACAGCCCCATGTAAGATCCTCTCCTGGAGGTCCCCGGTCCTCTTCTTCAGGGGCGGCTTTTAAAGGACCCTCCAGCAGGGGCGGGCTCCATCCCCTCCCAGTCGATCAGCCCACACGCTGGTGCTCCTATTCGACGTATTAGCAAATTATAGGCCAATATCCAACCTTCCTTTTATCTCTAAAGTTCTTGAGAAGGTGGTGGTGACTCAGTTACTGGAGCACCTGCGGAGGAAAAGCTTGTTTGAAATGTTTCAGTCAGGCTTTAGAGCTCATCACAGCACAGAAACGGCACTTCTTGAAGTTACTAATGATCTTCTCATAGCTTCAGATCATGGACTGGTCTCTATGCTGGTTCTGTTGGACCTCAGTGCTGCTTTTGATACAGTTGATCACAGCATCCTGTTACATAGACTGGAACATGTGATTGGGATTAAAGGGACAGCACTAGACTGGTTTAGATCATATTTATCTGACAGATACCAGTTTGCTCATGTCCATGGTGTTCCCTCCTCATACAGTAGGGTTAGCCATGGGGTTCCTCAAGGTTCTGTACTTGGACCAATCCTCTTCACCTTGTACATGCTTCCCTTAGGGAACATTATTCGGCAGCATGGGATAAATTTTCATTGTTATGCTAATGACACTCAGCTTTATTTATCCATGAAACCAGAGGAGACAGAGAAGTTAGTGAAGCTCCAGACCTGTCTTAAAGACATAAAGTCCTGGATGTCTTCAAATTCTCTCCTCCTTAACTCAGGAAAAACTGAGGTCATGGTGTTTGGTCCTGAACCTCTCAGGGATAGATTAGATCACATGATCACTCAAGACGGTATCTCATTAACATCTAGTCTCTCTGTGAGGAATCTAGGAGTAACTTTTGATCAAAATCTCTCCTTCAACTCACACATTAAATTAGTCTCTAGAAGTGCCTTTTTTCACCTGAGGAACATCTCAAAGATCAGGAAGCTACTGACGCGGCCTGATGCTGAAAAGTTAATTCATGCTTTTGTTACTTCCAGGCTGGACTACTGTAATTCTTTATTATCAGGGTGTCCAAACAACTCTTTAAGAGGCCTCCAGTTGATCCAAAATGCTGCTGCCAGAGTTCTGACAGGTATTGACAAAAGAGATCACATAACTCCTGTAATGGCATCGCTTCACTGGCTGCCCGTTAAATTTAGAATAATTTTTAAAACCCTTCTTTTGACCTACAAGGTCCTCAGAGGCCTAGCTCCATCCTACCTGGAGGAGCTAGTGATACCTTATCAGCCCAATAGACCGCTCCGCTCTCAGAATGCTGTTCTACTTGTGGTTCCCAGAGTTTCTAGGAGTAGAATGGGGGGCCGAGCATTTAGCTACCAGGCCCCCCTGCTATGGAACCACCTCCCTGTCCAGGTACGGGAGGCTGACTCCATCGCTACTTTTAAGATCAGACTCAAAACCTACCTCTTTGAAAAAGCTTATTGTTACTAATTCTGTAGTTCCAGTTAATATCATAGATAGACAAATTATCATACTTAGGGGGTCGTCTAATCGTTAGGTCACATCTTAGCTATGCTGTTATAGGCCAAGGCTGCCGGGGTCCGGAAACATGATCACCTGACAGGCCTCTGTCACCCCACTGGGTCATGGTTTCCTCTCCTCTCCTCTCCCCTCTCCTTTCCTCCTCCTCATCAAGCAGACTAGTTAAGCTGATTCCTGTGTAGTTTTTCTGCTTCCCCCCCCATTCAGTTACAGGTATCGCCGCCTTCGGAGCTGCATGATGACCTCCGGCCCCACTGACCCGTTGTATAGTGTAATTTTGTGCGTGTTTCTGTGCTCTGTGCCTCTCCTCTCCTCTCCTCTCCTCTCCTCTCCTCTCCTCTCCTCTCCTCTCCTCTCCTCTCCCTCTCCCTCTCCTCTCCTCTCCTCTACCCCCTCCTCTCATCTACTCCTATCCTCTCCCCCTCCCTCTCCTTCTTCTCTCCCTCTCCTCTCCTCTCCTCTCCTCTCCTCTCCTCTCCTCTCCTCTCCTCTCCTCTCCTCTCCTCTCCTCTCCTCTCCTCTCCTCTCCTCTCCTCTCCCTCTCCTCCCCTCTCCTCTCCTCTCTCTTTACCCAGCCGGCCATCTGCAAGAGGCCCTGGGATTCTGGAAAGCGCCTAGAAACAATTTTGATTGTATAAGACGCTATATAAATAAAGTTTTATTTTGATTTTTTTTGACAGTCCTCTCCTGTTTAGTACCCTGACGCAGTTGTTGTATAAGGTCTTCTTATCGACTGCTACCAGGGAGAAGGTCTTTGCTGGTCTGAGGAGAGGACCGTCTAAATTCCCAAGATGGGCAGCCTGATCTATGGGAACGGGTCCTCGCTGTCAGGTTCGGTCCCCTGGCCGTAGTCCTCAAGGAGACGCCTCTCTCTCGTGCTGAGTCTGTTCCTCCATAGCCGAAGCACCCGCTCGGCTGCCTGGGTAGAGCGGATGCCCAACAGGGAACCCACTGCCTCCACACCCGTCAGGTCTGGCCCTGCCACGGCCACTACGTGCTGGAAGAGTAGGGTCCGGGTCCACCACAGTGCAGCCGTCAGTCTCGGCATGGCTTTGGCCGAGACGTCCAGCCTGGCTCCGTGCACCGTCGGTTCCCTTAGCAGCCAATACAGAGAGTCAGAGCTGGTTCTTTTTTCAACTTTAAAAAGGGGCCATGCCTTAACAACACTTTGATAAAATGGAGATAGCCCATTTAATTTTGCAAATTTAAAGTCAGTTAAAAACAGAGCATCATCCAGCCCCAAGTCACCTGTCTGAAGACACATCTGGCCACATCTCTCCACATTAGGTTTGCCGGCCCTGTTAAAATCCTCTGTACAAACTGTATTCCAAAATCGGCGGTCCTGCTGGCCAGGTCGATGAGGCCCTGTCCTCCCTCCTATCTAGACAAGTACAGCACCCCCTGCTGGACCCAATTCATGCCGTCCCCGAAGAAAGCCAGGGGAAGGACTGGCAGACCATTTGTCCATCTGCCAATGGCCAGGGCTTCACTCTTGTGCCAGTTGACCCTGGCCGCTGACAGCCTGTTGTTAAATTAAAACCGTTAAATTAAATAGGGTGTCCACGTCACTCTGCCTACGCACCACTATTATTATATCATCTGCGTAGGCAGATAAAACGATTTTTTTTGTAAAAGGACGGCAAAACCAGGCCGTCCATGTTTGTATGGATCCTAGAGAGGAGGGGTTCGAGGGAAAAGCGTAGAGCATTCCAGAGAGGGCGCAGCCCTGCCGGACGCCTCTAGGGGGCAGGGGGGCACACAGACTGCCACTGAACTTCAGCATACTCACAATGTCACAGTACAGGACACAGATCATCGCTATGAAGCCAGGGCTGAATCCGAACCTCTCCATCAACTTGTGTTCAACCCGGTCAAAAGCCTTTTCCTGGTCTAACGAAATGAGAGCAGTATTGATGTCCAATGACCTAGAGACTTCCAAAATATCCCGAATTAGGTGGACGTTCTACTATCTACTATGGACCTGCCGGGAACACAGCAAGTCTGGTCCCGGTGGATGCGCCATAGCTTCTCTGAGCCTGGAAGCCGAAGTCTTGGACAGAATCCTATAATCCATACACAGCAGAGACACATGGCGCCAGTTCTTAATCTCCTGCAGGTTGCCCTCTTTTGGCAGGAGGGTGACCACCGCTCTCCTACAGGACAACGGCGGTGAACCCGAGGCCAAGCTCTCGTTGAATACCTCCAGCATGTCGTGGGCCACAATATCCCAGAAGGCTTTAAAGAACTCCATTGTGAGCCATCGACACCTGGAGCTTTCCTTCCTTTCATGCTGAGGAGGGCGGCGTGGAGCTTGTCGAGTTGCAACGGCCTGTACAGCCGCGAGTTTGTCTCCTCAGAGACCCGAGGAAGGTCCCCGCAGAACTCATTGAACAGGCCATCATCCCTGCAGTACTCAATCTCGTATAAGGAGGAAAAGAACGCCACCCTCTCCTGGTAATGCACAGGCAGCTGCTGCGCAACAGTTGTCCTCGCGCGTATGGAGAGATGCCACCTCCTCATAACGTGAAAACACCAAGACGGACCTCCTTGGAAGTGCTCAATTTCCATTTCTTCAGCAATCGCTCTGGCCTTTTGTCGAATGGTGACAGTAGAGACGCCCCTTCCGGTTGTTTGCTGTCCCACAACCAACTCTTCCACTCAGTCTTCCAGCTCGGGCCACCTTGCTTTGTTCCAGTGGAAATTCAGCTTCGTCTTCCTCACTTGGCGCAGTTCACTTTCTTGTTTTCTCCACTTTCTGACCATGGACTAATTTACATTAAAATGTCTTGCTGCTGCTCGATTGCCATTTTCAGCCGCATATTCGATTCATTTTAGGGGGTCCTTACGCATAGGTGTGCCACTAATTGATGGGCGGAGCATTTACCGTAGTGCACCTACCAAAGGCACACAGCAGATTTTGGAACTCAGTCCACACACAAGGCGACCATATTATAAGGCGCACCATTGATTTTTGAGAAACTTTCAGTGTTTTAAGTGTGCCTTATAGTGCGGAAAATATGTTTGAGAAGGGGAGGTAGCTGCTGAGGGGGCAAAACAATCCTTCGTGGTCAGGACAAGCCATAAAAATCTCACCAACATACAGTCTCCATGAAGGCTTAAAAAACCTCTGTCAGTCCCCAGTCCTATTCTGCCTGCTGAGCACGTGGTAAGTGTGCTTACCTGGGAGGTAGAGAGGACGGTAAGAGAAGCCCAGTGGCAGCACCCAGACTCTGGTACTGGACCCCAGAATCACCTGTCCATTCCAGACAGTTTGTGCCCAAGTGCTACAGTGGGGATGCTCCTCCCAGTTTGCCTGTCACTCTGGAGTGAAAAGATCCATTTCCTTCCTCCACTGCTCCTTTTGGTAGCTAACAGCATTGAATTCATTCTACAGTCTGTGCCCATGGAAAGACTCATCATCAGGTTCTGGTGGGATTACTATACCCTCTGCCCATTCTGGGTAACCCCCGGTCCCATATTGCTCTGGGCTTCGTTAAGGGCCTATAGTGGTGGATTGGTTGTCCAAGGCCACAGACTTCCAAGCCCTGCCTAAACTTTCCAACACCCCAGAGACAGCTAACCTCTTGGTAGACCACATTTTTCAACTTTACTGCATTCCTGCCAATATGATGTCTGACAGGGCCCCCCCAATTCCCCTACCAATATTGGATGGCCTTTGCTAAGGCCCTGGAAGTTTCATTCAGCCTGTCCTCTGGTTATCACCCCCAGTCCAACGGTCAAGACTAATCAGGACCTGGAGTCAACCCTTCTCTGCATTGCCACTGCCAACTCATCTTTGTGGGGTAACCATCTTCCCTTGGTTGAATATGCCCACAACTCACCTGTTCTGCTACTGGCTTGTCTCCTTTTGATGCATCACTGGGCTATAAGTCTCCTCTACTCTCACCCCGCTAACAAGAGATATTGCTTCCACTGGAACAGAAATTCTTTCAGAAGGCTCGCAAGGTGTGCAAGAATACCAGGTCAGCCCTGGACTGCACCAGGACTCTAACCAGTCCTCTGAAAACCACCTCTGTAACCCAGGTACGTCCTCCCAACCAGGTCAGTTGCTCTGGTTATCCACCCGCAACTTCCCATTGGCCACCAGATTTGTCTTTAGTTTTTGTCTTGCTTCAATGGTTCCTTCCATATTGAACATATTAGCAATCCCTCTACTATCTGGTTGACCCTACCTGAGTCCATGAAAATCCATCCGACCTTCCATATTTTCCAGCTAAAGTCTATCTCCACCAGCCTTTTGTCCCCTCCTTCTGAGCCCCCACCTCTACCCCCCGGCTCAGCGATAATCATCCTGCCTTTATGACACATTGCTTGGTGGATGTACAATGTCGAATCCAGGGTGTTCAATACCTGGTGGACTGGGAGGGCTATGGGCCTGAGGAAAGCTCCTGATTACCCCATTCCTTTATTCTGGATCCTGATTTGATTACTGAGTTCCACCGTGAGAATCCTAATAGGCCTAGTGGGTCACCAGGAGGCTCCCATTGAGGGCGAGGTACAGTTAAGATTTTGTTGTCTGTGTCTGCATTTGGGGATTCAGTTCATGTCTGTAAACTTTAACACCTATGAGCATATACTCATCTGCATGTATTACTGCCAACGAAGCATGTAATGCTTTAAACTTCTTGCCCAATCTCAACTTGTGAGTAAAGACATAAAACATATTCCAGTCAATCCGTCCTGATGGAAAGCTCATCCTGCATCCCATCAGCCAGATCCATAAGCACCTTGATTCTCTAACCGGAATCATAGTCCATAATCTACTGCCGTAACCAACGATCCCTCAAACCTTACTCTTGAACAGCACCAATTTGACTAATCTGGAACTGGTGTGCCAGAGTGTGTTCTGCTAAAAAATATATAACCCGAAATACTGTATCTTTTGCCATGCTCAGAAATGCATTCCTCTTCAAGTGTGAGGTTTAGGATTCATTTACTCCTCTCTCAGCAGCACAATTACCAGAGTGAGGGAGAAAATTGCTGAGCGACTGTGATAAGTTCTGAAAGTGGCCCTTGTATGTTTGAATTCTTTGGTTTTTTGCACCTATAATACATAATATATATATATGTGTGTTATACATAAAACACAATATACATAATGTGTGACAAAATGTGCGTGAACATTCATCAGGCTGCTCCTCAATATTTGATGAGAGTTCGTTCACAATGTTTGCATTTTCTGGAAGAGCTCCAGTGAAAACAGAACACAGTGGTAATCTTTCGAATGATTTTCCTTACACTGATCACAGCCATACCTTTGAAGTAAAATATCCTGCAGATTGCTGTCCTGAACTGAAATACAGCAATTGTGTGAGAATGAATGTCAGTGTGAGCCCACAAAAGCTGATAAAATCCTGTAATGGGACTTTTGGAACTGCTGTCAAGCCATTTTTCCCCTCCCCATTTTCTCTGTGGCATTAGGTGCAGTTATGGCCTAATTAGGTCAGGGAGCAGTCGGAAGAAGTACTTTGGTTACGTTTCAGGGTTTTAGCCTGATGGTATCTGCTCATACTTATAGCAGCACAGAAGACTTGTGTCTAGCTGTCAGACCCAGATCTTAACCCAGCCTATTAGATGCAAGGAGCACAAACAGTTTGGTGTCACAACAGTCCAGGGACTAGTAGTGATTGAGTTGCTGTTATAGAGCAACCCAATGCACAAATTGAAACACAACACAAATAGGTGGGCTACATTCTCCACACACTCCTGTAAATAGGAAGTGTATTTATACACTCGGGAGGCTCAGCTTAATCAACCTCACCATGAAGTGCAATTAACCTTTGTATAGCTTGTGTTGCATGACAATGTTTGTTTGGTTTAATGCGCCGAGGTCAAATTGTCCCTACTTGACATTATCAGACATTTTTTTCCTCCCACTGTTCAAAAATAAAGCCAATGACCCTCTTAAGTTGTGAGTAAGTAAACTGTAATATATAATTGTACCTAAAAAAGAGGATTGAAAAACAGAACAGCAGGTTGGCCTCAGTTCTACCATGAACCTGTTCTGATATCGATATCAAAACATCATAAAATTCATGGAAAAAATAGAAAAAAAACTGTAATAAACATACATTAAAAAAGAAAATTACAGCAGATCCTTTCAGAAACACACTCACTATTTGACAAGAATCCATCAATATGTTTTACAAAACTGCTCAGTCTAAAAACCAGACTAAACCAGTCTAATGCTGTCACCCTAATCCCAATCACATGAAGTTTAAATTTACATATCCTTGCTTACATCTAGAACTATATCTACTCTAAGTTAATTCTCTCAACGAATCAATATTTTGTGCGCTAAACTTGCAGCCATCACAGATTCATCAGGGCTGTAGGATTGCGTAGGTTGCACCAGTTAATAATATTCTGAAACAAGAGCATATCATCAAGTGGAGGGCCAGTGAAGCTGAAGTAGCTATATTAGGTTAGTTTTATGTTACCAAGTGGATGATTGTCAATTCAAACAACAGAGGGCTAATTCTTTTAAAGGGCAAAAGGCAATCAATTGTCCATTGCATCAGATAAGCACCTGACTGGGTGGCTGGAGAGATTCCTTCTCAGGAGCAGAGAGTAAACAATGAGAGTACTTGGACAATCAGAGCTTTTCAGGGAGCAAGTGGGCAGCCTGGGTAGGCATGGAGTGCAGGTGTGCCAATAAAGAGTCTGTGAATAAAATGACAATACCTAGGTTGGTAGGTTTGGGTAATAGTCGTGCAGAATCTATGTTTTGAGTGTTTTGAGTGTGTAGTGGCTGGGTGGGGAAGTAATCTGTATTTGTAGTCTGGATGTCAGGGCAGTAGATTTACAGTGAAAGAGAAAGCCTGTTTGTCAGTACTGGTAATGAATTAAGTGGTAATGTTGGAAAATGCTAAGCTCCAGATGGAAAATGCAAGGAGTGTGCAAGAGAGACAGTGTCTCCCCTCCTTAATATTGTAATGTCTCCCTCTCAGGCCATGATTTCACAGGGTTGAGAGGGAACACCTGTTTAGAGCCAGCCAGCTCTGTAGCCGTGTATACTGTTGTGTAGGAAAAGTGTTGAAATAAACATCTGCACTCGGACAATAAAATTCAAATGACAAGGATTAAACACAGGAATGTGACTGCTGACATGGTAAGTTTATAGAATACCCAGAAACGAATTTAGTTTTAGTTCACAACTGTAAAGATACTTCTACAGAACATGTTAAGATTGCTAAAATCCAGGCAAGATTAAAGCCCAAACCCACACATTAGAAGTGGAGTTGAGTTGCCATTGTTCTTCATTAAAAAATAAATAATTCAGCAGAATAGTACAAGAACGAACAGGAACGGAGATGAACTGTGGATGAGGCAGGAACAGGCAGAACATGGCAGGGCAGCAGGCAGAGAGACAACACAGTTGAGGAAAAAATCAGCAAAATGGAGCTGGATTCTTGATTTGAGCTGAACTGAATTGAGCCATTAAAGATTTTTGTGGCAGAGACTGAACAAAGGAGCTGGTCTTTTAAAAATCAGCATGACTCTAATACTGCACTTAAATGTGTTTTTTCTGACAGTCAAATATGTTAAATTTAACAAGTTGATTATAGAATGTACCATAGCGTAATGGTGCAAATATCTGCATTTTTAGAATGTGATTCCCTTTTAAAACCTCTTGATGTGCCCTGGGTCTGATTGTAACCCTAACCCTCCTGTATATGTGGAAGAATGTGTGAAGAGAGGGATTTTTATGCACCATTAACCATGAGCTGTCTTCAAATCTTTGAGTTGTAGATGAAGAACTAAAGAAGGATGTTTATAATTCATCACATAGATACAAGGTTTTTTCAAACAATCAACATACATTTAATCTTCCACTGAGTGCCAACTCATTTAAATCCCTTTTGAGAACAAATAAAAGAGATACCCAGTTTGGTTTGTGAACTATCCCATATTCAGAGTTTGTCATTAGAATTTGTCTGTTTCAGGCAAAGCTGCAACATCTGCTCCAGCATCACTCTACTTTGATTACACACATGCAAGCACGTCAACTCCACGAGGAAGTCCCTCTGAGCCATTTTAGTGTAGATCATTTTTCTCATGTTTGCATGTTTATACGAAAACAGTAAAATTTAATTATGACTGGATAATATTTCTATTTTTTATTTTTATTATCCTCTCTGTCAAAACCCATCTCCACCCCTCATGGGTGCACTCAGAACATCCAGGTCAATTCTAACTTTAGTGAATATGTGTGACAGTCACCAGCTCTTTGGTGTGTGTGGGAATGGTTGGATGTGAAGGACCTCTTGATGTGATTCTCTGCAGATCATGTGCTGAAGTACCTGCGAGTAATCTCCAGGATTTTTTATCCTCTGTTCACCTTCTTCATCTTTTTGTTTCAGCTCAACTTTGACCCATCTTTTTTACCTCTTGCTGTGAGATCGTACATCACAAAAAGACGTGTACTCATGTGCAGAGGCTACTTCCTTCTACTGTATATGGTAAAAATGACATTTGATTTCTGCATAAAATGCTACATTAATATTTCCATGCAGCTTCTTGTTTGGTTTGGATTGGATAAGAACAACGTCACCAGTTTCACTGGGAGGTGTTGGCAGGGGGATTTAAGAGTGTTGGCCAGAAGGCAGTATGTCATAGGGTGGCCTCACTTTGCTTTCATTTGTATTATGCCTTGTCGAACCTCAGGCAAAAAAGTTTGTATTCAGTGACGTCAAGAGCACAAGAACGCAAATGTTTTCTGCTGATCCTGAAATGTTTCATCCTTGTGAAGAGAACAAAATCACAAAAACCAGGCTGCTGGCCACATGTAAAGCTTGAGAGAAAGAAAAATGATGCATGAATTGGGACAAAATTGCCAAGCTTCCCTGCCATGTGTGTGTGTGTGTGTGTGTGTGTGTGTGTGGCAGTCTATTTGGACGCTATAATGTCAGTTAAGGAAACAGGTGAATACTTCATGGGTTCGACCTCGCAGAAAAAAATTGTTAGCCTCTGCTTAAACGGCTTGTCCAAAAATGTCACCAGCCACCAGCATTGAGTATATGGAGCCTGATGTCAGCTGTTTCTGATGAAAGGCACGTCCCCGTACGAGACAAACACATCTGGATGATCGTAATAATAGACAGGAGGAGGTGGAGATGGATGGATGGAGGCAAAGAGAAGACAGCGACAGAAAAAGCATTTTTACTGCCCTAAACAGTAGATCAAACGTATCCTGGACCGTTTTCAGGAAAACTTCACTTTCTTTTTTGACTGGTTGGTAGCCAATTCAGCTCCCATCAGCAGCAATAATAAGATTTAAAAACCAAACGTGAAGAGAAAATATTCTCCAATGCAAAATTTATTAAAACTTCAGAATTATTACAACGCACAAGAGTCAAAGAGGGTCAACCTTTATGTGCAACATCAGACCACATAAAAACACAGTTATTATATTTTTCAGCAAATATCAGCTCAGTTCTTACTCATGTTAGATTTGATTGAATATAAATTTGGTAATGTCTTAAATAAATGCATTCAACATTGCATTTACCAAGAGCAGATGAGAAGAAATGTATCATATTTTGTTTCTGTCCATCTTTCTCTACCTGTTTCATCTTTATGTTTACAAGGAAAATTTATTTTCCATTCCATATATTGGGCTTAATATGTCATTTTGTGCACTAGCTTCATTTGTTTAATTCTAAATAGAAATACTGACATAATGTTTCCACCTGCTCCTTTTAGTCAAAGATGTTGGTGGGGGGGAAAAGGATTTGACATTATGGGGAAGGTAGCACCAGGTGACAATTGGAGCAACATGCTTTCAGACAAGACATTTGCCTCTCCAAATGATTTCGGAAACCAATCAAACCCAAGACTTTCTGCTGCTTGGTTCATAGATTATAGGCTGCAGTTAAATAACTCAACTTGCCTTAATCATTTTCAGGCATAACTGACTCCAGTTCTTCCTCTCAAATTTAGACATTTGACCTCCAGCAGAAATGTTCATTTTATTCAATTTCTAATCTGATTCAGAAATCCAATCTTCAAACTTTTTTATTGCAATCTATAAGAAGTTCAACAGGTTTACCTTTCTACAAAAGGTAGAAGTGACCCTACGATAACAAAGAAGCCTGAACAATAGACATAAACCATATATATTCTGTGTATGCACGCATGTGGCAGAAACTTCACATTGTCTCCCAGTTTAGTCTGCCAGTAAATCAGCTCTGGTGGGTCAGTGTGCGCCTTTGAAACGAATCCGCCTTTATTTTTTAAACTGGTCCATATGGTGCCGTACCAGGACAGCAATAATATGAACTCGTCTCACTATGGTATTTTAAACCTACAGGAAAATATGACTCTTCCACTGGATTTTTAGTATTTATTTTAGCACAAGCAAATTTCCTTCTAAGGAACTCTTTGTTTGCAAAGAAACAGAGCAGCAGCTGCAGCTTTGTCAGTGTTTCTCCAGACACAGCTAAATGTACCTCTCTCTGCAATCAAAGTGTGCTTCTGATGTGTTCACAATTGCTAATATATATGTGAACAAGTTTAAGAATTGTTTTTTAATAGTTTTTTTGGAGTCAAGAACAAATGACCTGCATTCACACAAAAAAAAAGTATTTTTTATTTTGACCACTCAGAGCATTCGCACAATCATGCACTGAAGATGTAGCTTTGGGAGTAATTTGATGATTGGTATTTTGCTCATACACATGTTGCCATGCAGATGGGTGGGGTGGGGTGGTGGTGGTGGGGGGGGGGGGGTGTCAGCATTGAACTGATAACTTTCGTATGACTGAGTTACAATTCAAGGGCCTATGCATGAACAAATAAAGGTAGGGTATTATTGCTGTTTAGCAGCTTCCTCTTTGAGAGGGTTTATAGTCAGTAATCCTGTAGCCACAGTCATTATTCCACTAACTCTCAGATTTACACCATCTAACTTTTTAGTTGCCATCTTAGATATGCTACTATCAGCCAAGGCTGCTGGGGTACAGAAACAGGGCTCCTCTCCCTTGGTTTGCACAGACCTACCCACTGATCTGTTCAATTTTACCTTTGCATCATCTCAATCAATCAATCAATCAATCAATCAATCAATCAATCAGTCTTTATTAATATAGTGTCTGTTACAATCAGAATTGTTTTTAGGCGCTTTACAGAATCCCAGGGCCTGACCCCCAACAAGCAACAGTGGCAGGGAAAAACTCCCCTTTAACAGGAAGAAACCTTGAGCAGGACCAGGCTTATGTAGGGGGACCCTCCTGCTGATGGCCGGCTGGGTAGAGAGAGAGGAGAAGGGGGAGGACAGGTAGAGGAGAGAATAGGTAGAACATAGTAATACATTATATGAATAAAAATAGGAGAGGAGAGGAGAGGAGAGGAGAGGAGAGGAGAGGAGAGGAGAGGAGACAATAACCCAGTGGGTTGACAGAGGCCTGTCAGGTGATCATGTTTCTGGACCCCGGCAGCCTCGGCCTATAGCAGCATAATTAAGATGTTAACCTAATAATTAGATGACCCCCTAAGTATGATAATTTATCTGTCTAGGATAGTAACTGGAACTACAGAATTAGTGATAATAAGCTTTTTCAAAGAGGTAGGATTTAAGTCTAATCTTAAAAGTAGAGATGGTGTCAGCCTCCCGTACCTGGACTGGAAGCTGGTTCCCTAGCAGGGGGACCTGGTAGCTAAATGCTCGACCCCCCATTCTACCCCTAGAAACTCTGGGGACCACAAGTAAACCAGCATTCTGAGAGCGAAGCGGTCTATTGGGATGAAAAAGGTGTCACTAGCTCCTCCAGGTAGGATGGAGCTAGGCCTTTGTAGGTCAGAAGAAGAATTTTAAAAATTATTCTAAATTTAATGGGCAGCCAATGAAGAGATGCCAGTACAGGAGTTATGTGATCTCTTTTGTCAATACCTGTCAGAACTCTAGCAGCAGCATTTTGCATCACTTGGAGGCTTCTTAAAGAGGAGTTTGGACACCGTGATAAAAAAGAATTACAATAGTCTGGATAGCCTGGAAGTAACAAATGCATGGATAACTTATCAGCATCATGCCGCATCAATAGTTTCCTGATCTTTGCAATGTTTCTCAGGTGAAAAAAGGCACTTCTAGAGACTATTTTAATGTGTGAGTTGAAGGACAGATTTTGATCAAACGTTACTCCAAGATTCCTCACAGGGAGACTAGATGCTAGGGAGATACCATCCAAAGTGATCAAGTGATCTAATCTATTCCTGAGAGGTTCAGGACCAAACACCATGACCTCAGTTTTTCCTGAGTTAAGGAGAAGGAAATTTGAAGACATCCAAGACTTTAAGTCTTTAAGACAGGTCTGAAGCTTCACTAACTGCTCTGTCTCCTCTGGTTTCATGGATAAATATAGCTGAGTGTCATCAGTATCACAATGAAAATTTATCCCATGCTGCCGAATAATGTTTCCTAAGGGAAACATGTACAAGGAGAAAAGGATTGGTTCAAGTACAGAACCTTGAGGAACTCCATGGCTAACCCTACTGTATGAGGAGGGAACACCATGGACATGAGCAAACTGGTATCTATCAGATAAATACGATCTAAACCAGTCTAGTGCTGTCCCTTTAATGCCAATCACATGTTCCAGTCTCTGTAACAGGATGCTGTGACCAACTGTATCAAAAGCAGCACTGAGGTCCGGCAGAACCAGCGTAGAAACCAGTCCATGATCTGAAGCTATAAGAAGATCATTAGTAACTTTAATAAGTGCTGTTTCTGTGCTGTGGTGAGCTCTAAAGCCTGACTGAAACATCGCAAAGAGGCAGTTTCTTCGCAGGTGCTCCAGTAACTGAGTCACCACCACCTTCTCAAGAATTTTAGAGATAAAAGGAAGGTTGGATATTGGCCTATAATTTGCTAATACGTCAGGATCCAGTGATGGTTTTTTAAGCGGCTTAATCACTGCCACCTTGTAGGACTGGGATACATAACCTGTCACTAAAGAACAATTGATCTGGTCCAGGATAGAACTGCCTATCATTGGTAAAACATCCTTCGACAGGTGTGTTGGGATGGGATCTAAAAGACACGTGGTGGACTTGGATTTCTAAATTAGCGAAGACGCCTCAGAAAAATATATAGGGGTGAAGGAATTTAAGGGCTCGTTTCGGTTTGGGTTGTTACAGGACCTGAGAGTAGGCAAAACGCAGTGGTAAAAAGTCCAAAAACTAGTATTTATTTAACAAAACAAATCAAACTGGCAGTCTTCCTGGACCGCAGGGAAACACTCGTCCGATTTACCGATGTGCACAGAGAGCTCCAGCGGAGCCAACACGGGAGTCGGGTTCTGCGCGTTCTCTAGTCCAGAAGGACGGTGTGGAGACCTCAAACGTGCAGGGAAGACACCAAAGACACCAAGACACCAGAGCCGACTCAGCGACCGGCTTCACCTTGGAAACATGAAACGTGGGGTGCATCTTAAATGCCGGGGAAAGCTTCAGGTGGACGGCTGTGGGGTTCACGATCTGCTCCACCTCAAAAGGACCAATGAAGCATGGAGCCAGCTTCTGAGACTCCACCTGGAGCGGGAGGTCCTTTGTGGACAGCCAGACCTTCTGGCATGGCTGATAGGACAGGGCTGGAGTCCAGCGCTGATTGGCCTGCTGCTGAGAGTACTGGGAGTCCTGCAGGAGTGCAGCGCGGGCCTGCCTCCCCACCCTCCTACACTGGCGTACATCGGCCTGTACCGAGGTCACTGCCACCTTGTCCGCCAGGATGAACAGCTGGTTCGATGGGACCCCCCCTTGATCCGGAACTGATTGCTGGGCCTCTCCGACTCTCTCCTCCATATGCCAGGATGCAGCCCCCAGGAAAAATGCAACAGCTTTCGTCACTCGGCCGAGTCCATCACCAACCCCAGGCACATAGACTGCGCCACCAAGGTGCACCACACGGGGGGAACGCCCCACCTCCTTAAGTCTCCTGGCAAGGTCCGAGCCACCAGGCGAGGGAGTGAGTGCAGAGCGAAGGCAGTTGGTCCGACAGGGCACACTCCAACTCACCACTCTCCCAGTCAACCAATCAATCTGGGGGTTGTGGCGAGCCAGCCAAGGAGCCCCGAGAACCCCTGGGGAAGATGCCGGGATGAGGAACAGGCGGATTTGCTCCCGATGGTTCCCAGAGACAATGAGGGTGAAGGGTTGGGTCTGGTGCGTCACTATTGCCAAGACTTCCCCGTTGAGACCAAGGATGGGTCTTGGCTGGGCTGAGTCTCGACGGGGATACGGGCTTGCATGGCCAAGTCCTGGCTGATGATGCTGTCATCTGCGCCGGAGTCCACCAAAAATGGCGCAGAGACAGATTCCTGGCCCCACAGTAGTGTTAAGCAGGGCGGCGCGGAAAGTAAGAGGAAGTGCTCGCCATCACTCCCATGCGTGTCGACGAGCCTAGTTCATTGGGCCGCAATACAAACAGACCTTCGCTGACAGCCAGCGCTTCCACTCCACGTGGGAGAGTCAGGTTCGTCCCACCTGCATAGGTTCGCCAGCGACATCCTCCTGAGGTGGAGCAGGGACTGGAGTTGACGATTCAACGGGAACTTCACCTGAATGAACTCCCAGAACTCCTCACTTCACACTCCCTACCCCTCTGCCGGTGTCTCTCCCGCAGTCGATTGTCCAGCTGGGTTGGCAGGCTGATGAGCGTCTCCAGGTCCCCAGACTCCTCCCAAGCGTTTAAATTATCCTTGAGTTCGTCGGCAAGTCCCTGGGTGAACACCCCCCGAAGTGCCACGTCGTTCCAGCTGCTCCTGGCCGCGAGGATGCCGAACCGGATGGAGTAGTCCACGACGGAGCTGGAACCCTGCCGCAGGGACAGGATCTGGGAGGCCACCTCACCACTCTGGACAGGGTGGTCAAACACAAGCTTTAATTCAGCTGTGAAGGCCGGAAAACTGGAAGAAGCGGGTTTCTGGTTCTCCAGGACTGCCATGGCCCATTGCGCCTCTCTCCTGGTGAGAAGATTACCAACAAATGCGATCTTCGCCCTGTCGCTGGGGTAGGTGAGGGGCTGGAGGTCGAAAACTAGGGAGCACTGAAGCAAAAAACTGGCACATGTGCCCGCCTTACCAGAATACCTTTCCGGGATGGGTACGTGGGGCGCCCGCGGTGCGGCAGCAGCCGGCTGAGGAATGACTCCCGGCGCCGGCTGGCGGAGACGGACCCTGTTCCGCCCGTTCAGAAGTAAGCAGGTCCGTCACACTGATGTTGAGGGTCTGGAGCGAAGCACAAATGTCCGTGAGGAGCTGGTCGTGCTGACCCAGCAGCCTCTCCGGAGCCTCCAACATGCGGCGCATTGCGTCTTGGTCCGCCGGGTCCATACTGGTCAGAGTGTTCTGTTAGGGTAGGGTTTTTACAGGACATGAAAGCAGGCAAGAATGCAGTGATAAAAAGTCCATAAATAGGTTTAATTTAACAAACTCAAACTGACAGTCCTCCTGGACTGCAGGGAAGCACTAGTTCAATCTTCTGGGGTGCACAGAGAGCTCCAGCGCGGAGCCAACACGGGAGTCGGGTTCTGCGCGTTCACTAGTCCAGCAGGACAGCGTGGAGACCTCAAACGTGCAGGGAAAACACCAAAACTCTGATGCTGGCAGACAGGCGCTTCCTCCTTAAATAGGTGGCCTGATGGAGATTGCCTGCAGCGCCAGCTGTTGCAAATATCGGCTCCTCCACGCCCCTTGCAGGAAAAACCAGACACACAACCCAGAACCCTGGACCCCAACACTCGTTGGAGACCCTGTGTTACGAGCAGTTGTATCAGGACCCGAAAGCAGGCAGGACACAGTGGCGTATTGTTCCGAGAAGCTTTATTAAAGTTTATAGAACTCAAAAAGAGTCGTGGAGACCACGACTCGGTTCTTAATCAAAACAGGGAATGTAAATTTACGACAAAAATCCTGAGCGGGGCCGAAAGCAGTCCATGAAGGATTAAGACAAAACAATAATCCGATAAACGGGTTCAAAAGTTATCCACGAAGGAAAAAGTCTCACAAAAGTCCAGGAGGGTATAGCCGGGGTTTTCCGAAACAGACAAAACACGCCAATGCTGGCCAACCGTGAGAACAGTCCATAAATAGGTGGTTTGATTACGATAGTCTGCAGGTGCACCAGTCCCCGGCACCACCTGCGGCTGAGGCATGGCTCCACCACGCCCCCCGCAGGAGAAACCCTGCAAAAGAGTTCCCAGAAACTGGGAACCTGACATTACCCCCCCCCCGAACGGGCGCCTCCGGGCGTCCTTCCAGGCTTCTCCGGGTGGGCATGGTAGAAATCGCGGAGGAGGCTTGTATCTAAAATGAACCGGCGGGGAACCCATGATCGCTCCTCCGGACCATACCCCTCCCAGTCGACTAGGAACTGGAAGCCACGGCCTCGTCGGCGGACGTCCAAGATACTCCGGACCGTATAGGCAGGGCCTCCGTCCACAATGCGGGGAGGAGGTGGAGGGTCAGACGGGGGAACCAGATCCGACGGGCTTTACCTTGGAAACATGGAAGGTGGGGTGTATCCTCAACGCTGGGGGAAGCTTCAGGCGGACGGCTGCGGGGTTCACCATCCGATCCACCTCAAAGGGACCCACGAAGCGAGGAGCCAGCTTCCGAGACTCGACCTGGAGTGGAAGGTCCTTGGTGGACAACCAGACCTTCTGACCTGGTTGATAGGAGGGGGCTGGCGTCCGGTGTCGATTGGCCTGCAGTTGGGATCGACGAGAAGTCCGCAGTAGAGTCGAACGGACCTGCCTCCACACCCTCCTGCAACGGCGAATGTTGGCCTGCACTGACGGTACAGCGACCTCCTCCTCCTGCCCCTCGAACAATGGAGGCTGGTAGCCCAGGGAAGCCATGAAGGGAGACAGACCAGTGGAGGCAGAAACCAAGGAGTTGTGGGCGTACTCCACCCATGGCAGGTAGGTGCTCCAGGAGGATGGGTCTTGGGCTGCTACACACCTTAGGGCGTCCTCCAGGCTCTGGTTGGTTCTCTCGGCCTGCCCGTTGGCCTGTGGGTGGTACCCAGACGTAAGACTGACCGAGGCTCCCAGCGCCGAGCAAAAGGACCTCCAAACCTGTGAGCAGAACTGTGGACCCCGATCCGAAACTATGTCAGTAGGTAATCCGTGGAGGCGGAACACATGCTGGACCAGGAGCTCTCCAGTCTCAGCTGCCGACGGGAGCTTGGGTAGGGGAATAAAGTGGGCCGACTTAGAGAACCGATCGACCACGGTGAGAACGACTTCATGACCCTGGGAAGGAGGGAGGCCGGTGATGAATTCCACTGCTATATGTGACCACGGTCGTCGAGGAATCTCCAGGGGCTGAAGGAGTCCTGCCGGTGGCTGATGGGAGGCCTTCCCCCTAGAATACACCGGGCAGGCAGCTATGTAGTCCTTGGTGTCCCGAGCCATGGAGGGCCACCAGAAACGCTGCCGGAGGAAGTGTAACGAGCGGTTGACTCCTGGATGACAGGTTAATCTCGACGAATGGGCCCAGTGCAGCACCTCTGAGCGCACCGCCACCGGGACGAACAACCGGTTTGGAGGACATCCCCCAGGATCCGGGGCAGATTGCTGGGCTTCGCGGACCCTCTCCTCCACCTGCCAGGATGCAGCCCCCAGGATGCAGGAGAGGGGTAATATGGGGTCCGGGTCCATCTCCCCAGGCTCGGAGGCAAACTGACGGGACAGGGCGTCGGGTTTCAGGTTACGCGATCCAGGACAGTAAGTAAGAGTGAACCAAAACCTCCCTACGAATAGAGCCCACCGAGCCTGCCGGGAACTAAGCCTCTTGGCGTTCCGGAGGTATGTGAGGTTCTTGTGGTCTGTCCATACGATAAATGGCTGGGTGGCGCCCTCCAGCCAATGCCTCCACTCCTGGAGCGCCAGGACCACGGCTAGGAGCTCCTTATTTCCCACGTCATAATTCCGTTCTGCGGGTGAGAGCCGGTGACTAAAAAAGGCACACGGATGGAGCTTCTGGTCTTCCCCGCTCCTTTGGGACAGGACGGCCCCAACTCCCACATCTGAAGCGTCCACCTCAACCACGAACCGCCGACTGGGGTCGGGGTGAGTGAGAATAGGTGACGACGAGAACAGGCCCTTCAGTCTGTTGAAAGCAGTTTCGGCCTCGGGAGTCCAGCGGAAGCTTAGTAGGGTGGAAGTGAGCCTGGTGAGCGGGGCGGCCACCTTGCTGTAGTCGCGGATGAAGCGACGGTAGAAATTAGCGAAGCCCAGGAACTGCTGCAACTGCCTACGGGAGGAAGGAGTTGGCCATTCCATTACCGCCCTCACCTTGGCTGGGTCTGGTGAAAGCTGTCCCCGCGCCACCACGAAGCCCAGGAAAGAGATGGAGGTGGTGTGGAATTCGCATTTCTCAGCTTTAACAAAAAGTCGGTTCTCCATGAGCCGTTGGAGAACGAGCCGGACATGCTGGACGTGCTCCTCCTCAGACTCGGAAAAGATCAAGATGTCATCAAGGTACACAAAGATGAACTTATTCAACATGTCCCGGAGCACGTCGTTGATAAGGGCCTGAAACACGGCGGGGGCGTTGGTGAGTCCAAAAGGCATCACAAGATACTCGAAATGGCCCAAAGGGGTGTTGAAGGCAGTTTTCCACTCGTCCCCCTCTCGAATCCGCACAAGATGATATGCGCTCCGAAGGTCTAATTTAGAAAAAACCTGGGCCTGGTGTAGAGGAGCGAAGGCCGCGTTGAGGAGGGGCAGTGGATACTTATTTTTGATTGTGATTTCATTCAGGGATCGATAATCAATGCAGGGGCGCAGGGTTCCATCCTTCTTCTGCACGAAGAAAAAACCAGCACCAACTGGAGAAGAGGAGGGTCTGATCAGGCCAGAAGCTAGGGACTCTCCAATATAATTCTCCATCGCCTCCCGTTCCGCCCTGGAGAGGTTGTAGAGTCGGCTCGACGGTAACGTGGCCCCGGGGAGGAGATCGATGGCACAGTCACACGGCCGATGGGGCGGAAGGGAGAGCGCCCGCTGCTTGCAGAAGACCTCGCCTAGGTCATGGTACTCCCTCGGAACCTGGGACAGATCGGGAATCTCCTGGGCGGGTGCCGAAGTCCCTGACGAGGAGGTGACTGCCGAACGCAAACAGTTGGTGTGGCAGTTAACGCTCCAGCTCACCAGCCTCCCGGTTGGCCAGTCGAACTGAGGGTTGTGTAGGGCCAGCCATGGGGACCCGAGAACTCCAGGGGATGAGGAGGAGCGGATGAGGAAGAAGTGGATCTGTTCCCGATGATTTCCAGAGATGATGAGGGTGATTGCCTGGGTCCGGTGGGTAATCCTAGCCAGGACCTCTCCGTCGAGACCCAGAATGGTCTTCGGTTCGGGCAGCGTCTCAGGGGAAGGCGAACCTGCCGGGCCAGGTCCTGGCTAATGAAGTTGCCGTCTGCACCCGAATCCACCAGGAAGGTAGTTGGCACCGACTTCTGCCCCCAAAGGAGCGTGCCGGAGAGGGTTAGACGGACGGAGGGTGAGCAGGAGGAGGATCCGCTCGCCAGCACGCCGGCGTTGACGAGCTTAATCTTTTGGCCGCACTGGGCAGTCGTCGAGGAGGTGGCCTGCGTGGCCACAATAGGCGCACAACCCAGCTGAGCGCCGGCGCCGACGTTCCGACTGGGTTAGATGTGTTCGACCCAACTGCATTGGCTCGCAGGTTGAAGCCTCAGGCGCTGGGACAGGGACGAAGGCTGACGAGTCCCCGGTGGTCTCCCTCGGCCTGGAGAACCTCCCAGAAGCTCTCACCGTCCGCTCGCTCATCCTCTGCCGGCGTCGCTCCCGAAGTCAATTGTCCAATCGAGTAGCCAGACCGATGAGCGCCTCCAAGGTCTCTGGCTGCTCCCTCGCTGCTAACTCGTCCTTCAGATCGTCGGAAAGCCCCTGTGTAAAAACTCCCTGAAGCGCCGCGTCGTTCCAGCCGCTTCGGGCAGCAAGGATACGGAAACGAATTGAGTAGTCAGCGACAGAGCTGGGACCCTGGCGCAGGGACAGAATCTGGGAGGACGCTTCGCTGCTCTGAACGGAATGATCAAAAACACGTCTTAAATCGGCCGTAAAAACCGGAAAACTAGAGGACGCGGGGGTCTGGTTCTCCAACACGGCTGTGGCACATTGCGCCGCTCTCCCAGAGAGTAGGTTCACCATGAAGGCAATCTTTGCCCTGTCGCTGGGGTATGTGAGGGGTTGGAGGTCAAAAACCAGCGAGCACTGGAGCAAGAATGAGGCACACGCACCTGCCTCTCCGGAATATCGCTCCGGGACAGGAACGTGGGGCTCCCGTGGTGCAGCAGTGACCAGCTGTGACGCGACTCTCGGCGCCTCCGCGGGGGTCGGAGGCGGGGCCAGCTCCGCTCGTCCCGAGGCGAGCAGGTTCGTCACGCTGGCGTTAAGAGTCTGGAGAGAGGTCCAGATGTCGGTAAGGAGCTGGTCGTGTTGACCCAGCAACCTTCCCTGAGCCTCCAATGTACGGCGCACTGCGTCCTGATCCGCCGGATCCATGTTGGTTGGCGTGTAATGTTACAAGCGGTTGTATCAGGACCCGAAAGCAGGCAGGACACAGTGGCGTATCGTTCCGAGAAGCTTTATTAAAGTTTATAGAACTCAAAAAGAGTCGTGGAGACCACGACTCGGTTCTTAATCAAAACAGGGAATGTAAACTTAAGACAAAAATCCCGAGCGGGGCCGAAAGCAGTCCATGAAGGATTAAGACAAAACAATAATCCGATAAACGGGTTCAAAAGTTATCCACGAAGGAAAAAGTCTCACAAACGTCCAGGAGGGTATAGCCGGGGTTTTCCGAAACAGACAAAACACGCCAACGCTGGCCAACCGTGAGAACAGTCCATAAATAGGTGGCTTGATTACGATAGTCTGCAGGTGCACCAGTCCCCGGCACCACCTGCGGCTGAGGCATGGCTCCACCACGCCCCCCGCAGGAGAAACCCTGCAAAAGAGTTCCCAGAAACTGGGAACCTGACACCCTGTATGTTCCCACAGTCCGTATCGTTGTATGTATGTGTATGTATGATGTTTGTGCCTATTATCTCCTCTGTTTGACATTCCCAACTTTTCCTCCTTTATCCAGCACGCCATTAGCAGAAGGTTCCTCCTATATCAGCCTGGTCCTGCTCAAGGTTTCTTCCTGTTATAAGACAAGGTTTCCTTGCCACTGTTGCTTGGTGGGGGCTAGGCCTTGGGTTTCTGTAAACCATTGAGAGAACATTTTGATTGTGGCAGATGCTGTATAAAGATGAATTTAATAACCTGATAATAAGATTAGCTCAATGCTCGAATCAATGCATGGATCAATTGATGGATGGATGGAACCTCAGGTATTGTCATATTGTGCCTTAATGAAAAGACAGAGAGGAGAAGATGCAGGAGTGTGAAAGACAGCTCAGCTCATGAGTTTCAGTGGATCTACAACGATTCAACATTTTGAATGATGTCCTAAACCATCCACAATAAATTTCTGTTAATTATGTTTCAGAACCGAATTTTTTGTCTGAGGGTGACATTTAAATACTGAGCTAATTTTTGAGTAACACAGTATGTACTGTAAGCTTGTGGTGTTGCAATCTTACATTGATGTTTATTGGTACATTGTTTGCAGAAATCAGTAATGTGACCCAATAAGGGTGAGGTGAGCTGTGTTGGGTTGCCTTGCCATGGAAAAGCATAGTATTTCATTCTTCTACAGGATTCTGAGTGTTGATATCAGGCACCACATAGACAGTCAACCTGGGAGATAAATCCTGCCTGGAGAGTGAAAAATGACTCTGCAACAGCAGCTTGGGTGACGGTTGTACAGTACGATTCTTCATTGACACCAATGAATACATTATTGTTCAAGGTACTGTATATTATTAATGCTTTGTAATTACCAAAATGTGTATGCATGAATCTAAGAATGGGATTTTTCAGTTTATAGAGCTACATAATCCATATAGGAGCATGGTGAAGTCAGCTAAGTGTGCCCTGTGCATATGAGTTAACGTAACTGTAACCTCTTCTGTGAGACTGCAGGTGGTTTGGGTTGCCTCAGGTAACCCACTGAGGCTGTGATGGTAAGGCGATCCACCTGAGAACTCCCCAGGGAATTGTGGATCATTGTTCCAAGGATAAAGTCAAGGCCCTCTAGCATGTGTCCACACTTGTGCCATTTTACACAACATACAATAAACCAATCAAATCAATGCACCATTCTTTCCACAGTGTGCAGTGACCTTGTGTACAGAACCTGTAATTATCACTTCCCATCCCACATGTTAAGCAACACCAAGGAACAATAACAAGTCATTCTTTTCCACAGAAATGTGTGACCCTGAAAACCTATATTTCAGTCATTATGTGTAACTGATTATTTTCATTTCAGAAGCAAACACAATAGTTTGGGTCATAATGTACCAAGCAAAAACAAGAAGCTGCAATTTCAGATCAGGAGTGTAAGCTGGCTCAACCCTCAGTTTCACCACATTAAATGAATGTTTGGCATCATGAAATAAATAAACATATGATATTTTCATATACCAACATGTTGAAACACTTTCAGCTGTTGTAGCAAAATGCTTGATTGATTACTGGCTTCTAAATATGATTTATTTGTGCGTTGTTGTAGTTACTAGGTGAAGCCTGAAAGCAAGACCAGACATATCTGTGGGTCTGTAAATACACGTTTGTGTAGCTGCCAAACACTCTGTGAAAACTTCATCTCCTATCATTGTCATGATGCCATTCCCTGCCCTGCCCATCTCCAGCTACAGGGAGGAGATGTTTTAGAAGGCAAATCTTTAACATATAGACTTACCTTTGTTATTTATGCATTTATCTGCTCAGATGGGTCATTACCCATTCAGGGGTGCTGTTAATATCGACAGTTAATCTCTCCTCTGAACTGTCCAGCACATTCTTCCCACTTTCTGCCCATTAGTTCTATATTAGTTTTCCATTTGTATTAGAACAGGCTGCATGTTGTCAGTTAGCTGGTGCAGACAGCCACACAAAGTCAGTCAGAAAGTAGGCACAAAGGCAGTTCTGTTCTTCCAAGCAAAGCCAACTGAAGCGTCGGTAATGACAGCAAATATGTGTGTGCCCTCCCAAAGCCAAACTCAAGCCAGGCAACACCTGAAACTTATTAAACGTAAATCTTCACAGCAGCGTAGACGTAATCTGAAACCAACATTGACTTTTAGAGGGAGCTTCATAAATCTTTTTGCTTCTCTTCTTCCCCTTTCTCCAACATTCCTTGAGTATCCCGCAGAATAAAATACGGATTCTGTGGTGACACCATACTCACTTCAGGAGAACATATTAAGTTTTTTTTGTTGACGCTATGTGTGGGCTGTGTAAAACCAGCCAGATGTGCATCAGGAAAAGTAGGAGAAAAAGAAAGTAAAACATCCTTTGCTATAATTAAAGTTGTTACTGGTAAAACCAGTCGGGAACAACATAGTCACATATCAGTTAAAGTATCAAAAGTATTAAAATGTGGAAAGAAAGGAGTAGATTGTTATTCTTCTCATCTGTATTTATGGCCAAAAAACCAAATAGGTCTAGTAGATCTAAGTAATTGTAGTAACTGTAACTTATTGTCAAGTTCAAACTTTTGCAACATCAAACAATCAAACTTTGCCAATGATAAGTACACCTTTTTCATAATAACTCACATTCTTTATGCTAAAATGCTGTAACTGTAGGATGAGTCCAAATCAGCTCTCACTGACTATCATACATACATAAATGACATCTGGAATAGCCGCGGTATGTATGGAACAGACTGAACTCTGAAATTTGATACTTTGCATCAGTTGTGGGAAGCTGAATGTGAGGTGAAGTAAACTGAAGTGAGTGCAGACATCTTCCTCAGGTACAATGTAGACATAAATCTTTTTCAGGTCATCTGTGCTTTTCTATTCAAGAAGATTTAATTTGTCAAAATGTCTAATCTGAAACTCTGATCAACTCTGTCATACAACAGATGCTATTTTTATCATTCCTATTTCTGGCCACTTTTATATTACCTCATTCTTCTCACCTCCTATTGCGATTTCATGAATATAAAACTAGAATTGTTTGAGTGTACTGTCAATGCTCTATAGCTACATAGTTGTGATTTTACAACTCTAAACTGTCATGTAAAACATATTTGAAAAATATGCAAAGTGTGGGCTGTGAATATATCATGCAAGTAAATCCCAAAGCTATAGAATGTTATTTTGAAAAATGGAGGTTTGTTTACCTGAAGCAGTCGGGAACACACACTTTTTTGACTATAGATACTTATAGAATTTCTTCTTCAACTCAGTGGCTAAAATTCATTATTGTAACATCCCATTTTTTTAGTTTTAGCTTTTTCTGTCAATCAATCAATCAATCAATCAATCAATCAATCAATCAATCAATCCATCAATCAATCTTTATTTATATAGTGTCTTTTACAATCAAAATTGTTTCTAGGCACTTTACAGAATCCCAGGGCCTGACCCCTGACAAGCAACAGTGGCAAGGAAAAACTCTCCTTTAACAGGAAGAAACCTTGAGCAGGACCAGGCTCATGTAGGGGAACCCTCCTGCTGATGGCCTGGGTAGAGAGAGAGGAGAAGGGGGAGGACAGGTAAAGGAGAGAATAGGCAGAGATCATAGAGAGAGATCAATAGTACAAGCTGCTGGTATAAGAGTTGAGTGGGTCAGCAGGGTCGGAGGTCAGCAGGCCAGCATACAACAATAAAGGCTGCTAGACCTGTTGATGGATACAGGGGTGGAGGGGGGGGAGCAGAGAAACTATACAAGAAACAACATCTGTGCACACAAATGAAATGCAGGAGGAAAAAACAGTAGCAGAAAGTGGCACAAGACGGTTGCCCAGGAACTGAGATGAATTTCAAGACGGATAAATTAATAAAAAGAAGGAGAAAATCAGTAATGACCTGCCAGTACCCAATGCATACATGCAAACATCTGGTTGCTATTTTGACAAAAGTACATGGGTGGGGGGAGCAGGTTTACTTTTACTACTATATTACAGTTTGCCACTGCCGAGGACAAAGATTTGCAGAGCACATGACACACTGGTAAGCGATGCCAGCTTTTAAATATAATGGCCTCAGTTAAATATGCAGGTATTTCTTGGTGGGTCAAATTCATCTTTAAAATTAAGGCATGAGGACATATTGGCTCATCCTCACAACTTCCTGCCAAGCTGTTCTAGTTCAGACATTAAGTCATAGGGGAAGATGCCAGGGAATGCAGTGTGTCCTCTCAAAGATGCCAATATGTTTGTCTGTGTTTGTGGCACTGGCTGCAGAGGAGGGCAGTGATGCAAAAGCAGAGCAGACTAGAGACAAGAGTAGGTGTTATAAACCGGGTATATGCACAAACACAAAGAGCCCACTGTGTAAGAGTTTTAAGAGTTATGTGGTGGGGGTCATACACACACACACACAACCTCTCAGGGGAGTGTTTTCATCTGAGTCTGCCTCAAACAGGTGAGGTGAGCTCATATAAATAACATAGAAAAGTGAAGCAGAAAGTAAAAGGTGGAGAAGAAAGACAGAGGGTAGAAAAAAGATATGAGAAACATAGATGGGGCTGCAGCCAGAGCAACCAGCAACACAGGCGCTTTTTTCCCTCATAAAGGTTAAGTGGAGGTAAAAGTTCTGGAGTCTCTGGATCTCGGAGCCTCATTCATGATTTTTTCTGGTTTAAAAACATCCTCAGTAACAACATTTGTTTCTTGCATGCAGAAATGTGACTATGTATTTACTTTGGCATGTGAAGCATTTATGACATCTCCGTCCAACCGATAGCAATAACACAGAGAATGTCTGAAAATGTTCCTTTATGGTCTATTTGTGTCTGTAGAGCCCCACTGGTTTCTACAATAAACCACCCTCTTTACTCTCCTACAGAGTACATATGAGAAGCTGGTTGGTACTCCGTGTTTACTTCACATTCTTCAAATCTGCTGCTTAATAAGACCCTGAAGCCCCATCACAGTCAAAATTCACTCGCACTAAATTCCTGTTGGTATTTCTGAGTGTCAGAATATCTCTACTTTTGTTTTTGCTGCTCACCCCCCACCCCCACCCCCACCCCCTTTCCTATAAACCACAGCAAAGTGAGGCCCCAAATCCAAACATCATGGTCAGAGCAGTACGCCAAAGACGTCAAGCATCCAGGAAGCAATGCTGGCCAACTAAATAAACAAACAGAGCATAGTGTATACCACAGGAGAGTGGATTGGGGAGTCAGGCATCAAGTTAAAAAATATTTCTGTCATTAGGAACAGAACTGAATGTTTACCTCCCTGGGACATATAAAGCAACCCCCCCACCACCACCACCAAACCTGTCTGATCCTCTCATGAGAATACAGGCAGGATTCTTTGTGATGGAAAACACAGGAGAAGTGATTTATGAGGCACTATGCAAAGATTGTAACAATCCAGATAATGCTTGTATATGAGGTTCCTCCTCACATGCCACTCTCAAATTGAACATAAATAATTAGAGTAATGTGATGCATGCATGTAAGGACACAACTTTTGGCCATAAAAGTCAAAGGAAACCTCCGTGGGTGTATCAAAGGGAGGATGTAAGAGAGACTTATGTCGATAAAGCATTAGAATGTATTATGAATGTACCGTAATTTCTGGACTATAGAGCGCACCTGATTATAACCCACATAATCTAATTTTAGAAAGAAAATCAATTTTGTACTTATACAAGCCGCACCAGATTTTAAGTCGCAGGTATCCCACGTAGTAATATGAAAAATTAGATCGAAAACATTCAGTACTGGGATATGTTTTTATTACCGTAAGAGACGAGTCACTGACGAGTGACAAACAGACAGGTAAGAAACAACAGCCACTCTTTTCACTTGTATGTTTATACAGAGACCTTGAATGCAAATTTTATCACATCAGGATTTTTTAACTTTTCTTTTAATTTAATCCGCTTAGCAACATAAACAAATATATTATACCGGTAAATGTTTTTTTTTCTAACAGTGTCTTTAATGCAGCTACCTTGAAATATCCGTTTGTATTAGCTACACACAAATTACGTTGTTTATGCTTTTTTACTCAAACAATGAACAATCTAAAAATCCCTGATGGCCCGCCTCTAAAATCTTCTATTTTCATCGCGGTGGCGATTGCTTTTGCCTTCCGCCTGATTTGTACAGCAGAATAACCGCGGCCGCCTGCTCTCTGTGTGTTCACCCAGTCTTCCAGAACGTTTTCAAGCTCGGGCCACCTGCGATGTTTACGTCTAAAAGCTTTTGTTGTCTTTTTGCTTTGGATCAGTTCTTCATGCTGGCATCTCCACCTTCTCTCCATTGATTACCGTAATGTATGCCAAGATTATGCGCGGCAGCTCGATTTCCTTCTTCAACCGCCAGAGTGATCGCTTTTAACTTAAAAGTCGCATCATATGTTTTTCTTCTAGTATTTTCCTTGTTGATGAGGGTTAGTAAAAATGACTGATTCACAATTGTAATTGTGATAGTGCGCCACGAAAAAAAACCATAAATAAGTCGCACCATAGAATAAGCCGCAGTGTTTAAAGTGTAGGAAAAAAGTAGCAGCTTATAGTCCGGAAATTACGGTAAATATAATGTGCTGCAACAGCTTGTAGGTGTTATTAAACATATTTTGTGCATTAATTATGCCATACATGTATTTTTATGATGGTATCTTATCAAGGCTTATTAATTATGTCTAATTTAATTTTTTTAAAATAGCGACAAATGTGTTTTTGTTTATTCTGTTTTCTACATGAGTTTTTGCACTGGTCTCACGTCACTGAATGATGTCATTATGTCAATGTTAGTTGTGTGATTACAGACATAATACTAAACATTTCTAACATTTCTTGGAAAGACCTTCTGCTGTTTAATTCATAAGGTGCTTAATTTTTAATAAGTTTAAATGTTTTGATTCATTAATGGCCCAGTGTTTCGAGTTTCTTTTTTTTTCTAAATTCATGCATTTTAGGTTTATAGCTTAACTGACTTAATTAAAGACTGACCTTTGACCTGCTGCTAACCCATTGACTCATCATAAGCTGCTCAAAGAAAAATCATTTAAAATAAAATGTATAGTTAATAAAAACTGACTTCAGGAAGAGTGGTCCCTCACTGAGTTGAAGAGACGAGGGTATGTAGTTTGCCAGTCCAGCATTTGTGTGTCCCTGTGCTATAGACAGCTCTGATTCGTAACTTTTTGCTTGTATTAATTTCCTGAAATCATTGCTAACAGGAAATGAACTGTTGTTTGACAACTATACAACAATATTTAATATTTGAAAATATTTTTTCTCAGTTGTTAAAGATTTTATAAATAGCTTGGTTGTGCCGGTCTCATGGGTGACATACGCAAAGACAAAATTAGGAATTGGTATAATGAAATAAATAAAAATCAGTGCTGTATTAACCATTAGGTAAGAAAAAGTTTCTGACTTTCTAACAATGGCAGTGATAGCTCAGTCTGTTGAGGAATGAGTTTTTGTTTCAAGACCTGGTCCAAAACATAGAAGGTGGTCTGGTAATGGGAAGGAGGGAGGGGGGGGTGCCAGAACACCTTAAGGGCACTGCCAAGGTACGGAATCTACAATTGCTCACATAGGGGCCTGCAATGAACCAGCAACCCATCCAGGGCTGGACCCTGCCTTCGCCCATATGCAGCTGGGACAGGCTTCAGCACCCTCCCCATGACCCTGAAAGGAATAAAGTGGCCAAGAAAACAAAATGAAAACTTTCTCACAATACTTCAATTTTAGAGCTGTCATCTCTTAAATGAGCCTGATATGTTATTTTCTTATAATGATCACTGGAATCATTGTGCTCAGGTTGTAAATCAAGTCTAGAAGCTGAAGCTCTGTGCCTTTTTCTCGCACCCGGGCCGGCCTCTGCCTTAAAGAGCTGTCATTCACAATCTTAAGCAATTGGTCTGGTCTAACATTCAGAACTGCACCTCAGGTAGACTTCACGGGTACATTATCAGACAGGGAAAAACAACGCAGCATTGGCTCAACATGCTTTTTGTCTCCTTTTTGAGGGTTGGATGTCAAAATAGAGACATGCCTTGACATAGCAAAGTTCTGTGGATATCTAGTTGCACCCCCATTGCCCTCAAAAAGTTTGACAATCTATGGCAAACACAGATACTGTAAGAAAATAAAGCATGTGCCTAAATGTGCTGGACTCCAGCTCCTCCCATGCAGCCTGCACACTACGAGATGCCAGAGCAAACATGGTTAGTGTTATTTTAGAGGACAATTACATAGAGTTTAGGAGTTTATCCCTTGGTCAGCACAGGGCTGCTTTAAAAACACTGTGAACAGAAGAACAAACACGTGGAGCCCACTCGTTCTCGCTCTCTCTCTCTTCAAATGACCTTGAACTCTCAGGCATCCACTTTCACTCAGCATTTGTCTTGCAATCGTGCTGTCCATTGTCCAAATGGGACAATTATCTGCAATTTATTCTAACTTAACGGACCACTTACCCGGTAAATTAAATTCCACATTAGAAAAAACAACAATGAGGAGAAGATAAGACAAAAAATTCCCTCAGTGGTATGAGGTGAAAGGGCACAGGGCATGTCAAGAGCTACCCCATTCCCAGGAATATAATATAGTCATACAGATGCAGAAATAACTGTAGTTTTTAGGATTGTTTTAGAAATAATATAAAAATGTTAGTTCTCCCTCTTCTATCATGGTTAACAGCAATTAAATTCCATGGAAACTCCAAGCTGTGCTTGGATTCAGCTGCATTTTCATTACATTTTGAGAGTCATAAATAATCTCAATCAGCCTCAAGAGTCAATGGAAAAGCACCAACTCAGCACTGACATGCTGCTTTACATATGTAAGGTCAAAAAGAGCTCAGACTCATCTGCAGCTCTAACCAGGAAATGATAACAACTATGCGTAGTTTATTAAGTCTAGATTACATTTATTCTGCAAACTGCAGACAGCATTGTCGCCAAAGACACAGACTGAAATGTTGCATTGTCAACATCATTGTCTACATCATTGTCTTGTTCAGGTGCCTGCCTGCCTGCCTGCCTGCCTGCCTGCCTGCCTGCCTGCCTGCCTGCCTCCCTGCCTGCCTGCCTGCCTGCCTGCCTGCCTGCCTGCCTGCCTGCCTGCCTGCCTGCCTGCCTGCCTGCCTGCCTGCCTGATAAAACATTGTCATTTTGTACAAGACATGGCCAAGATGCCCAAGGCACACACATGCTTAAACTGAGATTGTTGGGGGATTGGTCAGTTTTAACACTTTTTGATGGCAGAAAGAAAGACAACAGGAGGTACAAAAACACCCCGTTCCTTCTATTCACAGATATTCATTTATTATTCTAATAATAATAAAAATAATGAAACACACATGAAATAATAGCAAATTAGGTTGGAAGCTGGATTTAAGTATGTATAACTTTCCCACATGACTATAACTCACACATGCAAACACACCTGTACACACATCCAAGGTTACTTGTATGCGACAGATTATGAGTATAAATGGCAGCTGTGTGTGGCTCTAATGATCTGTCATCAGCTTTAATCAAAGGCTACAGTAGCAGTTTACCAAGGTGAGACTGTTCCATCTGTACAGTCTGGGCTGAGCTGCCAAACAGTGCTCTGGATGAGAGCAGGAAGAACTTTGGAAGCCGCACAGTGAGCTGATCTTCCTATAATGAACTGGAGCAACTACTTGCATGTTTGGCATGTGCATACAGAGCCTCTGACTCATTGACTCTGGTCAATGATTGTGTCTTTGAAGGCAAAGTCCACATAAGTCAACATCAGGAAGACAAAAGATGCACTTCATAAAATGTGGAGGAGTCTAAAAAATGCACACATCAAAAAACTGTCCAATCACCAGATTGTAACCACAAGGTTGTCCATGGCTCCATAATAACAAACGAGACGGAAATATTTGTTTTATAGTTAGTCCTGTGCTTTTCTATGAGAAATTCCAATAAATCAGTGTCATGTAAGGTAGTGGGTAAAAAAGATTTTCACCCACAGCACTTTTTGTCCCCAAAGTTATACAAGATAACACTAGTTCCAGAAATATTAACTAAGATCTTTAGGAAGCCATTTCCTTTTTAATTAACCATTAATATACTAAACAAACATTCACTGTAATAATTGAGCTGGTTTATCATAGCCAGACATGGCTGAGACTGTATTCTGTAAGTCTAAAATAGCCTTTTAAGACTACTCTGAACTGGCTTTACATAGATATGAAATAAGTAAAATTCAATTGCGGAGTTGATGCGGTAGGAAGCTCCGCCTTCCTGGATAGAATTTACATTATAATCCAGAGATAGGAATCGGATTTACTCTTTGATGCAACGGGCTGCATGCGGGTTGAAATAACAAAGGTGCACAGCAGTGGGCCCCAGGGTCGGTTTACTCAGTGGTGTAATGTTTGTTCTCTTGGTCCTCACAGGCCCCTTTATCAGGGCCCCCTGTCAGGCCCACTACGACCCTATGAAAGGTCTTTGGCTTCAGTGCATTGTGTATTCTGCCACTGTGTACAGTCTGTGCAGAAAAGCAAGAAAAAGAGCCAAAGGTGAGGTGGTAAAGGCAAACATTAAAAACGGAGAGATGTGGAGCCTGCAGGTCTTGGTTGTGTTCCATAAAGAGGCCATCTATGGTTCTTCAGAGTGGGAGAAAGGGGTGGAGATTTAGGGTGCATTCCTCACTCTTGATGCCTTGAAGGTGTGTCAAGAAGACAGGCTTGGGCCCCTGCAGGCTTGCAGGCCACAGCAGGCTAATATTGTCTTGACCTACAACAGATAGGAGCACCCCTCTTCCCTCAGCTATGGTCTCAGCAAAAAGGTCAGTACAACAAAATCAAGGACACAATAAGGGAAAGGTGTTAACAGAAAACACTTCCTGTAGTGGCTCCTTCTTATTGAGTCACACGACCAAATTTCCATCACGGTTCCAGTTTTCTGGGCCTCCGTCCGAACCGGCAGTCAGCAGACTGGCACTGAGATTCAGTTTTTCAGCTCTGTCATTACTCAAAATGCTGCAGAAAATTACATTTAATGTCACTTTTGAGTTGTATTTGATATCACTTAGACCAGATAGCTGTTTTGGAGGGGCAGGTCCTGATAATGATTGGGCTGCAGAAATCAGCTTGCACGGAGAACACAAAAAGAAGCTTCATTTTGCCACCTCTAGTTTTGTGAAAAGCAAAAGGAAAATAGGATGCAGGCCATCAGAATAAGACATGAAAAGATGGTGAATGCTTTTGGTCTTCCAATATAAAGAAAGGTTAAGCATATTCCTAAGGAGTTTAGGGTTCTCCTTGGGAAAACGACACAGCTTTAGCTGGAATTACCAAAGTGTAGCACATCAAAGCCAACTCTTCGTCATGAGCCAAGGCTTGTTTCATCCATGTTTATCCCCCGATACTGACCCTCCAGATTATTAGTTAATCAATCAATCAATCAATCAATCAGTCAGTCAGTCAGTCGGTCAATCAATCAATCAATCTTTATTTATATAGCGTCTCTACCAATCAAAAACTCCCCTTTAACAGGAAGAAACCTTGAGCAAGACCAGGCTCATGTAGGGAGACCCTCTTGCTGATGAGGTGGGTCTAAGATGAGAGGCTAAGGAGATACCATCTAGAATGATAATGTCATCTAATCTATCCCTGAGAGCTTCAGGACCAAACATCATGACCTTGGTTTTTCCTTAAGTTAAGGAAAAGGAAATTTGAGGTCATCCAAGACTCTATGTCTTTAAGACAGGTCTGAAGCGTCACTAACTGCTCTGTCTCCTCTGGTTTCATGGATAAATATAGCTGAGGATCATCAGCATAACAATGAAAATGTATTCCATCCTGCAGAATAAGGTTTCCTAAGGGAAGCATGTACAAGGTGAAAAGGATTGGCCCAAGTACAGAACCTTGTGGAACTCCATAGCTAACCCTACTGTATGAAAAGGGAAAGCCTCTTATCCCAGCATCGCTCCTGCTGGCTTTAAAACTTCAAACTCAGATGTTGAACAGTTGACACTCAACAGGAAGTGCTGTAATATCAGTCAACTATCATTTGAAGGATGATGGATTTGTGTAACCTTTGCCTGCAGGTCTTTCATCTCTATATACATCAATACTGCAATGAGGTCTGTCATCTCAGGAGGGTCAGCCTTGAAACAATTTTGATTGTATAAGATGCTATATAAATAAAGATTGATTTGATTTAAATAAAGATTGATCTCTAAAATTGTTGCAAAAAATATTTGTGTCTTATCAACACAATAATTACCTATTACAAAACTGTGCAGAATTGAAAGAATCATGCTACAGGGGATTACAACACCAGTAAATCATGGTGCAATAGTAATTATTCATATGCAAAGACTGACAAATTCACAGTAAATTCTTTATTGCACAGGACCTGTTGATGCAGGAGAGTGACCACAAATGTGAAATAAGAACTGTAACTAATGGCAGTTAATTAAAAGTGTAAAATAAAGTGGAAATAAGTGGAGATTTGGTCTCCCTTTGTTTTCATACTGATTGTGAATTACATAACTTCATTGGTTCTTTGCTGTTTGGAAGTCATAAATGCCATAAGATTGCTTTTCAAAGAGGTAAAATTTATATTGATGCACTTATGGTTCTAATCAAAATACAATTGAAACTAAGCATTTGCACCATACAAGGTGCTGTTAATGAAATCGAACTGTGTGCATAAGGAGTAGAGTTTATTAGTCACAGTCACAAAAAAGCACCATTCACCTGCTGCCACTTCATGGCTCATAAAACCTGAAGCAGATAGATGGCGGTGCACTCAGTTTACCCCGCTAACATCTGCCTAACTGGCCACGTCACCAATGTCAGCACAGCTTAGAATGGTGTGAAGGAAGCTGGTTATCAATGCTTTTGTTCCCACACTTGTGAATAGATTCTTTTGTATTGCAGATTATCAAACTATAGGCAGGGAAAAGGCCCGTCACAGAGGGACAGATTTTTATAAAAGCATAGTGTAGTGTAAAGCAATCCAAGCGTTTACTGTGTTTGCACAAGGTGTGCATGAGCCCCAGAGTGGTGAAGCTTTTCTAGGGTTGCTGGGAAGGCCACCTGAAAGGCGGAGAGCTTGCACACCTGTTCTCTGTTTGGTCAATACCCCCAACCACACAGCACAATACTAACGGTGCCAATCTGAAGCGTGCTTATCTCTTTTGGCCCAGATTGGAGTAAGGAGTTCTGAAGTAAGTCGACGCCCTTGGGTGGCATGGCTCAGTGCAAGGCTGCTGCATTCCATTTCTCATGCTGGAATTAAAGCTTGAGTGACCATAAACTCACAGATATGGGTGATTGTGTGGCTGTGTGATTCTAAACATAGAAAGATGCTAAAATCTGGACACTTGAGCTTCTAACTTTTAGTCAGACCTGTGGAGGCCACCAGGTCTTGGCAGCTTTATGCTGCAATGGTGAGACTGGTTATAAGCTCCTGTTACTTCGGTGAGGACAACTCCTGCTCAAAGCGATGGGGCCACTGAAAGTGACAGAAAGCAGGTTTCTGGACCATAATGACCTACTAGGCGCCAAGTTTGCTACACCAAAAACCTTCCAATGAAGAAAGCAGAAGTTGGCAGTTGACCGCCCAATCACTCTATTGCCCACATGAGGGAGGGGGCTGTGGACTTTGAATATATCTCAAAATACACACAAACACACTTGCTATTTCTTTTGGACAGCGTAGAGTCGCTGGTGTACGTCACCAGCCTGGCTACAGTCGACCATTACTGTGGAGACAATTCACAGTCCAGCCATTAACACTGCAAGAGCACTGGAAATGTTGACACAAACCTGGCAATGTAATGTCTAAATACACAGCTACCTAAGAAAACATTTTAGACTTAGAAAATCCTGAATAGAATTTAAAAATATGGCCCAAGAGCGCAGCTGACCCAAGCATATCCTGCTCCCCACATCTCTTTTTTTCTCTGTGTGCATGAGAGAGAGAAAATAATAGTTCATGGAATATGGTTAATGGTGTCAATGATTACCTGATCATGTTTAAGCTGTATCCAGCTGACACACTGAAGGCTAAAGGAGGCAGAAGAAGGGGGGAAGAATGTAATATATCATAGGAGGAGGAGATAAAGAAGATTCATCTCACTTCTATTTTCTTGACGCTTCACTGTCAGAGCTGTGTAGCATCATCCCAAGACAGCCTCGAGTCTAAACAGAAATCACACTGACATCCAGAGAGAGACAGGATGCTGGGAATGAAAAAGGGACGGACGGAGGTGGGACATTAACATTGCTAGAGTGTGTGAAATGTGTGTATGGGGGAATCATTTCAATAACTCCAAATCCTAACCAGTTCTGGAAGAATGACTTTTTCCTATTCTGGCTCTTATTTTCTGAAATGTTGAAGTCAACAATGACACTCATGACTGTGAAAATCTTTGTCACTGTAGATACCAAAGGTGTGAACCTTTGCAGTCAGGAGAGAAATAAAAATGCCTGATTTTGGAATAGAAAAATATTACAGAATAGAGAGAGATTAATAAATTATGTAATCCCTCCAGAATGAAATAAACTCTTGGTCTGCTGCATTTTTCTTCCTGTTTACTCATTGTCCTTTTTGATGGCATCAAGATGTGAGCTTCTGACTATCAGCACTCTTATCTTTCGCTGAACCACTAAAACAAATGATTGACAGGATAAAAAGATAATCGATGAGATTAATACAGTTAAAAGGCAGCTACGATGTGTAACATTAAAGATGCTCTCCTCTTCTTGTGGAAACTCTTTGGTGGACTTCTTTTAGAGGGAGCCAAACCACAGTGCACTCATTGAGATTCAAACCCTCGGGTCATCATCCTACATATGAAAGCTTTTACAGGATCCTACAGAGAGCACTTTTTTAAATTTCACCGACCCCTTCCCCACAATCTGCCTGTCTTGTCATCTGAGCTGTAAGCTCTCTGTGGTTTTGGCATACTGGTAGAGAGATCCCAGCATTTCCTTTTGTGGGGAGAAGTCTTTATTACAACTCAATACAGACCAATTATTGTAAATATTATTTCACTAAAAAGACCAATTATAGAACAACACTTTATACACTTGCAGCAGTAGAATGAGCATTTTTTCTCCCTTTTGTATGTGGTTCCCCTTTGTCAATGCAAAGAGGAAAATGAGGAAGGGAATTACAAGCAGGAGTCCAATTTACCGGTCGATCTTCGTTCCTACCCTCACCTATGGTCATGAGCTTTGGGTAATGACCGAAGGAACAAGATCACGGGTACAAGCGGCCGAAATGAGCTTCCTCCGTAGGGTGGTTCGGCTCTCCCTTAGAGATAGGGTGAAAAGCTCTGCCATCCGGGAGAAGCTCGGAGTAGAGCCGCTGCTCCTCCGCATTGAGGGGAGCCAGATGAGGTGGCTTGGGCATCTAGTTAGGATGCACCCTGGACACCTCCCTGGTGAGGTGTTCAGGGCATGTCCCTCCGGTAGGAGACCCCCGGGAAGACCCAGGACACGTTGGAGAGACTATGTCTCTCGACTGGTCTGGGAACGCCTGGGGATCCCTCCGGATGAGCTGGAAGAAGTAGCTGGGGAGAGGGAAGTCTGGGCTTCTCTTCTTAGGCTGCTGTCCCCGCGACCCGACCCCGGATAAGCGGTAGAGGATGGATGGATGGATGGATGGATGGATGGATGGATGGATGGATGGATGGATGGATGGATGGATGGATGGAGTCCAGAGTGAAGATGTAGAAATCCAGCTGGGCTGAAGCAGATGAGCTGAAATAAATGTTCATCTGCAGCCTATACAGTACATCATCTTCCCAGTCAACCTGTTTGTTCAGGAATTTCACAGCTTAAAACCGCTGCAGATTTCACTAGTAACACTATAGAATCATAGAACAATTATGCAAGAATATAAGAAACATTCTATTCATCCATTTAAATCAAACTTTCATTTGTAATTTTTTTTCAACATACATTCACTTCAAATAACCTGTGATAGTTTTCTACGTAAATGTATAGTTGTGACTTCTATATTAAATATAAGATCTAGCTTTCAGCTACAGACAAAAGTGGTGGTCACATGAAGAATAGAAACAAAAACATTTTTTCAGCTCCCTGAATATTTGTTTGACTGGTGATGTGTCCCAGGTGCAAATGTGGAGTTTTTTCCTGGGATGGCCCACGGAGCGACGACCCCCTCCTGCCTCTGTGCTGGTTTATACTCCCGCACCCCCCTAACTCATAAACCTGTCAGAGAGGATGGATAGATGGGTGGATAAAAACTTTTTTCTTGGGATAACATCTCAAAAGATTCAGGGGATATATGGAATTCTGAGCAAGTCTCACTAACTGATGTCTTTAAGATTTTAAAAGAGCAAGTAAAAGTTTGTTTTTTTGGGGGGGGTGTAACCAAGAAAAGGGTTTGATATTGCATCATAGGCACTTAATTCATTCATCATGTTCGCAGTTCATGCGGAGAATGCAGGTTAATGATATCACATTTGTTTTATCAGCAGCTCATAACTAATAAATTACAAGAGAAACAGCAGATGGAGGATTTGTGCACTGATGCAGCCACATATTATATATCAAATACACAAAATTAACCTTGCATGTATCCATCCAAAAAAATTTCATTCACCTCCAATACATTGAAAAAAATAAATTCACACATTTTATATACATATTTTGTACAAAGAAATAACAACAACGGCTAGATGGCTCTGAATTGACCAGCCACTGACATGAATAATTCACATCAGACCATATTTGAAACTTTTTCATAAATTTCAGGACTGTGACTTTTTCCCCCTACCTTCTATTTAAAACATTTAAAAAAAACCATTTCATATCTTGTAAAAGAGAAGTCAGTATAATAATATTGTATATGGTAAAGTTAGAAAGTTTGCAGGGCCTTTCACTTTTGGCATATATTGTCATGGATTTTTTAAATCAAATTTTATCCAACTGATCTACATTCTATAACCCACAAAGACTAAATGAATACAGGCGTTTAAACTTTTTTTTAACCTGCATTTTTAAAAAAAAGACTACATTGATGTACATATTCAGACCTTATGCTATGACACTTGACCTTTACCTCCAGAAGCTTTTCATTTATCATTTTCACCGTTGAGCATTTTCTAAGCCTTGATTGGAATCCGTGATAAATTCAATTAATCGAAGATAATGTGGAAAAGACGCACACCTGTCTATATAAGAATTTATACCTGGAGTTTGTAAAAAACTACCTTAGGTCTATGCGAATCAAGATTCTCCAGCAGTATCACACTGCGGTGGTGTTTTTCCGCTGCTGATTTTAGTATCTGCAATATAATAAAATGTAAAAAAGATTATTAAAAATTCTGACAACTGTATGTCTACCACTAAGTGGCGCCAGTGAACCGTTTTCCTTCCAGCGACATTCAGCAGAAAACAAAAGAAAGAAATTTTGGGAAAATCAGAGAGAGCTAATTGGTAACGTGTGCTGATTGTCAGAAGCCAACAGACAGACCACGAATGGGTGCATGCTGAGCAAACTCCTAGATCTTTCTTATGCAATTACACATTTGGTGGGTGATTGGAATAAAATGCAGCTGAATTAATTGTTAATTGTCTGAAAATGTATTTTTCATTTAGAAAACATTGGAATCAAAGATGTTTATAATGCATAAACAGCCATTGCCATTCCATTGTATCAACATTCTGAATTTACAATAAGTTAAAAAAAAATACAGAAAAGGTACAATAAATATATATAATATAACAAAATACTCATGTGTATTGCACAAAGAAATGATAAAATGTTTCCTGCATGCTTAGGAAAAAAAATAAAAAAAATTGAATGAATGTTAATTATGTTCTGATTGATTGGAACTTTTAAGGCGACAAGGTGATTCAGTGAGCGGTGATTTAGATTTAGAAAGTATAAGCATGCAATTGTGCAGCAAAAAAGAAGTTCAAAGTAGGACAGATATTCTTCTCCATGATAGGAACTGAAGCAAAAAGCCACAAAGAGCTACAGAGCAATTTCAGCTCCAGAACTAAATGAGCAACATGCACACAAAAACAAAACAAAACAAAACAAAAAACCTGGCAGCAATCTCACTCTAAAATCACAGCATGCCAAGATTCTTCTGCTGGCCAAAACAGAGCCTTTGAAGCTGACAACTGCCAAACCCAGACTTAAGAATCCACCTAGAGGAAGCTTAATAGAAAAACTTTTATATAGTTTGTATAAAAAGTATATAAGTTTTTTTTCAGTTTGCATGTATCTTCGGTCGATTTGGTGCGGTCTGGCTTTGGAATATTAAACATTTGTCCAATTCCTGGAACTCATTTTTTCTCACTGTGTGGGTTTCAAAAACACACATGTGGATGAGTTTACTTCTAACAAAACATTTTCAAGAGTGGATGGGATGGGGGGTACCCCTGCAAAAATGTATCAATCTTCATACGTCAACACCTCCAAACAAAAGGGATTTCAACTGCACGCAGAAGACGTCAGAAAGAGTTCTAAAAGGAGACAGCGACTGTTTTTCATCTTGTTTTCAGAAGCTGCTGCCAGTTTTCCTATTGCTAACTATTTTTGTTTGCTTTGATTAGTAACTTTTGTGACTGGGAGGTCGCCGGTTCAAACCCCAGGCATGCAAGGACCAAGAAAGAATGGACTGGACTTGGATTGGTGGCCAGGAAGCAGACTGGGGTGCAGCACCACCATCCACCCCCTCCACCCATCCTCATTGTCAGTGCCACTGTCAACCCTAAACGTCCCTTCAAGTGCTCCCCGGCGCTGGATGCCAGCTGCCCTCTGTGCCCACATGTTGCATGTTACATGTGCATGTGTGTATTTTTGTTGGCAGAGACATAATTTCATTGAAGGTGTGTACTGACAATGATTAATAAAGGATGTCTTCTTCTTCTTTTCCAGTTTTAATGGCAAACACATATTCATGGAGAAAATAGTGGTTCATTTAATTTGAGCGGTAACTCTGTGTGTACAAGGAGGTGAAAGAAACTATGATCACTTGCCAAATGTGCATCCTTCCACTCCAGAACCTCATGATCTGCAAAAAGCATAGACCCAATCCTGAAGTGTCTGCATAGAACTTCTGTCCATGATGCTGATGAATAGAATCTAGCAACCAATCAGACTTACTGCTGGCAATGTGGCCCAAGCTCAGTCCCTGTGATCAATCAGGTACCTAAAAAGGACTTCCCAGAGGAATACCTGATGTACATGGTGGAACATTTGCTCTGTGTCCACAAAGCAAATATTGACTGGCATATTTGGTCCTAGCTGAGGGGTTAGCACTTAAATTTTAATGTTTTCACAGCCCTTATGCTGCAATAATGCAAGGTTTTGTCATTGTGTGCAATAATGCAATGTTTGTGTTCCCTGGCTGTGATGTCATTTGTCATGTCCATTTTTTTTTTTACATTTGAACCATAGCTCATGGCATCATGGTGGGTGTAGTATATAAACAAGAGTCATAGTTGCATTCAGAACACAATGGTTCTGAATCTGTCACACTAACATCATTCTACTAATATAGACAACAGTAGAAGCCAGCTCATAGGGAAGATCGTTGGAACCCATCACCAGGTGATTGACGTCCTGGGAGAAGGTACCTACTCTGTGGTGATGAGCTGCTGCAATCTTTCTACCAAATAGATGGAGGCTGTAAAGCTGTTCAGGTAATGCCACAACATTGCTGATGTGGCTCAGAGAGAGGTCAGCATCCTGGGGGGGCTGAGACGTCTCAATCCAAACAAGTCCAACGTCATCAGCTGGAAGAGCAGTTTTTCTTCTGAGCAGTTATCCTGGATTTGAGCTCCTTGACCAATAGATCGTTATCGTCATGGGACCAGGGCCCTTCTGGTGTCTGAGGTTAGACCTATTACACATCAGCTGTCCACAGCTCTTGATCACTTAAAGACTGTTGGAATTGTTCATGCCGATCTTAAACCTGACAACATCTTATGTGTGAACCGTAACCAGCTGCCAATCAGAGTGAAGTTAGCATGGACTGGCTCAGTATTTAGAAAATATTGATTCTACTTGGCCCATCCAGACTCTCTGCTACAGGGCTCCTGAGGTTTTAGTAAGGGGCGTTTATAATGAGGCCATAGACATGTGATCTCTAGGTGTAACAGCTGCAGAACTGGTGCTGGGGACCTTCCTCTATGGTGTCAGTAATGAATATGATTCACGGAGAGCCATCATAGAAACACAGGGACCCAGATTACTTGGTAGACCTAGGAAATTTTTCAAATCAAATCAATCTTTTACAATCAAAATTGTTTCAAGGTGCTTTCCAGAATCCCGGGGCCTAACCCCAGACAAGCAACAGTGGCAAGGAAAAACTCCCCTTTAACAGGAAGAAACCTTGAGCAGGACCAGGCTCATGTAGGGGGACCCTCCTGCTGATGGCCGGCTGGGTAGAAAGAGAGGAGAAGGGGGGAGGACAGGTAGAGGATAGAATAGGGAGAGGAGAGGAGAGGAGAGGAGAGGAGAGGAGAGGAGAGGAGAGGAGAGGAGAGGAGAGGAGAGGAGAGGAGAGGAGAGGAGAGGAGAGGAGAGGAGAGGAGAGGAGAGGAGAGGAGAGAGGAATAGAGCATAAATTTTTCCCATTCAAGACACCAAAAGTGCCACCCAGTGAGGCACCTCCCAGTAAAAGAACTGTATGTGTCCAGGAGCCTTGATAAATACCAAAATGTTAAACCTGGATCCTAAAGATTGTATGTAGTTTGGTGGTGACAGAAGCTCTCATGTTTATGGATCTGGAATGGTATTTATATGTGCAGCAATGGGCTCAGAGGGAGCCTGGAGACACCATGACCACCATCCTTCATACCTGCCTCCTTTAAGTATCCCTGACTACCTGACATACGTTCCACACCTCACTCCAGCATTAACATGCACTTTACAAATGGCTTACGTTGACCTCTGTAATTTATGCTAAGTGCTGACTTCACTGTACTTTTAAATAAAAGGCGCATTTTAGATTGAAGAATTACATTTTTTTAGTCTGTCAAAATGTCAAACTGAGGAAAAAGATTTGGGCAACATTGTTTTTTTTTTGTTCTTTTTAAAAAAAGCATTACTTCAGAAAATTCAAGTTTTTATTTGAAGATAATTTTCTTGTTCATTAATAAAAGAATTGAATTCCTCACAAACAATGTGATATCTTTGTTCTTACTTGCACCTGCAAGGGTGTGTTGTGTTCTTGGAGCTGTGAGCCTGGATGTGAAGCTGTCAGCCTCACAAGCCTTCCGAGTGTTGCACCAAGGCCTGGTCCAACATTCACCTCACTCATGACAGGTTCTTTCACTGGGAGTATTCAGTGCTTAAAAATGCAGCTTTAATGACAACTCAAGATAGTGATTATGCTGAAAGATGGACTCTGCACAGCAAATTATATTATTATATATATTATATATTATTCCTATATATTAGGAATAGTATATAGTTTGGAATGATAGCAAACACATTTAAAGGAAAGAGAATAGAAGATCGTCTGCATATAAGCATTAAACTAGTTGACCCTCACATTACAGCAGCAGGACAAAAGACAGGATGTGGGCTTTGAACCCTCCCCCCTTTGGATTTCCTAGTTTATTTACAGGCCTTTGAATATCTGCTCTCTCCCATACGCATATAATCTGTTTCTTTCGTCGTACATACCCACTCTGACACACATCCGCTCTTACATGTTGAATGTTAGATTCCATGAAAAAGGCTGCTATTTCCTGTATATGAATGAATCAGAAATGAGCTGAATGGATATCATTCACATTTTAATTTGGGTGACCTGAAAATAATAATTTTAAAAATGAAAACAAGAAAATGGCCTAAGAAACAGGCCACACCAAGAACTTTGACTTTATTAATAATAGTTGTTGTCTTGATGATAATCCCTCTGTCCAGGGATCAGCTTGAAGGTCAGGAATGTGACCGACCACAGATCTGAAATGAACCACATGTCGGGCTGAGGTTCCCCATAAGTTCAGCTGAGCTTTACTGGCTGCCCAACCTCGGGGAGCCTTAGTGGGCCGATCGAGTTACCCCAATCTTTTAGGGACAGTGAAAACCTCCTGGTTCTACTTAAGCCACCATTTTATTAAAGATTTATTGCTGCCATGTTTGCCAGTTGCTGTGTTATTCCCTCCATATGAGGGACTAATTCATAGCATCGAATAACACACAGACCAAGAGATTTCAGAGTGGTTCCCAGGCTGGAGTGATTAGGGGCTCTAAGGGGGAAGAGAGAGAGAGAGAAGTGGGAGAGCGAGAGAGAGTATTCCCATTTGAGCAAACATTACTAGATATGAACCAAGCAGCAAACCCGCCCGCCACCAGTCCCGTCAACATGGCAGCGTGTCAGACAGAAGAAGAAAAAGGTAATAAAACAATTGATTGCACAACAAAGTCACAGTGGCAGTACCTTTGAGCACCTTTGGGGATAATTAACATTATTAGCTCATCTGTTGGTGATTTACAAAGGCCAGTTGATGAACACCAAATACAGAAGCCCATGGGGCTTTCATTATAAATGTAAACAGCATGATACAAGAATTAGAATCACAATCAAATCTGTGCAAAAATCAGGCTTGGTGCTAATCTGTCTGAGACCTCTGGGGGCCATGTAAATGCTGTGTCCTTTTGCCGGAAGCTGGTGGGGGCGATGAGGAAGCTGGAATCCCTGCTTCATTGTAATAATTGAATTACTGTGGCTAACAAAGTAAGCATTAGCGCACCCACGGTGGCATTTGGAGGAGACCCATCCCTCTTTCCTTGGCGAGCCAGCCCTCACCATTTAAAGAAAAGGACATCAACCCAACCCAAATTTAGTAGCTGCTTATGAATGTATAGACATTTATGTACAGACATAAAGATAATGTTCTAAAATAACTTGTGCTTACTGCAATAGCAGCTCTGATTTGACTAGAGTATTACTACTCACTCACTCACTTTCTACCACTTGTTCCTCCACTGAGGGTTGCGGGGGGACTGGAGCCTATCCCAGCAAATGGGCGGAGGCAGGGTACACCCTGGACTGGACGCCAGTCAATCGCAGGGCTAACACATATAGACAAACAACCATTCTCTCTCACACTCACAGGCAATTTTAGAGTTTCCAATTAGCCTAATCCCCCATCATGCATGTCTTTGGACTGTGGGAGGAAGCCGGAGTACCCGGAGAGAACCCACGCAGGCACAGGGAGAACATGCAAACTCCACACAGAAAGTCCCCAATCAATCCCAACCGGGGATCGAAGCCGGGGCCTTCTTGCTGTGAGGCCACAGTGCTAACCACCACACCACCGTGCCGCCTAGAGTATTACTATTTGTAGGTAATTTGTTTTGACTCTTTGTTTTCTAATTTGTTTTCCACACCATCTAACTGGGGGCGGTTTACTGGGATCCTTATTCCACAAGCTTCCAAAAACTGAACTGCGTTTCAACAGAATTCATCCTCCAAATCCCCATACATATGTTCTCGGGCCTTTGCTGCCCCCTGATGGATGTTACATCATATTGGTGAGTATTCATCGTCAAGCGGCGTCGATTACAATACATTCTATTGTGCCAATTTTTTTTTTTAAGGATTTCAAATAAATATGCTGTGAAATGACAATTGAATTGTCTGAGAGAGCGCAGTATAATTAGGTGTAAAGCAAATAAATGTTTACTTGTGACATTTTTCCAATCGCTGTCTGATGCTGGAACTGAAGAACAAACTGCTGTTTCATGTCCAGTCACCATTAACACACTAAACACTAAAAGTGTTCATATTTTTCGCGAAGTGGTTTGTTGTGACTGATTGCCATCCGAGCTCAGCAATGACCCGCTTCCCTTTTGGCAGTCCAGCACGTGTGTATCCCCAGGAGTGCAGACCTGCACGGGCTGTTATACAACAATGCGCTGCTTCTTGGCCTCCAGTGTCTCCAATGACACCCACTCCCAAAGTCACACACAGGCCCAGTTGTCCAGTCAAGCTGCACAAAGAGGAAACATGTCATCTGCTCAGAAACAAGAACATGCAGCTCCACAAAACACTTCCACAAAGCAGGATCAGCATTCAAGTAAAGAAGTGTAGATGCTCAAACCACACACATATACACAGGCGACAACACAGGAAATGGGCTGCAGCAGAGCTGTCCTTTACATCCTCAGTCCCACTGTAAAGGAATACTCAACATCCGTAAGCCTGGATGACTAAGCGTACATCAGCCTGTATGAGGCTGTTTCCTTCATAATCATCCCCATAGTTCCAATTAGCCTAGAGAGGGGCCTCTCTGTAGTATCTAAGGGTTTCTCTATTACTGTACATCACAACCTCACCATGAAACATAGAAAACACACATTCAAGCGATTTTGTTGAATGTGTGTTGGATTCTCCTTCAGACAATCCAGTAGAGGAGCAGTCAGGTTGGTCCTCGTGGTTCTCCTAATATCTATCATCATGTGATAGCAGATCTTAGTGAGCATTACTTTGTTATCAATAAACTACAATGAACTACAAAAAACAACCCTTTACTTTCCATTCTGACTGTACACGTACTCGATGTGTGCTGCTTTCACATCCACCAATGCTCAATTTAAATGGATCAAATAGAATTACAACAATCATTTTCAGTTGTCACCTTTTTCAGAGGTGGTTGGGGTTTTTTTGGTTGTTTTTTTTTAAATTATAGATGTGCTTCTCTTCCAGTCATTCTCAATAAAAACAGTTTTAGTCCTTCAAACATTTTTTCACAAGATTATTGAGTTTTGTGCTGAAAAAAAACTATAACATGTAAAGTTGAGACAGATGCACTGAAAAAGAAAGCTGTTGTCCATCGCTTTTATGAAAGACACTGGTGTAAACTGTATGCTCGCTTGCTGTTTATCCCTCACCGATCAAGCCCCCTCAAGGATCATGTTATTGCGAGAGCAGTAAACTTATCCTAATACAATGCAGTCACAGATTTCTTGCTGTGTTTCTATTCTGTACACATGGGAGCCACAGAGGAACTGTTTTGGAGTTACCCAAAGCCTTTTTACTCCGTCTGCACAGTCATTACAAGAGCCTGATAAGAGTGTGTCATTATGCGGTAATGTTGCAGAGATCCTGTTGTTCCACGCTGCCCCGAGCCCAGCATCTCATATCCCACATTGCTCTCTCTTTCTATTGCTTTCCTGAACTGGGAGCGGCGTGCTGTTATGCCCATGGTCTGCTGAACAACTGTGGCATTCATCTAAATGGGATCAGATAGAGTGTGGGGTCTGGGCACCCTCTGTGTCAACATCCCCTGAGGGACTCTGCTGCAGGACCAAGTCTGTAAAGACGGTGCAACTCTTATCAGACACGTTTCAGACACAGAAACAGACAGATCTTGACTAACTAGTGAGAGGAACTCCGGGTCATGAGATCAGGCCAGTGATACCATCATATATGGGCAAGGGGAGGTGATGAGAGGGATCAGGTCAGAGCAGGTTTGTAGGTCAGGTTCCCTGTGGAGTGTAGTTAGATTGAGGAGGTGTTAACAGCGCTAAGAAAGGTGAAAACGACTGAGGTAAGCAGAGAGGATGTTAAAGACCCCTTGCCAACTAAAAGGGATAATCATTAATGTGATGTCATCAACTGAGGATGATACATGATACAAAGACAATGTTAGACTGCTGCATTTGGCAGTGTAGTGAATGATGTTAGATCGTGAGGAGGCAAAGTTCCTGCTGTGGGTGAGAGGCAGAAGGCAGGACTAAAACAGAGGGAAAAATGTTACATTATAACATATTACATATACAAATAGCTTACATCATTCATTAGGTTGATTAGCAAGATGGCTGATATCCAGTCAGCATTGTAGATAAACCAGATATCCACAGTCACATTTTTGTGAGGAAACAACTTCTGCTTTTTAAAAATCAAAGTTCACAGGGTGAGAAGAAAAATCAGCGTCAGCATTTAAGGATCTCATTCTGAGTGTGTGACTAAACATTTCTGACTTCAATAAACCACATTTTAATATAGTGAAACAAAGAAATAATGAGAGGGTTTTTTTTTTTGTTTTGTTTTCTAAAAATTGCATTTCCATCATCTTTAGTTCAAAAAGACTTTGGCCAGCTGCTTTTACTGGGCAGAAAGAGATATCAAACTATCAGAAGATATTTTTTTCAGAGAAAAAGTAGATTAAATGTAGAGATCACAGCAAACCAGTGAGAGAAATTCCTTTTTTGAATACCATTTATGACAGGAAAAACGAATTGATGCACAGCAAATGTCCAAAATTTTCAGAATTACAGGATGGAAACAATGAAATCAAAGCACATGACTTGACAGTTTCACTACATTCCATCAGGTTTGAACTATTGCATTGAATTATCTACAGTTCTGGCTGTGCAGTACTGGTTCTGCCTCTACTGGGCCCACAGATGTCCACTTCAATAGATGATTATTCAAATGATTAAGAATGCAAAGCAGGCAGGCTACTGTGCGACTGATTGGATCCAGCTGTTTGTTCTCATCGTTCACCTCACTAGTCTGGTTTCAAGCACACTTAATCTTTTGCTTCTGACTTCACCTTAACTTTTTTCTGGGAAAGTGTGAGAGCCAAACAGATGCAGACGAGGCTTCCAGGAAATTCAGAGAGGAGTGGCTCAGCAACAACATGAGCTGGCATGATGATGGCCTGTTTTCTTTGGGTTCAGCCAAGCAAGGATGGATCTCAAGAAAAATGAGGGACTACCGTAATTGCAAACTGAAGAAAACAGGAGGAAGTGAGGGTGGCCAGATGGGAGTCAGTCAGGCTGTTTGGGTGGTAGTAGCCTGAGGAATAAGCTGCGGGCAAGAACAGAGCTCCTGCAGCAAGGCTCTGCATACTGATGACCTGCCTGTAATGGCCACAGTGGCTCTCCAGCAGTTATTCATTAGCTCGTTAAAGGAACACAATCGAGTGATTTGTGTAGGCCTCAGGCCCTCTTTTTCTGCACAATGAGAAGAAACAGAACACATGCCAGTGAATAGATGTGAGTGGAAGAAAGTGAAATAGGGTTGGATCTATACAGCAGGCTGGAGCTGTGGGCTCTGCTTCTGGGTCAAAAGCAGGTAATTAATTGCGGATGTGAATCGTGCAGAGGCCCCTTTGTTTTTAACAGTTTGAAAAATGGAGAAACTTTCAAACCGAATCTGCCTGAACGGATATGAAAGGCAGCATAATTGCAAGTTATTTAGTATAAATTTACAATTGTCCATTTGACAATGTTGTAGGAGCGCCCACCTGAGTCCAAATCACGTTAAACACCTTGGTTCCTGAATTCAGCTGAAGAAAATCTTACTGATAGTCACGCTTTCCAAATTTATTTGCATATTATACATTTGACAATCCTAAAAATAGTACTGTGATTGTGATAGTACTGGGATTTGTAAAAATTATTTTAAAACTTTTAAAATAAAGTTTTAAAATAAACTTATTTAAAACTTTTCTTATGAAGCAATTTACTGTAAAAAAAAATCCTCAATGTTTTAATTATTAAAGTAAAGTGAAATTATATACACAATTAATACATCAGGCAATGAGGCTGTATTAATTTTATTGCCACATATATGTACATAACCTTTTCTTCTTGGAATATTTATATAGCGCAATGCATTCAGATCACAGTGTAAACAATAAACAGAGAATGAAAGAGGAAAAACTACAAACATTACTTTGCCTCTAATGATGAAGAGGTGGAACAGAAAATTATGCTTCCATAATATACACAGCAACATTATCTTTCATCAGTTTTCATGATAGTTTGTGAACTGGATCTACAGCACATGGAGTCCCATTTAATAGGCCTGGGCTGCTATAGTGACACTGCTTTGGGATCCACTGTACTGTAAAATATTGATGTGTTCATAAAATAGAAGCATGGTGCTTTGTGAATGCAGTTTCACACCACAAAAGTAACACCCAGGAACCAAATTCTGCACTGCCTCACACACAGTGTGCGATTCTGTTAATTGGGACGTAAGATGGTGGCAAATACAGCGACATACTGAAGCAAATCAACAGTTTCCCATAGTGCATGTCAGGCTGTGTGACTGTGACAGGAAGCAGCGTAGATGCAGCACAGCAGGAGCATACACACACACTCACAGGCGCACACACACACTCACACAAAAACACACACAGAGACGAGATAATATTATACAAACGGCAAAGACCGACAACATTCAGGTCATAAAAAAATGTTAAAAAGAAAATCCAAACTACATCAGTGGAAAGCATGAAGGAAGCAGCAGTGAGAATTTGGCTACAGCAGCTCATTAAATGAGATGTGAGGTGACAGCGGTCGGATTAATCTCCCAGCTGTATAGGAGATAATATTCTAATAAGAGCCGAAAAAGAGCAGGGTCCTTAGAAGTTAGATGGTTCCTACTTCACATAAGGGGAGTAAAGAAGCAGAGTGGTCAACCAACGCAACAGCGCCCCCCGGGGTGAAAGGAACCCGATCTTTTTTGGCTCGATGAAGAGTGCAAAAACACATTTTGGAATTCTGTAATGTAATAATAAAAAAAAAAATAATGCTGATAATAAAAACGAGGAGGAAGCTTCTGTGTGGGCAACTTTTCAACTGAAATAAAAAAGATAATTTTAAATTAATTCTCGAGATTTAATCTCTGGTGGAAAACCTATTTAATCTGTAGAGCTACAGCAATGCGTCACTGTTACGCATACAGACATGAGAAATAAAATTCAATTGAGTTAATTAATTAAGCAACAAAACATTAACATATCATTACCTCACTTATGGGGGCAAACAATGTTTCTAGGCTTGGTACAGGCATGCATACACACAGACATAAAAAACTCTGAAATTTTACACAAATAATCTTTAGTGATGGACTGTCGGGTTCACAATAACTGATACAGACTGAATTTGCATAACCTCAATGAAATCCAATTAAACAAACACGTTGCACTTTTCGCTACATGCCAGATCCAGGGTCATTGAGATCACTCTGTGCTCTCCTGGACAAACTCTACTTGCTCTTTGCCAAAAATGGTTTCTGGGCTACCGCCTTCTCCCTGGAACAGCTCTTCCATCAGCTGTTCCCCAGCAGTGCCGGCCCGTGATGCCCACAGGGCAGCGCCCTCCCTCAGGCCCAGTGAGCGGAGCAGCCGTGCGTAGTCCAGAAATGCAGCCTCAATGAGTTTATGTGCAAACATTGGTCAAGGAAAGAATTCAACATTCAGAGTGGTTAGCAGGATGGCAGAGCTAAAATCTGCATAGAAATCCTGCAAAACATTTGAATTAAATAAAAATTAAAATAGAAGATGTTCATTTGGGAAAGTGCATTGTTTGCTCTTGGAAATGAAAAGGATAAAAACAGTAATTTTACAATGGTTAAAATGTTTCAGAGTGAAGGTTACTGAGACTTAGTCTTATAATAACCAGAGTGTAATATTGACTTTTTTGACTGTTGAGGAACATTTAAAAGCAGCAGGACGCACTTGAGTTCACATCAATGTACCGTATTTTCACGACCATAAGGCACACTGTATTAAAACGCGCAGTCTCAGTTATGGGTGCTATTTCTGTATTTAAAACATACATAAGGCGCACCGTATTTTTAGGCGCATGCTAAAACATACAGTAAAAAATGACAACGGAAGTAAAACAGTGAGTTTCGACACATTTATTGAACAAAATATTCATTCTTCCGCCACAAAACCGATTTTTGAGAAAATCTCAGTGTTTTAGGTGCGCCTTATTGTCGTGAAAATATGGTATATTGAACTTTAGAAGTTAGAAGTTCTTCGCATAGAAGTTCTTTTGTGTCGCAGTTTTAAAAAACACAGCAGAGCTGGTAGTGGCCCTAACTCTAAATAGAAAAGCTGTCAGTGTGCAGTAATGAATTTTGAAAAAGGATATTTGAAGTGTCATTTGCCTCCATCAACCCATACTTGAGACAGGCTTCGATGAAGAGGGCGGTGCGATCGAATTGCCTCATACTGTTCCAAAGACAGCCATGGGAAGAGATCAACAGAGGTGAATGGTATCTGCACTAGACCCAGTCTATCCCCGTCACACTGATGCCCCTTTAACTCTGTACAAGACTACCAGTTCGATGACGTCTGTACCATATGACTCCTGCAGCAGCCTGTCAGTGAAGGACAACGAAAGTAGAACTCTATGTTCTTACCTGTGGAGCATCTCTCCTACTTTATAAAAGCAACCCAGAGAAAGCAGGACAAGGATGGCTTTGGACTTCTGGTTGACCTGTTGGGAGCACAGATGTTCTGCCCAGCGCTTCAAAACATCTGAGCTCTCAGCCGGGCTCAACCGCACCTAGAAACAAACACACATGACATGTAGGCCAATTAAATTACTCAAATATACCCTAATTGTTACAAAATAATGTCATCCCAAGTTATATAAATTCTGAATCCTGAGCTACCTTAGCCAGCCAGGCGGCACGGTTCCATTCCCCATAGGTCTGCAAGTAGCGACAAGCATCGGCTGCCTTATCAATCAAACACAACAGCTGCACTCCCTCTGACAGATGGTGAAAGACAGAATTTGTACATGTCTGACACAGAGAAAACCCAGCCCATCACTCAACAATGTTGCTAGGTCTTATCTAAAAAATGAATTGGAAATAATGATGTTGAAATACAGAAGCAATTAGAGTTCATTCATAGGGATTTGTTAAGCTTTTTCAGAAACTTCTATTGCAGTAACCCTCCCTCCTGTCTGCTGCCAGAATAATCAATAATCAGTAAAGAAGGTCACTAACAGCTGTCAGCCACACAGATGCTACCTGCTAGCTTGCCATTGGCAATCATGTTGGTTGCCACAAGTTTGATTGTGGACTGTGAGGGTCCTGATGAAGTGATGGTGGTGACAAGACAAGCCTTGAGTGAATCACAATAGTAGCTGGGGTTGTCTGCACTCGTCTCCAACAGCAACTGCACTGCCCGGTCAGTCTGTGGGAGAGTGGGAGACAACCCTGAGATGAGTTCGTAATGATGGATGCAGCAGAGGCAGAAGGTGAAGAACACAAAATAATCAGATGAAATTATGTTTATTATTGCTCTTTTCATCTGCTGGAGGGAGGCTCAGCACCTCCAGCAAACAAGTCGCTGATTGCAGCCTGTAGAGGGAGAGTGCTGACATGAGGAAGAGGTCACATCGATCTCTGCAGGCTGAGGCCAGAGGCAGCATTTATTGTCCATTTTACACAATTATTGTTAAAAAAACACATTTAATAACATGACAGCATTTGTGTGTATGTATCAATGCATGCCTGATACTGTCAGTGTAAAAAAAGTATTTTGGTCCCTGTTATTGTGGAATACTCACCTGGCCCAGCAAGAGGAGCTGGTCTGCGCACTTCTTAGTGTGCTCATAGCTGGAGCGCTTTGCCTCCTGCAGGTGAACTCGATCCAGCTGGAATTTCTGATGGGCAAAACCAGAACTTTCACAAGGTTTTTCTTTCTTTGTACCCACAAACATTTTTCTGTTGTGTATGTGTGTGAGAGATATAAACTGATGGGTACGTTGAGATCATAAGCGGATGAGAAAAGAAGATATGGAAAACAATTTTGGAAAGACAGTCATGAGCTGGAGAGAGTAATTAAAATATTCAGGAGCGCCTCCCGTACTACCTTTCATCACTGGCTGCTGCTGAGTGTGCAAAACAAAAACAGCAATTCATTTTTTTTAAATACTAAAAAGGGAAATTAGTGATTACATCAGTGTGGGAGAAACTCAGTTTCTCCAGATACTCGGTGCACACAGTTGCATATTTAAGTTCAAGCTCTACCTTTGCTTCTTATTCTTTATTCTGCTGAATCCTTGGTCATACTGGCATTAATCCTTGCAGAGATGCCAGTGACTTTAGCAAGTATAAGCTCTGTGATATTATTAATTGCAGTCGAATTTACGCTGCTCAAGCTGTTTTAGGACGTCTGTGTAGATTCTCAATCATCCAGGTCATTGTATCCAAGGTAGTTTTCTCTGTCAACTGGACTGGGTTTCTTCTCTTGAAAACGTTTCGCCTTCTATCCAGAAGGCTTCTTCAGTTCTGAAATCGCTGGGGAGAGAGTTTGAAAATATATAGCCCCTGTGGACCATTTGCATGCTAATGATCTGGGTGGTCACCTGAGAGTCGTTAGCAGGGTCGTTGGTCGGGTCGTTCACCTAGTTTCTGTTGAGGTGTCTCCCCTTTGTCTGCTGGATCACATGGTGGTGAGTCACTGGGTCTCCTGGAATGGTGTGAATGTTTGTTTTGCTCTTGGAAGGAGTGGAGGACTGCATTGTATGTGGGTGATAGGAAGTGCCTCAGGCCACCACCTCTGTTTAAGGATGGTTTTTCCAATTTGACATGGATAGCTTCCTTGACCCCCCTTTCAAACCAGCGGTCTTCTCTGGCCAGTATCCTTACTTGGCTGTCCTCGAAGGAGTGCCCACTCTCCTTTAGGTGTAAGTGGACTGCTGAATCTTGACCTGAAGAAGTGGCGCGTCTGTGTTGTGCCATTCTTCTGTGGAGAGGTTGTTTGGTTTCCCCAATGTACAGTTCCTTGCATTTCTCCTGACACTGTACAGCATAAACAACATTACTTTGTTTGGGTCCTGGTGTCTTGTCCTTTGGGTGTACTAACCTCTGTCTGAGAGTGTTGCTGGGTTTGAAATGAACCGGTATGTCGTGTTTCTGGAGGATCCTCCTAAACTTCTCCGAGACTCCGGAGAGGTAGGGGATGGAAACGCTGCGGCGTTTGTTTCTCTCCTCCTCTCCTTTGCTGGGGTCTCGCTTTCTTGAGGTTTTGGTGAAGGCCCAGTCTGGGTAGCCACATGTTTCGAGAGCTGTCTTAATGTGGTCCTGTTCCTTCTTTCTGCCTTGGGATGTGGTGGGTATTTCTCTGGCCCGGTGTTGAAGAGTTCTGATCACTCCCAACTTGTGTTCCAGTGGGTGGTGAGAGTCAAACTGAAGGTACTGGTCGGTATGTGTAGGTTTTCTGTTTTAGGACACTAAGCAAACGTGGCTGCAGACCGTGAGTTCGCCTTTGAACATCTTTTACTTGTGATGACTGCACGACTCCTTGTTAACTGAGAGCAGAACATCCTCACAAACAAAACATTGCCTCATGCATGATACACATAAGAATCCTCTGAAGAAAAGCATCAGTAAACACAAATAAACAGCTATACAGGCTAAATGTGCTCACAGGATAAAATGCACAATCCATTTAGCATCAGAGGAGGCTTCTTTGTTTTAACAAAAGGGTTTGACTTCTCTGCCCAGAATTAACCATTTTTGGAAGGAAATTTTCTCAGATTCTTATTACATCACATTGTTACTATATTGTTATTATTAGTAGTAGTAGCACAGACATTTATTTTTATAGCTGTCCACAAAAAACAAAGTAGTGACAAAAAAATATATAAATATTGATGATCTGATATTTCTAAAGCCTTGGTATCAAAAATAGTTCCAAGTTAACATATGGTATACAGTATACAGTAAAATAAAGATGTTTTTGGGTAAATGTTTAATTAAATGCACTCTGATAAATAGAAAGCTAAATTGTTACTTAAATTGTTTTTTATTTTTACTTTGATATATGAGCATTTTCTTTCCTAAATTTTTAGCTGGATAGCTTTTTGTCAATAATTGCAGGCTTTTATAGGCCATGCAAGGCCATGCTCATCAGGGCCGCGTTCGGTTCTATTATCATTGAAATGCACTGGTACAAGTATTGATGCACACAAAGAGAGTATAGCTCTTTTAACTGAGCTCTTTTTACTGTGGCTGCAGGCTGCAACCACAGTAAGGAAATGTTGAGGAGATGAACAGCAGCAAGGGAGAGAAATGAGAGAAGTGACTTCAGAGATTGAAACTTCTGCAGTGTGAGACAGTGAGAGATAACTGAGGAATGATCCACTGTTGCCGGTGACTGAATGTACTGTACCAGCACAGGGATAAGGGGAAAACCTGGGTTTTAAGCATTTTATTCCTTTTCTGGAGTCCAAACAAAGTGGAAACTGACCTGGAAGTAAGAGCTCTCACACAGGACATCATGGCAGATATCCAGATGGTTGTGGGGCGATGATTGGGTTCCTTCACACTGGACCTGTCCATCTACGGTTGCCACACTTAGCTGACGGGTGTGGGCGAACGACTGAAGGTAGTGGGATGCAACCGTCCAGAAATGAAGGTCTGAATCATCTCCAAACAGCCTGCAGTTGACCACAACAACTGATCAGCTGGTTCAAACTGGCAGATTCTCCTTCTCGAGATTAAGTCCATGAATCCCATCGTCATCACGCAGAGCTTCTCACTACCGAACAGTCATTTCTCTGTCTTCCAGCCCACGCTTGGCTTATTCACAAATCTTCCCCTCCACCCCCCCATCCATTTAATTGCACAGCTGTTGCTATATTACCTTACCACATTATCAGCGGCATGAAAAGTTGGACCTGAGGTAATCTGTGAGAGGACAGTAATCACCTCGTAAAAACTATCCTTGGGACTTCCCAGGTAAATCACAGCTGTAATAAGAATGCAGAAACGAGGGAGTAGGACACATACTGCTTTTCCTCAAGGACTGGCCGTTTGTCATCTGACACTGTCGCTTGGAGGAAATGAGAAGCAGAGTGGAAACGAGATCAGGGCTGTTGACAGTAACTCTCATGGTGGACATGATGGTTGTGGGCAGTGACAAAAAATTAAACCCTCCAATGATACATAAAAAATGGATTATGGCTGACTCACTGACCTCTGGATTTAAGATGAGACTTAATGCCTTCCTCTTTGAGAAAGTTATTTTGTCTTTTTTTGACCGTTATATCCCATTTTGGGGGTTTGGTATATTTCCCAAGAGTACCACGGCAATGCTCTGAAGCCTTTCTCACCTTCCTTCTGCGCCAGGGCATGAACATAGCACCCTTTGATCTCAGCCCAGTCCCCTACAGACAGGCCTATAGTCAGTACTTCTGTAGTTACAGCCATTATTCTAGTCACACTTATTATCATATTTAGAACATCTAATTTTTTTGGATGCGATCTAAGCTATGCTGTCATGGTACAAAAACACTTTCCTCTCCTCTCAGTAATTACTGTGTGAGCCTGGACCTGCTCAAGGTTTCACTCTGTTAAAAGGGAGCTTTTCTTGCATTGGTGCTAATTGGGATGGGGGGGTCAGGCATTGGGTTTCTATAAAGTGCCTCAAAACAATTTTTATTACAACAGAGGATGTATAAATAGAGATTAATTTAATTTAAATAAAAATAAAGTATCCAGTATATAATGGAAAAACATGACTTTTGGGACCACTGATGTGACACAATGCCAATGCGAAAAGTGTAACTATCCAATTAATGTCTTTAGTGAGAGTAGCCTTTTGCCAAAGATATATTAGCTTATCATTTAATGCTCTACAGCTCTACAACACACAAACTCTGTGAAAAGCACTGTGTTAACAAAATGATCTTGCTATAGAGCGCCTGAGCTGTCATCAACACAGCAGTTAGTGTAAACAATGAAGAGCAGCAAATCTGCCCAGAGATGAAGCTCACCGTGACACCAGGAGGCAGCGTTGAAGCAAGCTAAGCTCGGGGTCCTGCAGCACACTCTTCATGTCACTGGGGAAACCAATCAGAGAAAGACAATTAGCTATTATTCTCACACACAGCTCCCAGAGTAGCTGAGAGGAGGGAGATTTCTCTGATCCACCCACTAACAGACTCTCCAGTTTACTGTGCGCAAATCTAAATTTCTGAAATGGAGAAAAAGCATGTTTGTTGTTTTCTAAAAGCTCCCACATACTCCATGAGAACAAAGAGATTTGGGGGGTTCTTGCATCTTGTTCGCCACACATCCAGTAATCCCAGAACTATTGTGTGATCGGTTTAGTTATTTGACATGAGCATGGTTAATGCAGAAAAGAGGGAAGATGCAAAGATTGTACAGCAGGCCTGGCCAACCCGCGGCTCCCGAGCCGCATGCGGCTCTTTGCCTGGTTTCATGCGGCTCTAACGTTCATATCGAAGTTTGGGTTTGTGTTTTTTTAATGTGCGTGTTCGCTTCGCTTGAGTTCAATACGGTACTTTCGCCAAAGGCGCATGCGGCTCTTAGGCTCTGACTGGTTGGCCACCCCTGTTGTACAGCAATAGACAGTTTTAAATAAAACAGCAGACCAAGGAGGAAAAAAATTACAAAATTTAATGTGTAGTCCTAAAGAACAGAAGAATGAAAGAACTCACTTGGACAGAGAGTTCAGCTGCTCCTGGATAAGACCTTTTATCTCCTCTTTTTCATTGTAGTCTCTGAAAGAGACAAATCAAAATCAGTCAAATGGTACTGCTCCCTCATATAAAACTTGACCAAATAGGATCTAGAAGTTACAAAGTCCTCTGTGGTGTGAGAGTGAAATATGGTTGAGTTGAGTTGAGTCCAGAGAGCACCACTGAGCAGTGTTAGTATTAGTAAGACTTATGAAAAGGCAGCTGTGTGATTAATAAAAAAGGACCAGCTTTTCACACACTGAATGTACCACAGGAGTAATTAGGACTCTGTAGTATCATAGTTCAGCTCCTTTTGTCCATCCTGCTGACCTGTTCACAACATTTTCAGTTCTGTTGTGAACTTTAGATTCGAATGATTCTCATTTTAGTTTGCCATTTGGGTTATATGTTTCAGTTGTACAAATTAATATCATAATATCATGGCTGAATATCAGGGGTAGTTTGCAATTTTTTAGTGAGCACTAACAGTCAACTTACATTTGGCTGATGTCCATGGTGAATGTTCCAGACCAGGGCTGGAGCAGGAGGAAAGCCTTAAGAGTGAGGGCAGCTCGAGGAACCAGCAGATAAGGACACCAAACTGGGTCTGAAAGTATTTCTGCTCAGATTACTGTGAACAGTTTAGATAATTCAACTAATTTACTTTGTAGGATTCCTTCTGCTCACCTGTCAGGTCTTGTTCATCCATGCGGTAACTGGCAGACTTCATGGCCATCTCCAGCACCCGAACGCATCCATCGTCAGAGGCCAGAACAACCTTGTCTGATGTGCACCAATCAATGTCAAGAACACGGTAGTTCATGTTGCGACCAACCCTCATGCTGCTAACCATTTGGACCTGTGAAAAAATCCCAGTTTGGGATTTTATACTTTGGATAACACGTCAAGAAAACTATTAAAGTACACCTGAACTAGACTGCGTCTGATATACCTTAGCATACTACTACACCAAAAAGTGCATGACAGAAATGAAAGGACTAAGTGCATAAAAAGTTAATTTCTCTCACAGGTTTATCAAATGTGACCTTATACATTTAAACACACACACGCACGCACGCACGCACGCACGCACGCACACACACACACACACACACACACACACACACACACACACACACACACACACACACACACACACACACACACCACACACACACACACACACACACACACACACACACACACACACAAAACAAAAAGATTCATCTTCCAAAAACAACAGTCGTACAGAGACCTTAGATCAGGATGAAGAGGTTCTTAAACAAGCCGGAAAGAATGAAGTTGAAATGAAAATGTGCATAGAGGACCTTCTGGTAGCTCACAACTTCAGCAAATGATATTAGAGAAAGTGAGGGTGCGCACTGGCTGTGGGAAATGAGGTTCATCTATCCTGCTTTGTTTGAACTCAAATATGTCAGCGCAAAGCGTTAGAAGCTTGTTTATGTGCACTTACACAGGGCAGTTTCACGATGATTCTTCAATAAAGTAAGACAATTACAGCAGATGTGCTATCACCACAGCATGGGCTTTGGATGAGACATTAGTTTAATATACACCTCTGCATTACTTTTGTGCTTCAATGATTACAGCAGGAGGCAAACACATTCATCCTGACACACTTAAAATATGAACCAATGCTACAGCAGGCAGCAGCAGATCCGTTTTCTCTCATATATGTCATGCAGAGCAGTGAAGTAAGCGATGCTGGAAAATTCTATGCCCTTAAAAAAAAACAGTCAATGAATAAATGTGTTGCAATTCTTACATCTTTGGTGTCCCAGACCTCGGCGCCATCTGCATACATGACCAGAAGCTTTTGGTTGCCTTTGCCTGGGGCAAAACGAATCTTCTTTACCCAACCGCGATGTGTTGGGATACCCCTGAAAACATTCACTTTTTATTGCATTTCACTTTCATTCAACAATTCGTCCTGGTTTCAATATTTAATAAATTGGTTTCATCATCATCATCATCAGACTATGGCGATAAATGTTAAAATGTTACCTGGACAAACGTGCTTTGAGGTCCCAGAAGTTGAGATTACCGTCTATATCCCCAAGAACCAGGGTGTCCCCTTTCCAGGCAATGCAGGTGATGCTGCCCATACTGCCCTGCAACATAAAGGAAGACAAGCTGAGGTTAATTTTTTTTTTTACCAAAACACAATCATGCACCTTTACATGAGTTGGCCAGGCCTGCTGTACAATCTTTGCATCTTCCCTCTTTTCTGCATTAACCATGCTCATGTCAAATAACTAAACCGATCACACAATAGTTCTGGGATTATTGGATGTGTGGCGAACAAGATACAATCATGCACCTTACATGACAAGACCGAACGTTTTATAAGAGCCTCTGTCTGTTTCCCAAAAGATCTTGAATTATCCTTAAAAAAAGCTTTAAATCCTGAAGGTAATGCAAGTCTGTGCATCATCTCTACTTGTCACCAAGACATTTTAAATCCTTCAGGCCAAATCAAATTATCAAATTGAAATAAAAAATCTTGTTTTCAAAAGAACTGTATTACCCAATTAATAAGATTTTATTTATTATTAGTTTCTGTTAGTGTCTCAGGATCTTTTTTGGGAATAATAAACTCAGTATTCACATAATTAGGTCCACCTGTTAGGTCCACCTGTTAACACAAATAGCTAATGAGCTGAGCAAATGACCGTAACTCAGTGCAGTTAGGCATGAAGATGTGGTCAAGACATTGCTGACGTACAAACTGAGCAACAGAATTGGGAAGAAAAGCGATTTAAGTGACTTTCAATGTCTCGTGGTTGTTGGTGCCAGGCAGGCTGGTCTGAGTATTTTCGGAAACAGCTAGGATTCTGACCTACAGCAGTTTAATACGGTAATACAGCATCATTAAAAGAGTCATCTCTTGGGTTTACACAGAGTGGCCCAAAGAAGAGAAAATATCCAGGCAGCGGCAGTTGTGTGGACAAAAATGCCTTGTTAATGTTGGGAGGTCAAAATAGGAAGAATGGTTTCAGATCATAAAAAAGCAACAGTAAATAAAACAACCACTTTTTACAACCAAGAAATGCAGAATACCATCTCTGAATGCACAACACATCAAGCCTTTGCAAAGATGGGCTACAGCAGCAGAAGACCAAACCGGTGTCGTCCTGTATGCTTGTTTCTTTCTCAGCCCATTTTTACCAACTGAGCTTCATTTGAATTCCGCAGCCTACATGAGTATTCTCGCTGAATATGTCCATCCCTTTATGATGGCTATTTACAGTAGGATAATGCACCATTTGACAAAGCTAATATCATCTCAAATTTGTATTTGGAACATGACAATGAGTTCACTATACTTCATGAACCTCCAGAGTCATCAGATCTCAATCCAATAGAGCATCTTTGGGATGTGGTGGAATGAGAGATTTGCTTCAAAGATGTCAACAAATCTGCAACTGCTTGATGCCATCATGTCAATATTGACAAAAATATCTGAGTATTGTTTCTACCACTTTGTTGAATACATGCTACAAATTAATTAAGGCAGTTCTGAAGGCAAAATGGGTCCACCCATTTACTAGGAAGGTGTACTCAATAAAGTGGCTGGTGAGTGTAGACGAGAAGGTGCTGACTGATTTTACCTGCCTGGAGAAAAATGAAGCAAAATAAAACTTATTACTAGAAGAAATTGCATAGATCACATTCTATGACATAGGCCTGTCAGTTGACATAGAATCTATGTCAACTGACAGGCCTGCTGCCCATAGGCATCCTCACTTCTGCAACAGGAGAGAAGGAGAAATGATGGTGTGCTAAATGAACCACCTACGGAGGTTTACAGGGAGCAGGAAATGTAAGTCAAGTGTGTATTTGTGCTCATGGTTATGTGCGTGTACAAAGTGCGGTCACTGTTTCAATCAAACGATGAATGAAGTGATTTCTGAAGTTGAGTTAAGATCAGATTTAGATTGTTTTATCAGATGAGGACCACAACTGAACAATTGAATTATGAAACCTCTGATAAGGGCCTCCAGCTGTTTGTACAATACCACTGTGTCACTTATCATTTATCTGGTTTATTTCAATTTTTCACATTTATACATGAGTAAATGTGTAAAAGAAGAGAAAATAAAGCACAAGCTGATGTGTTCACCTGCAAATGTAGCGAGGTAGCAGACAGAGATTTGCAAGGAGAAAAATGCATTATATGCAAGAAAACATGAAATAACATCGATCGCCATTAGTAACCTAAACAGCTGTACAGTACAATTTGAGCTTAGAGATTTTTTCAAAATACTATTTTATTTGATTGTACAAAGTACCAGTACCCTTAACCCAATTATTGTCAATTAATTCATTTGTGTGATCAAGAAAACAAGCTAAGGGAGTTATCAAAATGGTGACAGAAACTTTCAGTTTTCTAAAACAGACACAATAAATAGTTTTAACAATATTTTTAATTTGTATGTCGTACTCTGCATGTGAGCTTATCAGAGTCCTTACATTTGTGTTTTCAATATTGAAAACAGTATAAGTGTATAAGGTAATATAGCTGGCTTAATTATCAGATAATAATCAACAGTCAGATCATTAAAGGAAAGACCTGAAATAATTATTTTTAGTTTGGAGCATTGTCACGTCAGTCATTTGCATTACTAGTTGGTATGAGAAATTAGTATTGAAAGCAGCTCAAATGTTGTCATAAGAAGAGCTGCAGGTTATTATTGAGGTCTTTGTTGTGAATCACACCACAGCATAAATCTTATTAATGCATGAACATAAAAGAAAAATATCTACAGTAAAGAGGATTGTGCATGTTACAAAACTGACAGCAAATATTGACAAACACACTTGATAGATGATGGTTAGAATAAAAAAAGAGTGGAGTAAATGTGATAGCAGATATTCTGACTGCCAAATAAAGGAGATAAACAGATTTTGATCATTGTGTAGAGAATGAATAACAAGCACAGAATTCAATAAAGAGGCAGAGATGCTGAGATAGTAGTGGCTGTGAGCAAGGACCATCATGGATACCCTTTAAGTAACTCAGGAGGATATGAGGTTTTCTTTGATAAACAGACAAGCAGACTCACATCAGGGGGGATCCGTGCACCGTCTTTGACTGTGTTGCCCTCTACAGTGATGTGGTAGACCTGCCCGTCAGTGTCAGTGAAAACAAAATGCTCCCTGGCTGATATGGCCTGGCTCGTCTCTGACTTGCTCTCAGCATCCTGCAGAAGGCTGAAATGAAGAAGATAGATATGGGTCAGCTCAGTCAAGGATGAGATATCCAGGGGATAATTGTGAACAATAACAAGCTGGAAATCACAAATACATTATAAATTAATTTTAAAAAACATGTTGCATGTAAGCATAATGTAATACAAAAAAATATGTAGACTGATGCAACGTCATAATATAATTTCCGTATTCAGCTTTAAAAACAAATAACATTTACTAAACCTGACTTAGTAGTAACTATGTGATCTTGCACGATGTTTCTTCTGTTGACACGCAAAGTAAATACAATAGAAAACAAGTTTACTCCTCCCCCCCATGTTTCCATAACTGTCAATAATGCACAGCGAAATTGAAAGCTGATCTGTGCTACGCTAACATCACTAACATTGCTGGGGCAACTCCAACTGTCCAGTGAGTAAATTGATATTTATATCTGCACCACACTCACCCCCACCCCTTCCCAATCATCTTGTCAGTGGCTGGCTGGAGCACACTTCGTTATGTTTTGGAGGACTGCCCATCCCTCGTGTTTTCTTGTAGGTTTATGACCCCTGTTTTGACTCCAGTGGGCTTTTCCACTGTGTAATTAGGAGGTGGCCAGCTAACAGATCAAGTGAGATGTCAACAATTTGAGAACAATTTGCGAAGATCTCATAGTGTGCCTTTAATACATAATATGGTTTTGATGGCAGGCGCAGCCTTTTAGGAAACAGATAATTTAAGCCCAGATGTTTCTAAAGATATCTTGTAGTACTAACCTAATGACTGAGGATTCAACACTACTCTGTTCAGCATCTGACACCGTCTGCCGAGCCATGGCCTCTCTGGCTGCCATCTGCTTCTTCTTTAGGCTCTTTAGGTTGTGGGATGGGGACCATTCCTGTTCACACAAAAATGGAAGGTTGCTGTTCAAAACCAGAGGAAGAAAAGATAAAAGTGTGTGTTCGGACATGAGTTGTGCACACGAGTGCTGTTTTCAAACTGTTAATGAAAGGGAGTTCATTAAAAGCTGTAATATATATAGAAATGAAATAGCAATGTAGGGCATAGAAGATTATTATGTTTTATACAAGTTTTTTCCCATGGTGGAGGAATTTATCTGGTATAATGAAGCTGCAGCATTGCTGCAGAGATTTTGGAAAAGTTTCAAACCAATCTTTTAAATAGCAAACCTAAAAAGGAAAAATGTGAGAAGGTGCAAGAGATTAAATGTGCAAACTGGATATGCATCTGTACATCTTTACCTTTCATTTCACAAGCATTTCCATAAATGAGATTGGGTAAAATTCTAACTTATTACAATTCAATACATACAATGCGTCAATACATTTTTTTGTATTTTTCAGTACCAGTGCAGTGACTGTGGGAAAGTTCTTGGCCATTTCCCGGAGAAGTGTCCCAGTCCTGATGTCCCACAACTCCAAAGGTTTGTCTCTGAACACCACCACCAGGTACTGCCTGAGAATGGACATAAACAACCTCAAATGGCTGTGGCAGTAATGTTTCTCCCTGGCAGATATGAGCATGGGTCAGCATTCTTGTGTCCATTTGGAAAGCTTTCACTAGCTTCCTTAAGCTAATGACACAAAGATCAGGGTTTGAGGGTTGAGGTTTCAAAAACTTTATATAAGAAGTGAGGACATCACATTGGGTTCATTGTGGAAATAAATGCCAGCAGTAGCAGATTTCTGATGAGTTTAATATGTCAATTTGAAGTAACACAAGCATCCAAAATGGCATTCTTCCCTGCGCTGTAATTACCTGCAGTCATTCAGCAGCTCCTGTGCGGGGCTGCCAATAATGTTTTTACGGCTGTGACTTGTGCACTGACCTTTCATTATTTCACTCCTTGGTTTTGTATAAATTTATTGCCTCCAGCAAACTATTTAATTCATTCCAGTAGAGAAAGCTGAGCAAAAATAAAAAGTGGAATCAGAAAAGTAATTTTTCTGTTAACTCATTAAGCACCTTGAAAGTGTTGCAGTGTAATGAAGGAGAAATTGTGCTTCACATGAGACAGCTGCTGTGTGCTACCCTTGTTTACATTGTGATGAATTAACATTCATGATCTTATATGTTTAATACAGCAGTTTAATACGGTAATACAGCATCATTAAAAGATGCGGCAATGATAAATATCTAAAAAGAAAAAGCTCAGCGGAAATATGGTGATATTGAAAAAGGCGGGAGTTCTCCAGAACTCCAGGTGCAGTGAAGGAATGTATGTGGGCGCAAAAATATAAGGTGCAGAGTTAGTGTGTTTGACTGCGTACTGATTTTGATATTTGGGTTTGTCGATGGCAGAAAACTCACTTGAGATGAGACACTTTAATCATCTCAATAGGTGGTTCATCATTTCCTCGCTCACCTCTGAAAGCAAAACATCTACCTGAAAGATGCAACGGAAAGAGAAAGTGTCAGGAAGAACATGCAAGATTGGCACTTCTTATACACCTGAAGACAGTGATACACCTTATTATGCTTGCACTATGTTCACATTGGCAGTATAGTTTTATACCTTCTACCTCCTAAAAAGATGAGACCCATCTATTACGCGATATCAGAATGTTCTGAGCTAGCCTAGCAAATACATATGAAGCACAGCTGAAAATCAATTGATTAATGTGGTGATCTGCTTTAATGCTGATTCTCTCCACCACAGCCCAAAGGTAGAGTCGCACACCGTGTATTTAGTAACTAGTTTAAACAGGGCTAAATTTCAGTCAAGACCACACAGGTCATTTGTAACTCAACAAGAAGACATTAAGAAGGTCATTAAGGGGTCAAATCACCCAGTCACATTAAAATACAATTAAGTATATTTGAAAGTGTGATGGCCTCCAAGCGATTTATAATGTGGACTTTTAACTTGAATTATTTTGAATAACAGGCACTAACAGTAATAGCTTGTTAAATCATCACGTGCATTACAGTGCACAAGCTGGAATTTTTTTTCTTTTTAAATTACAAATTATGTTTATAGAGCTGATGCAAAGAGCCCTTTAAGATTAAAACATCCTGTGAATATTTCATAGAATATAATATATGGACATACATGAATGTATTTAGAAAGCATTTTCTGGCAAAATATTTTATCTTTAGGTTAAAATGTGTGGTCTGTACAAAATTACATGAGCACAAAAACACAAATGATTAAGTCCAACAACTAGTCTGTGACACAATCCTGCCATTACACAATCTTAGGGATACTTTGTCAGCAAACCCACCTCTCTATACACCACTGAAGTACTTTATTTTATTTATGTGAGCATATTACCTTGAGCAAAAAATAACCTGAAGAAGAATATCCAATAAGTGCGAATTAGCAGCCTGAGGTGCGGAAAAGATTTGAGGTTAATGTGTTTCTTGTGTGTCTGGTTGTTTACCAGTGGGCAGGTTGACGTGCTGTAGTTCATTTCGTACCAGGCCCATGTTATTGGGAGCAGAAGTGGCAAAAGATAGGAAACTGGTAAGACTCACCCACTCAATTCCCCTGTGAAAGAGCACACACATACTGTAGAGCAACATATGCTGAGATGTGGGTCCTGCTCTCGGAGCATAAAGTCCATCACAACGTGATGGTAAATAGCCATTAATTAATTACGTTAGTCATTAATTATGGTAGTCATTTTCCCTACTAAATGTAAATGAAATGCTAAATAACCAGGCCTCACTTTCCTTGTCGATGCTTGGCTAATTTACACAGAGCACTTCTGCTCCCTCCACAGAAACCACCGTGCTTTCGACTGAATGGAATATGTCCGAGCGCTGTTCCAAATTTGAAAGAATATCTCCAGTGGAGAGGCTTTAAAAACCTTAATGTGACTAAATTGATGTGAATATCTAGAGAGACCTTTCAAAATGCTCTTTTTAAACAATAGTTGCGTTAGAGGTCAGTGACATGGATTATTACAATGAACAGGTTGAATTTAAGTTTCCAAGTAATTTTATATAATTAGAACACCTAGAACATTTCGTTTGAGTTTTTTTTTATTTATTTTTTTTATTTGTGGGCACCAACTCTTCATTTCCGAGGGTCCTGGCTCTGCTTCAATGGGTGATGTTTGCTCCAAATCAATCTCTTAACAGCAGTAACTGATTCAATCTCCTGCTTAATTAATCTGACTGAAATTGTTTGGGTGTTTTCTTCGGACAACTGACTAATGAAGCACAATGTGCTCTATGTTGATGTTGGACTGTTGCATGTGCTCTATGTTGATGTTGGACTGTTGCTTGGTGGGGTACTCCAAAAGTGAACTCGCATTCATATTTAGAAAAAACGAAGATACAAATTATGCTCATTTCTTTTGTGTTACTTTTGGATTCTTCCCCTTTTTATTTTGGAGTATTTATGTATTTGAGTGATACATCCTCAGCTAAAGCACTCAGAATATTCAGATCAACCTCCCCCCCAGCAACAATTTACTCCTAACAAGTAAGAACTGAAATGACATTCTGATTATCTGGCTGTTAATTCCCTTCTGGCCTTTAAATGAGCCTGAAAACAATCAAAAGAAAGTAAATTTTCTTCATGCTGACAAACTGGTCACTGAGAATCATCTATCCTGCTGTGTTAGAGGAGCAACATTCGTTCACCAGTAGGACTTAAAATGCTGACAGAAAACATGCTGGTGTGCCATGGTGTTCGTATGAAGGAAACAGAAACCTTACCTGACTTCACAAGAGTGCACACTGAGTTCCTTGTAGAGAAGGCCACTGGTCAAATTATACACCAGTACCGAGCCGTTGCTGGTGCCTGAGTAAAAGAGACAGAGAGCAGCAATAAGGAGTAGTATGAGACTGCCTAAAAAATAAATGTGGTTGTTTAACAGCATCCAGTATCCACCCTCCAGCACAGATCAGATCCTTGTGACAGTGTCAAATCCCAGGGTGAAAGTAGCTGTTTAGTGAGTATTTTTAGCAAATGCCTTCAATTCCATGAGTTTATTTTCTACCATCAGAAAAGGAATGCAGTTTTATAAAAGCATGAACAAACTGCAAATTTGCAGCAATGAAGCAGAAATACAGAAGAGCAAATGAAAACTCAATAATAAAGATGTAGTGAAAAAGGGCAGATTTGTAGAGATCTCTTGAGAGTAGATAAAGTTAAGTGTATGGGTCCAGTTCTTCTTTATTGGGTCTGACTTAGATGTGATGTGATGTGTAAATAAGGGGGTGTTAAGGTAATGAGCCAATATTGTATATTGTATTGAATATTGTAATTGATAGACATCTTTTTTTTTATTAAGAAACCTCTCAATTACAATCAATTGTAGCTGTCAGCATCTTGGCCCTCGGATGGGGATCCCAATTTCAAGTAATAATAGATGGCTAAGCAAGAAGATCTCCACGTCCCCTGTTGTGAATTCGATCCATGAGTCAGAGACAAGACCCAGCAGGCCGAAAATGCAGTCATTCATCTGCTGGGCTGTGAAGCAGAGGGTTCTCGGTTCAAGCTCTAGTGCAGACATAACAGTGTGGTGTTCCCACCGAAAGGCATATAACAGTCAAGAATTTTGAAGTCTTTTTTTGGACAATTTTTACCCTAAACTCACTAAGATGAAGAAGTTAAACATCAATAACCAGAAGAACAGAAGTCAAAATTCAGCCTAAAAGGAACTACCACCTCTTGCAAATTTAATTTTGGAGAGTTTGCATTCTGCAATGGTCATCTGTTACACTACACAAATTTTGAAACCGGGGACATTTTTGTGATAGGAGATGCATGTTTACTTTAACAAAGCGTTACTTTTTGACAACCATTATAGAGTACAATACTTTGAAATAAGGCTGGTATTGACCCGAAACTGATGCCTGTTTCGTTATAAAATGTTTGGAATCATGCTCTGCTGCTTATTAAAATTATACAATATGATGTTTGTAGATCCAAATTACACACAATGAAAGGCACAATAATTCAACTGGTTTATGAGCATTGCTGCAGAGCATTTATTCTGTCACCTTGTCAGTGAATGTTTTCTCATCCATTCAAAGGTATTTGTTGTACAGAAATATTTTTTTGCTTTATTTTCTTAGAAAATGTAATATATGTTGATATGTGGCTTTTTTCCTTTACAGAGAATCCAAACGGGAAAGGGCTTTTACAACTATGTGATGCAAAGACTGTATTCAGTGTAGTTTTGTGTAGTAAAAGCTTTATTTCTGTGGAGAGCAGTCTAGTCAATGTGTAGGAGTGATGAATTCAGTTAAAAGAAATTCTCAGTTAAAAACAACTTTCTAGTTTCACCCTACAATGACAAGATTTGACTGTGTACAAGAGAACTTAAGACCCAGCCTTGAAAACAATTCATTTGTAAATGGGTGTGGTACTGGAGGTCTAAATGCAATCTTGGACACACTCAGAGTTGTGCTACAAAGTGAGTAGAAAAGGTGAGAGTGGAAAAGGTGTATGTGTGTGTGTGTCTGTGTGTCTGAGAGAGAGAGAGAGTGAGAGAGAGAGCAAGAGAGAAACACCCACCTACAGACAGCAGGGGTTGGTAGTGGTTAATGTTTTTGGTGGTAAGGGGGGGACACATGCGGATGGCAAACGGTGGCAGTGGCAGACCAGACAGCAGACCAGACAACAGGAACTTTAGCTGGATCTCCTGCTGGTTCGATGATAAGGGAGGAATTTCACCGGCTATCAAAGTTGGACCTGGAAATAAATAAGTAATAAAACAACAATAAATCAACACCCAATAAAAAGACCAATTTCTTTTGTGCATAGTTAATAATAATTAAAAATACCCCAAATAACAGATGAACTACACTGCGAAAGAATAACAAATCATTGTAAGACTAACTTTAAACATTTGTGGCATGAAGATATTCTACAAGAATCCATTTGCAAAGTTTAGAACCGAGCTTTGCAGATCAAATTGAAAGCTGTTTTGAAGCTGCCTGTGGAGTGCCCGGTGATGATGACTTTAATATACTGCAGCCCTGGTAATCACATTGTACGGGTTTAATGATCTGAAGGGTTTAGAGATGAGATAAAGTCAATTACACTGCAAGTCAGGTTTTCATACAGAGGCATGAGATCTGTTTGTATCCAGTTAAATTTACTGTGCCAATTATATTTTTTAGACCTTTCAGTATTAAATTTCTAGTAAAACTAATCTGAAGATTCAAAGAGCTGTTTCCAATGAAGCAGCATGACACAAGACAGTGAATGGATGTATTTGAACTTGGAATTAAAATCAATGAGGTCTGGAAACATTCATTTTTAGTTTCCATAACAACCATGTATATGGTATGTTCAATGTAATATGTTTAAAGCATATGCCCGAACAAAGCATTGCAAATACTTAAAACAACATCACATTTTATGACTATTTGAGAAGTAAAATATGTGCTGGGGTGAACTTGAACACATTGATCAAAAGCAAGAAAACATTTTCTAATCAGATGTCAGGTATTTAGATTTTAGAAATTCCTCTTTTGTTAGAACTAAGCAACCTGTCAGCCAAGGACAATCGCTCTAAAAAGGTCTAAAAATATGTGTAAAGCTGGTGACGCTGGATGGTGCCTGCAGATGGACTGTGCGTAGGTGTACCAATCATGCTGTTGAGAGAGAGATCCTGAATCTTTTTCTGGTTTGGACCCAGTGGAGCTCCACAGAAGGACACAGGGGAGTAGAGCGGTGAAAGACCTGAACTGATAAAGAGGAGAAAAGAGGACAATTGAATACAGAGAAAAAGCACAGCACATGCATCAGTTAATAAAGTTGAGAGAACTAGAAGTGGTCAATGAATATTCCTGAGGCAAAGACAAATGTAAACTGTTATTTGGTTATTTGATATACCTGTTATAGGATATTTTTATTCTATTGCAGTATCAGCCGGTGCTACTCCATAAAAAAAACTGACATGATATATTGCAAAAATGACATTTTACATTTGCCACAAACTGCGGTAAACTTTATACGAACAATGTTAAACATACAATTGAATGAGTGCAAAAAAGTGAACTATCTACATAATAACATTGCAGAGCTGTGACAATACAGCCTTATGAAATAAATGATATGATGCTAATACAAGAGCTGGGTCAATACATTTTTATCAAGTATATCCTGATTTTTAAAAACACTAAACACCGATCATTATATAACAACAACAATTAAACTGTAATTATAAAATTTTTATATAAATTTATTTCACCTAATATAAAAGAAGAACACAGATCCACCAGTACACTTGCATGCCTGCTGACATATTAAATTCACAAGTCAATGCAAGACTCTTCTTACTACGTTACATGAAATAACTCAATAATTAACTAAATATATCTTTTACTATTTCAAATAGCCCCTCTACTTTTCTATATCTCTGCAGTAGATTCAGGGAAATGTATTTCCCTCAAGTGCAATTCTATGTGTTAAGTTTATAGTATTCCTTCTATGAATATAGATTATTTATGCTTCTTTTCCTTGCACCTTTTCACAATCACCTCATAACTAGTCAACTCTGCTCAATTTTAATGGATATGGGCAAGAAAAATAGCAGAGCTGCTTGTTGCAGCAACAATGTAGGGAAATGTTCTAAAGCAGACACACAAGAATTATGTCTAAAATTAAAAGGATTATATTCCTTCATACTTGGCTTGTGTGCTTTTAAAAGCAGGAACTTCAGTACAATCAGACAAATCACATTTTCACATTAGCATTATACAGGCCAAAATTATCTCCACGAAACTAATGTAGTCACAACTGGTTATGGTTAAACTACACTTGAATGTGGCTTTTGTGAGCAGATCTTGAAATCCACGTAAGACAGATTCTTGAATGTATTCGCATCTTGTCTTAGTGTGGGCAGCTTGTGATGTTTGTGTCTGTGTTTTTACCCAGGAATAGTAGCAGCCCTGCTGCTGTGAGCTTTGAGTTCCCACAGCATAACACGTCCATCGCCGACCATTAATGCTGCACTATTCTCATTGACAGGGCAGATAACCATGCGGTAAGGACGGACTGTCTTAGTGACTCGTATGGCATCGGACTGAGAACGCAAGTCATACACCAGCTCATGGGCGCTCTGTTCAGGGTCTGAAAATGATAAAGGAGGGTCAAAGAAACAAATGAGTGAGAAGAGTGGGGTGTCAGAGACAAAATAATGGTAAATTGAGGAGTGGGAGTAAGTTAAATGAAAACAATGAATAAAATACTGAATTAGATTAAATCAGAGCAATCTGGCAAACATATAAATGGAAGAGAATACTGTACAAACAATGACAACAATGGGGCGGAAGATTATAAGATGATAATGTTAATAATAAATGAAAGCAAGCAAGAAAAGAGGCTAAGAAAAAGATAAAAATCTACAGAAGTGCAAATGGAAGATTTGAGAAAAACAAGTTTGGGTTATAGTGATAGAAAAAGATACAGTGTAAGATGCAATATGGAGGAAGAGAATAAATGAGTAGACACAAGACTTGTAAAAAGATATTTCATGAAAAATATAATGGAAAGGATAGCAGGAAGAATAAGTAGGAGAGATTTAGTGGCACAATATACTAGTGAGAGGTGAGCATCTAACTACTCACTGAAGCTTAGAGGAAGGCAAAACCTCTGTCTGTGGTGCACCCCCCTTCCCCGTGTATGGATCTGAACCTTTATCATTGCATACCTGATCCTTCCTCTGGGTTGGTGGTGGAGCGGCACACTCTTAGGGTTATACACCCGTTCTCATGGAGACAGTAGAGGGCGTCTCGCTGAGCACATGGGCTAACCTAGGATCAGAAGCAGAAAATATGTGATCTTTGTTAACAAGTCAACTAAAAAGAAAAAAAGACACTGTATATTCAGCACAGAAACTGAACAGTAGTCAGAAAGCTGCATCCTTATCATAGATTCAGCCCCTACCCCCCAAAATATGACTCGCGATGATTGACAAAACGGAGAGTAGAATGGCTGCAGATCTGCTCTGGTAGCCATTTAAAATTAATATGTCTCAACTGTCTTTGAAGGGCAATTTTATTTATTTTTTTGATGACATCTGTGGGTGCTGCAGATGATTAAGGACCTATTTCAGCCCTGGAGTAAATATGTGACTGTAAAAACAAAGTGTGAGCTTCTTGCTTTGGTGTGTAATTGACATCATTGTGATTGAATCATTGACAGACGTAAGTTATAACAAACCATGCTGCTTGTAAGCTCATTTGAAACCCCCCTCATGCACCGCAGTGCAAATGAGTGGGCAGTTTACATGGCAGTGTCTATGTAGATTCTCAATCATCCAGGTCATAGTTATGATAAGGATAGGATAAGGATAAAAGACTTTATTGATCCCACATTGGGGAAATTGCATGTTACAGCGGTAGCCCGTGGTGTACAATACAGAAAAGTACTAAAATAAAAAATAAAAATAAAAGACTCTTATGTTATGTACATTGCTATGTACATTGTACAGTATATACAGAAATTATAAAAAATTATGTACAGGAGGAGTGTCGGACAGTGTGAAGACAAAAAAATAAGGTGCAAATGAGATGTGCAAATAAGACATACCAGAGGTAGGATGATTCATTAGTGCAAATATGCCAACCCTGGGTTATTGGTGCTACAAGAGTTGTGAATATTGTACATTCTGACTGCAGTTGGGATGAATGAACTGCGGTACCGTTCCCTTTTACACCGTGGGTGTAAGTCTACTGCTGAAGGAGCTGCTTAAGGCCCCCACAGCCTCGTGTAGGGGGTGAGAGGGGGTGTCCATAATGGATGTCAGCTTGGCCAACATCCTCCTCTCGCCCACCTCCTCAATGGAGTCCAGAGAGCAGTCCAGGACTGAGCCAGCCCGTCTGACCAGCTTGTTGAGTCTCTTCCTGTCCCTCTCTGAGCTTCCACAGCTCCAGCGTAGAATATCACCGATGCCACCACAGAGTCATAAAAAGTCCTAAGCAGTGACCTGCACACTCCAAAGGACCTCAGTCTCCTCAACAGATGAAGACGACTTTGGCCCTTCTTGTACAGGGCGTCTGTGTTATGAGTCCAATCCAGTTTATTGCTGAGATGAACACCCAGGTATTTGTACTCCTCCACGATCTCAATGTCCAAACCCTGGATGTTCACAGGTGCAATGTGAGAAGCCTTCCTACTGAAGTCGATCACCACCTCCTTTGTCTTGCTGGCGTTGATGCGCAGATGGTTCAGTTCACACCAGGCGACAAAGTTGGTGATGACCTCCCTGTATTCCAGTTCGTTCCCCTCCGACACACGTCCAACGATGGCTGTATCGTCGGAGAACTTCTGGAGGTGGCAGCTGTCCGAGTTGTGGCTGAAGTCCGATGTGTAGAGAGTGAAGAGGAAGGGAGAGAGAACTGTACCCTGCGGGGGCCCCGTGCTGCAGACTACCACGTCGGACTCACAGTCACGGAGCCTCACGTACTGTAGTCTGTTGGTGAGGTAGTCGGTGGTCCAGGCAGCCAGGTGACCGTCGACTCCGGCTCCCTCCATCTTCCCTCTCAGCAATGATGGCTGGATTGTGTTATGACCGTAATGACCGAAAGAACAAGATCATGGGTACAAGCGGCCGAAATGAGCTTCCTCCGTAGGGTGGCTGGGCTCTTCCTTTGAGATAGGGTGAGAAGCTCTGCCATCCGGGAGGAGCTCGGAGTAGAGCCGCTGCTCCTCCACGTTGAGAGGAGCCAGATGGGGTGGCTTGGGCATCTAGTTAGGATGCCCCCTGGGCGCCTCCCTGGTGAGGTGTTCAGGGCATGTACCTCTGGTAGGAGACCCCCGGGAAGACCCAGGACACGTTGGAGAGACTATGTCTCTCGACTGGTCTGGGAACACCTGGGGATTCCCCAGGATGAGCTGGAAGAAGTGGCTGGGGAGAGGGAAAGTCTGGGCTTCTCTTCTTTGGCTGCTGCCCCCGCGACCCTCTAAGCGGTAGAGGATGGATGGATGGATGATGTAGAATACACTAACAAAATTATTTAAGTCATTAACTGACAAAGTAAGTCGTGATATGATTCAGAACCATCACAGTGAAATTTGCGTGAAAAGTAGGAAAAGTAGCAAACAAACAGGAAACATTTTTCCACAGGCATAGCAGAGAAAGCAACATGATATTAAGAAGACACTTCTTATTCCACTGCTGGTGCTGCAGCAATAGTAAATATGTTCTACAGTATAATGTCTTTACAGCCTTCATCGGTTTTCAATATACACACACACACACACACACAATAAAGGGAACAGGCCCCCAAAGGTCAATAATTAGGCTGAATCAGAGATATACAAAAGGAGCAAGTGAGATTATATTTTATGTTGGTGCCGCAGAAGAGTGTGAGAGGAAAAAGTGAGAAAAGTGGATAGCTTTATCATTTGCGGCAGGGGGAATTGGATCCTTGGAGAGTCATCTAAAAAAATAGACATTCTGGTGAAGTTCTTCAAGGAAGGGAAGGAGAAACTGCACCAGGGTTATTTCAGGGGAACAGCAGATGTTGTGTCGTACTGTTAAGGATGATTGAATATTTCCATTCTGTTGTCTTGCCCAGACCAACTGAAATGTCAGCGCTTACAATGAATATGGCTCTGTGCTTGTAGCTACAAAATACAGAAAATGTCTGTTTGTCACATTCAAAACTATTAGAAAGACAGACCTGTCCTTTCTTTCTTTTTAAGCTAAATACTATCTTACCTGAATGAAGGGCACACCGGAGCGCTCAATGGCCACCACGCCCACAGTCTGACTGAGCTCCAAGTCCAGGATAAGGATCTCTCTTGGATAAAGCAGCAGCATGTGATTTCGCTTTGATGGCAGGTAGGACAGCTGGAGACAATCGTTCAACGTCACTGCCTCGGCACTAAAGGCATTGCAAAGGTGACGAGAGATGTGAAGATACAGAAACGACAAAAATGACAGCAAGTTATTTTCCAAGAAAAAGGTGGGTTTAAAACAAAAATTGGACGCATCCATAATTTAAAGAAAACTATATACTGAGGCTATGATGTCTCAGATAAAATTACAAGACAAATTCTGTAATCAAATTTCAAAAGATGAAACAATGGACTGTGCAAATATATCAACGAAATTACTGGCAGTAAAGTAACACATTTATAGAAACTAATTTTTTTGGGGTACAAACAAATTGATAAATAAGTTACAACCACTGTGATTTCATGCGTTGGAAATAGGGAAGCTTATTGAAGTGAGGCTGATAAAACACGCACTTGTGGTAGACAAAAAATCTCTGAATATTAAAAAAATATTTGGTATGAAGCTATGCAAAGCCCTACAGAGAAATACCCGCAAGAGAGCCCGAGAGGGGGGAGCATGAGATCTGTAACCGGACAGACCTTAAGGTTAATGACCCCCCACAAATAAACTGATTACGAATATGACATGCATCTGCGGTAAGCTGTGCACCTTGAAAGTGATCTAGCGATGGGGGAGAGTGGCCGACCAGTGGAGGTGTGCAGACAGGGTAACGAAGGAGGAGAACTCGAAAATCATCAACCAGTTTCGGACAATCTCACTGCTGAGTATGGAAATGAAGGTGTTCTTCAGCATCATCTCCCGAAGGCTGACTGAGTTTCTCCTCAAGAATAATAATTGATAGAGTGGGACCTCTACTTACGAATTTAATTTGTTCCAGAAGTTGTTTCGTAACCTGAAAATTACTTAAGTAGAGACGCATTTTCCATGTAAATGCCCTAATCCGTTTCGAGCCCCCAAAAATTCGGACATAGTTTTTTTTATAAATCATAAAATGCATCAAAACATGTAACAAATACATGTTACAATTAGATTACCGCACAATAAATGTAGGAATTCAGTGCAAGGCTTCTCCAGGAACAAAATGAACTTTATTACAGGCTAATCTTACATTAGCCGTCATTACTAGCAACGAACTTTAACACTTTAACACACAAACATGTACATATTGACGTCCCTCCTAGCCAATGGGATTACAGGAAGATGTTAGGCGATAGCCAATGGCAGAGCAGCTACAAGCAAGTTTGTGTTCGCTAAACTCCGCGAGCTGCGAGTAGCAGCGGTAGCGTATTTCTGACCTTCATATCCTGAAATTTCCTTCGTAACAAGAGGAAATATTTTCCCGTTGAGACACTTCGTAACCTGAAAATTTCGCATGTAGAGACGTTCGCAAGTAGAGGTCCCACTGTACTTCAATGCAGAAGGGCCTCTATCCCGATCAGGTGTTTGACAGAGATACTCATCACATGGGCCAGGATGAGTTTCAAGACCTCCAAGCCAAGGTCCATGGTACGGAAAAAGGGGAAGGTAATTGACAAATTACCTTCAGTCAGGGCCTTTGGGGCAACCAGTCAAGAGCCCGCGAAAGCTCTTTGACTCCAGCGTGAGAGACTCAGCTGCTGTCCAGAAGTCTTGGAAAAACTTGGAGGGTGGCTCACCAAGGAGGACAGGTCAGGCCTGCCTGGTAGATTTGAAGCCTGGATCTACCAACACGCCATTCTGCCAAGAGTCTTGTGGCCTCTTGTATGCAGTCCCAATAACAACTTTCGAAAGAAAGATCAGCAGCTTTTATCGGAAGTGGTTGGGCCTCAACAGCTGCATTGCAATGTGCAATGCAATATTTCATCAGCCGGGATTGAAGTGAGAACAGGAATGAAGTGGAAGGCAGAAAGGCAATGGAGGTAGAGTTCTGTCTAACGCAAAAAGCACTAGTGGAGGACGTTGCAATAGGAAGAGCAGGTGTGGGCTCCTTCCCAAAAACCCAAGTCAGCCAGTCCCAGGACAAGAGAGACACCACCTACTGAGGATAAAGGCTCCGGGATGTTTAGTCTGCAGGTCAGCCGTGACAGACGTTATTCACTCTGTCACGGCTGACCTGCAAACTAAACATCCCGGAGCCTTTATCCTCATCACAGGTGACTTCAATCATGCCTCCCTTAAGTCCACTCTCCCTACATTCCATCAATATGTCCAGTGCAGCACGAGAGACAGGAAGACTTTGGATTTAATGTATGCTAATGTCACCAACCATACACCTCCACTGCACTCCCTCTGCCAGGCAAGTCTGATCACAATCTCGTGCTGCTCTCGCCATCATACACACCTGTGGTTCAGCAGCAATCAGTCACTGTGAGGACTGTTATAAAATGGTCTGATGGTGCCATGGACTGTCTGCGGGATGCCCTGGAGACCACCAACTGGTCTGCTCTCTGTGAACCACATGGTGAGGACCTGGATGGACTGACAGACTGTGTTTCCGACTACATCAAGTTCTGCACTGAGAACTCCGTCCCCACCAAGAAGGTACGCTGTTACCCAAACAACAAACCATGGGTGACAAGTGACCTGAAGGCCCTTTTGAACAAGAAGAAGAGGGCCTTCACTGCTGGGGACCCGGCTGAGCTCAGGAGTGTACAGAAGGAACTGAAACGCAGTCTGAAGGAGAGCAAGGACGCCTATAGGAAGAAGCTGGAGGAGAGACTGGAGAGGAACCAGACCAGGGATGTTTGGAGTGGGATGAAAACAGTCACTGGCTTCCAGAAGAAAGGAATACGCTCAGCTGATGGGAACGTAGACCAAGCTAATGAGTTGAACCAGTTTTTCAACAGGTTTGATTCTAGCTCCCCCTCCCCCAGCTGTCCCAATATTCCTCTGGATAACAATGGGTCCCCTTCACACCTCCCAGAGCCCCTAACACCTCTGCCAACTTCTTCCCCCTTCCCCCTGCTGACACCCTACATGGATTCCAACATTACACCCATCCCCCCGACAGGACTATCCTTCATGTCTGGCCAGGTGAGGAGAGAGCTGGAGAGGCTCAACCAGAGAAAGGCTGCCGGACCGGACGGCATCAGCCCACGAGTGCTGAAGAGCTGCTCCAGGCAGCTGTGTGGAATACTGCAGCACCTGTTCAACCAGAGGCTTCATCTTCAGAGGATCCCAGTGCTTTGGAAGACATCCTGCCTGGTCCCGGTACCGAAGAAGACCCATCCTGTGGCACCGAGTGACTACAGGCCAATAGCACTGACCTCCCACATTATGAAGGTCATGGAGCGGCTGGTGCTGTCTCACCTCAGACCTCTGGTGAGCCCCTTTCAGGCCCCTCTGCAGTTTGCCTATCAGCCCAAGGTGGGGGTTGATGACGCAGTGATATACCTGCTACAGAGGGCTTACTCCTCCTTGGACAGACTAAACACCACAGTGCGGGTCATGTTCTTCGACTTCTCTTCTGCCTTCCAGCCAAGACTGCTGAGGGCTAAGTTGGAGAACATGCAGATGGATGCTCCCCTTGTTTCTTGGATCGAGGACTACCTGACAGGTCGGCCACAGTTTGTGAGACTGCGGAGCTGTGTGTCCGACCTTCTGATGAGCAACACAGGAGCTCCTCAAGGAACTGTGCTCTCCCCCTTTCTGTTCACCACCTACACAGCTGACTTCCAGTACCACTCTGAGACATGTCATCTCCAGAAGTACTCGGATGACACAGTCATAGTCGGTTGTGTGGAGAATGGACAGGAGGATGAATACAGGGACCTTGTGGAGAGTTTTGTCAGGTGGAGCAGGGATAACCTTCTGCAGTTCAACGTGACCAAGACGAAGGAGATGGTGGTGGATTTCAGAAAAAGCAAGTCCCCTCCCTCCCCAGTCTGCATTAGTGAGAAGGATGTGGAAATAGTCTCATCTTACAGGTTCCTGGGTGTTCAGCTGGACAATAAACTGGAGTGGTCCACAAACACCGATGCTGTCTACAAGAAGGCCATGAGCAGACTCTACTTCCTCAGGAGACTCAGGTCCTTCAGTGTTTGCAGCAGGATGCTCCACATGTTCTACCAGTCTGTCATGGCTAGCACCATCTTCTTTGCTGCAGTGTACTGGGGTACAGGCATTAAAGCAAAGAATGCCAACAGACTTAACAAACTCATTAAAAAGGCAGGGTCTGTTGTTGGCTGAAGACTGGCAAACTTGGACGAGGTGGTCAGGGACAGGATGGTGTTGAAACTGCAGACAATCATGGACAATCCCTCCCACCCCCTCCATAACACAGTGGACAAACTGAGAAGCAGCTTCAGCAGCAGACTCCTGCAGCCTCGCTGCTCTAAGGAACAGTACAGGAAGTCATTCCTGCCGTCCGCCATCAGACTGTATAACTCATCCTAACCCAGCCAATAACAATAACTGTGTAATGTTTATGTTGTAATTTTATTTCTATTTTATTCTATATTTATGTATATATGCTTATAATGCTTATAATATGTATATATTATATTATGTATATATTATATATATATGCTTAAAATATATGCTGTATATATGCTTATACATATATGCTTATACGCTATCAATTAACTGAAATACAACTGCTGAAATGCTAAACCACAAGTTCTCCAACTGACATTAGTACATCTATGTTAGTAAAAATGTTGTTTTATAAAGAAAACATTCAGAAATAACTGGTTGGAGAAGATAACTGATTACAGGTTTGAGGAATCAAGTCGGTAATATTGTGCTGCTGCTACTACTAGTACTACTACTACTACTACTACAGTGAACTTCTGATTGGTGATTGTATCAGTCAATGCTGATTTCAGCAGTTGGCTTCATGATCCAAGTTTAAGGTCCTTTACTCAAGGAGTCACTGACAAGACTGAAAAAAAATTTGTTCTATCTATCACAAAGAGAAATGATGATAAATTCCTCTAGTCATAGACACGCAGGCACACATGCATGCACACACACATGTACACACACATCGGTGGGGAATAGAATATAGTATCAATTACAGTGTGAAAGGTAGTTAAGACACAAAGGCTGAGATGGCACACGAGGAAGACAAGATGGGGAATACAGACAAGTAAGATTAATGATGGCCTTTTTATCACTTGGTTGGGTGGGTGGAGAGTGGCCAGCTTGTGGCACTACTGCTCAGGCAAGAAGCTGCCAGAACATCAAACAAGTCTTTGGTTTCAGGTCCAGAGGGTATTTTGTGAGTTATGAATATACAACTCACAAGTTCACTATATGTAAACTTAGCCTCTACATTTATGTTTAACTGGTAAAAAGCAACTTAATAAATACACTCTATCATCAAATTGTTCCCTGTTACGATGGATATTTAGGTTCTTCAGATCCTGAGACATTTAGAAGATCTAAAGATGTTTTCACACCAAACCTGTATGGTCGGCTTTAAATACACCACAGCTTCTTTTCTCAAATAGTCTGCTTTGCTTAGGCCCAATCGAGTTCACCAAACCTTTCTGCTATAAAAGCTTCCTGGGAAAAACCTAAAATCCAAGGTAAGATTTCTGTGTCAACTCCACTGTTGACACAGAAATCTTACCTTGGATAACTATGACCTGGATGAATTAGAATCTGCAAAGACATCACGAAAAACCTAAAAGCGTACATTTGAACTTAGTCCTCCAAGCTTAGTCCACCAAGTCTTCAAAAACACTGAAAACTTTAATCTATCTTAAACTATTTCTGACCAATCCCTGTTACTCAAAAAATCTTTTAAAGTCAATAGTCAATAAATAGATTTGTTAAGAAGTAAGGTTTTTATAGTTCTAAACTATGATTATAAACACATATTAATTGGTGTGAAACCAGCATTGACAAATTCTGTCAAACTTAACAAATAGCTCTTAAGTAGGGGCTCGTTATTTTATGAGAAAAGGAGTCATGGTTAATTACCAGCCCTTGGCCTCAGTAATTCAATACATTATAAGGTTTATTTATGTCAGGTTTGGAGGAATAAATCAACTCACTTGTGCACATTGATGGAATTTGTATTGTAAAATAAAACAGTTTTCTGTGGTTCTTACGTGGGCTTTTCATTGGTGATCAGCACTTTGACCTTGTTGAGGGCCTTCTTAGCACCAGTTGGGGCTGGCGCAGCAGCAGGTGCAGGCTTGGTGTGGGCAGGGCTTGCATGGGGGCTGGCGATGTAGACCTTTTTACCAGCACTGCTGGGTGGTTTGGAGTGGGTGAAATCTGTGATGAAAACTATTCCTTCACTTGTCAGCACTGCCAAGAGAGTTGGAAAAAATAGCTTTAAAACCAAACTTCAAAAATACACATGTAGCCATTAAGTAACTAAGTAACTTCTAAATCTGTCCCTGGAAAAAAAAAAGATTTTCCCTAATTTAACTTTAAAGGCCCATTAATAGCATAAGCTAAAGAAAATTTAAATGATTTTTTTCTGTGAGAACTCAGTAAAACATATGAAACAAGAAGCTGAATGACTTACATGCCATGTTGGAGGGGTCAAAGGGGTCAAAAGAAAATGAAAGGATGTTCTCAGCATAGCTCTTTTTCCACAGCTTGGTGCCTGTGTCTCCATTCCATAGAACAATATAGTTTGGTGGGTGAATGGCCAACAGCAGATCACGAGATGCATCCTGATTCCACAGCCACTCCAAGTCTGGCAGAGAAAGACAAAGGGATCATTGAATGAAATTGAGGAGAGCACTGAAGATTTTGATGTTGATGCACCAAGAATTAATCAAAAGGTAAAATCTAGTACCCTGGATAGGTTTGGAGTGTTCTTGGATCTCACAGTGGGCTGTGCCACTCACCACATCCCAGACTATGATCTTCCCTGAGGCATCTCCCGAAGCCAGACGCAGACAGTACGGTGAGCTTAGGTTGTGGTAGTAGTTTTCCCTCGACCATTTCACCTACAGAACCACACACACACACTCATATTGATTGATAGCTCACACGGCATTGTGATATAACTGAATCATGATATTGGTAATTCCTGCTCATACACACACACATATATATACACACATATACATATACACACACACATATATACATATACACAGTGGGACCTCTACTTACGAATTTAATTCGTTCCAGAAGTTGCTTCGTAACCTGAAAATTACTTAAGTAGACATGCGTTTTCCATGTAAATGCCCTAATCCGTTCCAAGCCCCCAAAAATTCGGACATAATTTTTTTTATAAATCATAAAAATGCATCAAAACATGTAACAAATGCATGTTACAATTAGATTACCGCACAATAAATGTAGGAATTCGGTGCAAGGCTTCTTCAGGAACAAAATGAACTTTATTACAGGCTAATCTTACATTAGCCGTCATTACTAGCAACAAACGTTAACACTTGTGGTAACACCGCCATCTAATGGACAAACATACGAACACCCACAATAAATAAAAGTGAAACGAAGGCGACGCTGGGATACACACAAACTTGAACAGATTGACGTCCCTCCTAGCCAATGGGATTACAGGAAGATGTTAGGCAACAGCCAATGGCAGAGCAGCTACAAGCAAGTTTGTGTTCGCTAAACTCCGCGAGCTGCGAGTAGCAGCGGTAGCGTATTTTTGACCTTCGTATCCTGAAATTCCCTTGGTAACAAGAGGAAATATTTTCCCGTCGAGACGCTTCGTAACCTGAAAAATTCGCATGTAGAGACGTTCGTAAGTAGAGATCCCACTGTATACCGTATTTTCACGACCATAAGGCGCACTGTATTAAAAGGCGCATGCTAATACAGTAAAAATGACAACGGAAGTAAAACAGTGAGTTTCGACACATTTATTGAACAAAATATTAATTCTTCCACCACAAAACCATCAAAGTTTTCATCTTCTGTATCTGAATTAAACAGCTGCGCTATTTCAATGTCCAACATCCTGAATTCCTCTTCTTCATCATCTGAATCGGACCCACCGACTGGTTCGGTTCAGCGTTGATTTTGTGAAAGCTCTTACAATACATGAAGATGGTATCATAGCCCATGGGTCTACAATTCACCCGCATATGGTGGCATAACTTGCCCGCCGCTGCCTCATAGTCTATGTGAAGGAGTGTTCGCCTTCCGTCATCCAGCGCTCTGTCCATTTCCGTGGCAGCCAAGAACCACAGTGAACGACGACTTCTCGTGCCCCGTTGTGCGTATTGCCACCGTGCTGGTCCCTTTTTCTCCACTTTGTGGGTCAAAGGGATGTTAAAAGTCAGAGGCATCTCATCCATATTGGTGATGTGGCTGGGCGCGGTTATCTTGTCGCAGCAGTAGGTGCGGAAGATGGCCACCCTCTCCTGGTAATCCGCAGGCAGCCGCTGCGCAACAGTTGTCCTTGCGCGTATAGAGAGATGCCGCATCCTCATAAAGCGAAAACACTAAGATTGCTCGATTGCCATTTTCAGCCGCATATTCGATGGCCTGCAGTTTAAAGTAAGCCTCATTCATACGCATCTCGCTTGACCGGCGCCGTTTTAGGGGATCCTTACATGTAGGTGTGCCGCTAATCGATTGGCGGAGCGTTTACCGTAGTGCACCCACCAAAGGCGCAGAGCAGATTTTGGAACTCGGTCCACACACAAGGCGCACCATGTTATAAGGCGCACCGTCAATTTTTGAGAAAATCTCAGTGTTTTAGGTGCGCCTTATTGTCGTGAAAATACGGTGTGTGTATATAGTATATATACATATATACACACACACATATATATATATATAAAATTAGAGGAACACTCTTTAATCATAGCAACATACCAGTCAAACTTCTGGGATATTGATCTGGTCAGTTAAGTGGCAGAAAGGGTTGTTAATCAGTTTCTGCTGCTTTGTTGTTAATGAAATCAACAACAGGTGCATCAGTGGGGCAACAATGAGATGGCCCACAAAACAGGAATGGCTTTCCAGGTTGAGGCCACTGATACTTTTTCCCTCCTCATCTCTTTTGGCTGATTTTTTAGTGACTGACTTTCCACTGCTGTAGTTATTCATTTGGCTTGGATCAACATCTCTGTTGATAGCATGGTGCGGTACCTGGATGCTACAGAGGTTGCACAAGTAGTGCAACTCCTCCAGGATGGCAAATCAATACATGGCATTGCAAGAAGGCGTGCTGTGTCTCCCAGCACAGTCTCCAGAGGATGGAGGAGATTCCAGGAGACAGGTAGTTACTCCAGGAGAGCTGGACAGGGCCATATTAAACCCTCAGCAGGATCAGTATCTGCCCCTTTGTGCAAGGAGGAACAGGATGAGCACTGCCAGAGCCCTACAAAATGACCTCCAGCAGGCCACTGGTGTGAATGTTTCTGACCATACAATCAGAAACAGGCTCCATGAGGGTGGCCTAAGAGCCCAACGTCCGGTAGTGGGCCCTGTGCTCACTGGACCCGTCTGCTGCATCATTTTTTCACACAATTTTTGGGGTGTCTTTGATTTCCCCCCTCTATAGGGTGATCATTTTCATTTCTATCAAATTATGTGGCATCATTTTGTTACTAATAACCCACCGTTTAGATCTGATGTGTTTTTGAAGTGTTCCTCTAATTTTTTTGAGCCGTATACAGTATTTATGTACACCGTATATACTAAAGACCAAAACAAATTATTTTGCATCTGAATTGCTGCATTTTCAGATTGAACGAATGTTAGTCCATATAATTGCAGAGACAGCATGATACTGGAGTTAATGGAGGAAATTACTAAGATGTATTTAAATTACAAGCAAACAAATCAGCATGTGGTAAATACAAATGCAACACTAATAGTCTACAGTATACAAGATTCATGTTTAAATAACTCATCTTGAGTGATGTGGATGAAAGTTTGAGTGATGATGCCGTAGTGCTTTACAAGATTAAATCCTATTTTAGAATGAGTAATGAGAGCCCAAGAGGCTAGGGGATAATGATCGCTGAAGAATTTATTTTCCATTACTTACCCTTCCACAGAACACACACATACATATACGAACACAAACGCACACAAATATACTGTACCGTAGTTCTCTCTTTAGTTAGGAAAATGCAACGCTGCCCTGTATTTTGTGTTACAGAGGGGGGGATTGTGTGTACATGCTTAAGTTTGTGTGCTTTACACTCACATGTGTTTTATGTGGACAACAAAGACAGTAACACTGAATATATGTGGGACCTAAGGAGACAGAAAGCACTAATGTGAAAAAAATAATTTACATCGGTCTCCTGTATTTTTGTGTGTTTCTGACAGACTCACAGCGTTTCTGAAACAGTATGTTTAGTGTAAGAAAGCATGTGAATTGAAATTTCTGTTGTAGAACCTGTGGTGTATGAATGCAAGCATGAATGGGGGGGCTACAGAATTAACTGGATTGCATTTGGTGTTTTTAGAAAACATTTCTCAATTGCAAGTTTCTTTATAAATCTATTCTGATAGAAAATGGAATCCTATTACACAATTTTTACTGATCCCTATTAAAACATTAGAGACCAGATGTACATTTATACTTTTTCCATGCTTCATTTCCTTTTTCGTGTTAAACAATACATCGATGCAATACATCGTCGCACAACATATCCAGAGATTACACCATGGCCAAGCATGCACACTCATATCATCATCTTCATACAAATAAGAGGTTTCTGCCAACATTACTCTCAATGCTACAGAAAATTTACAATTGCAGTGAAAGCTACACAGGAAATGTCCGAAGACCATGAGGTGAGTATTCTGGAGTGGCCAAGTTCAGAAACAATGTGATTAAAAAATATTCACAATGTGCTCTCACCTTCACCACATTAGATTTGTGCTTCTCCAACACCTGGATAGTTTGAGCCGTCTTTGGATCAATGATAAGAATACTAGAGTGACATCCTTGAGCTATCAGCCCCTGCCAACCCCTGCAGTAAAATACAAATTGAATGTCAGAAAGGAATGAAACATTATCCCAACTACAGAATGCAACTAAATGCGAGAAAGTAGAGATTAAACAAGGAAGACCAAAAAAGTAAAAGTGAGTTGAACATTTAACATTTCCTTTTGTGCATGTTCCACAATTTAATTAATTCACATTCTTATGAATTCTATCTGTAGCTTAACTACATTGTGAATTTTTTCAGACTCGAAGAATTATAAACATAAAAAATGAATATCTGACAGACATGTCTCATGCATAGACTACAGTATATGTTTCCTACATTTACAGAGTTTTTTGGAAAGCACATATAGGGATTTGTGTAAATCTTAGAGCAGCATTTAATTACTATACAACTGCTAAATATAAGTATTGAGTATAATGTTTTTTTTTTCTTTGTTTTTTTTCTTCTTTTAGGTCAATATATTTCGTGGTCTGAGGTATTTCACCTAAATAAAGAACACGACAATCTCATTTCGCTATGCTATTAAACTGGCACTGATATTTAACTGGAATCTCAGGACTCGGGCCCAGCAAAATGCCAGAATCTATCACGTCACATGACCCCTTCCATACATTTAATGGACCGAATAATTAAACTATTCCTAAGGAATCAAAATACATTAAATAATAATAAATCAAACCGTATACAATACAGGGAACATGAGGAGTATATAAACATCTGTCATTCGCGTATCTTGAGTGAAATGACTAGCTAAATAATGCTAATAATAAGGACAGTACTCACCAATCTACGGCGGATTTATTCTGCAAATTAAGAGTGCCAGTCAATGTCCGAGCTGCAAGTTTAATATTGACAGTGTACGGGATCATTATTATTGTTCAATGTTTATGAACAGCTATCATTTGCTGACCAAAAACTACTCGAGATTATTAGCTTCGGTAGAAGCTTGAGTAGGTTTTGTTGAGGACAGGAAGTGACACCGTGTAGAAACAAATGCCAGCAGAACGGTTCCACATAGGAAACCAAATCTGCCAATCTTCAGTTCAGTTCAGTTCAGTTCAGTTCGGACATGTAAAAAAATTGCAAATACAATAAATATCCAAAAAACGAATTGTAACTGCTACTTATTTAATCCCACCCCTTATCCATAAATTAACAATAAACTATTAGTTGGCTACCTTATCAATATGCATGTATACAATGATTAATTAATTACTATATTCTTATATCCCTACTCCTACATAAACTGAAAGTAAGTCCCCCCAGATACGGAAAAAAAATAAATAAAAAAAATCCAAGTGCAACAAAAAAAAGAAGAGACAACCAAAAAATGAATAGGTAACCCCCTGTGATTGTCAAACACCTTGATTCTTGTATCAATTGAAAATGATCTCCTTATACTTATTCATGAAGGGGTTTATGTTTGGACATTCCTTTAATTCCACATTTAAACCATATTTTCACTCTGCAAGTAGGTATGCAAAAGCTTCTCATTATACATATATTCTGGATTTTTAAATACAATTTTCTACTGATAAATCCTAAGTAATAGTCCTAATAGTTGAAGGTAATAAATTACTTTTTGGCTTTAAATAAAATATGTGTTGTGTATGTTGTGTAATTCAAAAATGTTTGAATTTTAGTAATTTTGATGGCATGGCTTGACCATGTGAATGATCTATATTGCCTTCTTTTTGAGAGTGAAAAGTGGTTATATTGTGGCAATTTTAGCCCCATACCTCTTCACTATTTATGACTGTAATTCTATACTTTAGTTTGGATATACTTAATTTAAGGTTTCCTGATAAGTCTTTTTTCACCTATGGGTGAAAAACTGGGATTGGGATTTATTAACAATTAATAAAATAAATAAATAACATAATGTATACATAATAAAAAAGACTATGTGCAGTTGTGAATCAAAATGAGCTAAATTGAACAAATTTAAATGAATTGTTGATTGAAATTTACTAAGTTTTGTTTGAATAAAATCAGCTAAAAACCACTGCGTACATTTTAATAGTATTTTATGGGAAAGGCCAAATATGCAAAAAATTGATCAATTCTACTAGCTGGGAGGTTTTTGGTTTTAATCACTTTTTTTACACTTAAGCCCAGTGCATTTTGGGTCACTTCCCGCCACATGGACGTTATTCCTCATCTGCTACAGATTTCACGCATTGCCGTTTCCCAAAGGTAAGAACAGTTTAATTGCTGGTATTTTACAAACAATTTATAACCAAATTTCTGTAGTAGCGGAACATTGATTCGCGTCACTTCCACATAGATTCTAGTTAAGTTTACAAACAAGTTAACTTCACTGTGTTACAATTTGAAATTATATTAGCATTAAAATGATATTAAAATATAAAAGTAATGCAATTATTTTAACGTCAGTTCCTAGAGTATAATGTTATACTATGTGTAACAGCCTAGGATATCAGCTAATCTACGTCTTCTAGTTCTACTAGTAGACTTCGGCCTGGGTTTCCATCTTAGCATGCTAGCTAGCAGGTAGCCGACCGCACAGGCACATGAACACTCATAAGAGACTCTACCCAAAACTAACAATCAAAGAGGAACGCTTCTGCTCTCGCAGGTTAGTCTACACTTGCACAATTTCGGGTTCTTAAGTGAACTTAAATAAGTATAGTTTTCAGCTTTCACAATGTTAATATTTCATTTCGGGAGAGCAACTAGCGAAGTTTTTTTTCTTTTTTTAAAAAAAATAATAAATTGTGTCTACCATTGTGTTTTGTGCACTGGCTTCCAGCTGCTGCTGCGACCGTTGCGCGACAGTTTAACCTCCGTTACCATAACGGACAGTGACGTCACAGACGTAGCTTCACAGGTAACTCGGTCACTTTTTTCAGTTCAATATTAAAGCCATATGGCTTTTATACAAAATGGTACTATTATCTCGGTATGTATTAAAAAAATGAATAAGCGATTATGGGTTAAAGGTTCTTTCACAGACTGACTACAGAAACACGTGAATATTCACTTCTTATCTCTACCCGAGAAATATCACTTAATAAAACAATGGTGTGCTAAGCGCATAGAGTAAAAAACAAGACAGATGTGTGCCATGTTCAGTTTTTCTTTTGCTACTTGTGTGTTTCTCCTAAGTATCTCCTAACTGTTTGTTTCTTCTAATATGTTCCCTTTTATATGTGTAAAATATAGGTTTATACAGTTGAAATCAAGCTAATATGAAATTCATTTCAGGTGCATGAAAATCTTCGACTGCAGTTCATTAATAGGTATGTAGTACTCTTATATACAGTACAGAATATGCTGTGATACCAGATTTCACATACAGTGCATGCTGTGTAAATGTTTGTGGTCCATGTGGTTGTTGAAAAGCATATTTACAGATTGTCAGTTATGTTCAAAACCTGCAGTTCCAACCTGAATGAATTGAAAGTTGAAAAATGAAAATGTAGAAATACTGAGTGAATATTTCTCATAGATATACAATAAGCTTTCATGACATGACTCTTGGTGAGTTTTGTCATGCTGACACCAATTGTCATTTTTAGAAATAATGTAACATTGATGAGCATTCTTTCTCTGGTCCCCTCCCCAATCTGGCCAGCGATGAGATGTTTAGCCGCATGTCATCGCTTCGTCGCTGGCTGTCACGGTGGTGCCCCGATAACCAGGTGGCCTTTATAGACAATTGGAGCACCTTCTGGGGAAAACCTGGTCTGATTAGGAGAGACGGTGTCCATCCCACTCGAGATGGCGCTTCTCTCATTTCTAGTAATCTGGCTAATTTTATTAGACCCAAAGTGACCTGACAATCCAGGGTCCAGACCAGGACGCAGAGTTGTGGTCTTACACACCTCTCTGCTGCTTCCTTAGAACCCTCATCCACCAATAATAACATATTTAACACTATAGAGGTAGTCTCTGTTCCACGGTTAAAAGTTCACCAAGCACAGAGCAGGGGAGCGGTCAATCACCAAAATCTTATTAAAATTAATACTGAAGCACAAGTTGGAGAAACTAATATCACAATTAAGTGTGGACTGTTAAATATTAGATCTCTTTTGTGTAAATCCCTGTTAGTGCACGACCTGATAGCGGATCATCACATTGATTTATTTTGTCTTACTGAGACCTGGCTTCAGGAGGAGGAGTATGTGAGCTTAAATGAATCTACTCCTCCTACCCATCTTAATTATCATATTCCACGGGTTACTGGTCGAGGAGGGGGAGTGGCAGCAATCTATCACTCCAAGTTATTAATTAATCCCAGACCAAAACATAGCTTCAGTTCATTTGAAAGCCTGACTCTTGGCATCACTCATCTGAACTGGAGGACAGAAAAGCCACTTCTGTTTGCAGTTGTATATCGGCCCCCTGCTGGGCCACATTCAGAGTTCCTGTCTGAGTTCTCTGACTTCTTATCTGACTTGGTCCTTAGAACGGAAAAAGTCATTATCATTGGAGACTTTAACATCCATATGGACGTTATAAACGGCAGCTTTAGAAATGGCTTCATTTCATTACTTGAGTCAGTTGGTTTCCTCCAGCAGATAAACCAACCAACTCACAGCTTTAACCACACCCTAGATCTAGTCCTGACTTATGGTGTTGAGGTAGAACATGTGTCAGTGTTCCCTCGGAACCCAGTCCTGTCAGACCACTCTTTGATCACTTTTACATTTATGATTAAGGATTCTTCTATGCTCAGAACAAAGTCTTACTATAGCAGATGTCTTTCAGATAATGCTGTAGCTAAGTTTAAGGAAGTGATCCCTGTGCTGATCCCAGGACCACCATGTGTTTCCCCAGGGATCAATCATTATAATCTTAGCCCTGCTGAGGTTGACTCTATTGCTGAAGGTGCAGCAACCTCACTGAGAATCACGCTTGATTCTGTTGCCCCCCTGAAAAAGAAAATAGTAAATCAGAGGAGGTGTGCCCCCTGGTATAATTCACATATCAGGACCCTCAAGCAGAAAGTGCGAAGACTGGAAAGGAAGTGGCATTCCTGTAAGATAGACAGCTACCATGTAGCCTGGAAAGACTGTCTATTAGTATACAAAAAGGCCCTTCGCAAGGCTAGAACAGCTTATTTTTCTTCTTTGATTGAGGAAAATAAGAACAACCCCAGGTTTCTCTTCAGCACTGTGGCCAAATTAACCAAGAGTCACAGTGTTTTAGATCCACGTATCCCTTCTTCCCTTAGTGGTGAAGACTTCATGAGCTTCTTCACTGATAAAGTTCTAGCTATCAGAGAGAAAGCTAACCAGGCCATCCCTACAACTGGACCATCACCAGATGTGCCGACTGTGGGAACATGCAGGGTCTCCAACGAGCCCTTAAGCTCCTTCAGCCCTATATATTTTTCTGAGGCGTCATCGCTAATTCAGAAATCCAAGACCACTACGTGTCTTTTAGATCCCATCCCAACACACCTGTTGAAGGATGTTCTACCACTGATAGGCAGTTCTATCCTGGACCAGATCAATGGTTCTTTAGTGTCAGGTTATGTACCCCGGTCCTACAAGGTGGCAGTGATTAAGCCGTTGCTTAAAAAACCATCACTGGATCCTGATGTCTTGGCAAATTATAGACCAATATCCAACCTTCCTTTTATCTCTAAAGTTCTAGAGAAGGTGGTGGTGACTCAGTTACTGGAGCACCTGCAGAGGAACAGCCTGTTTGAGATGTTTCAGTCAGGCTTTAGAGCTCACCACAGCACAGAAACAGCACTTCTTAAAGTCACTAATGATCTTCTCATAGCTTCCGATCATGGACTCGTCTCTATGCTGGTTCTGCTGGACCTCAGTGCTGCTTTTGATACAGTTGATCACAGCATCCTGTTACAGAGACTGGAACATGTGATTGGGATTAAAGGGACAGCACTAGACTGGTTTAGATCATATTTATCTGATAGATACCAGTTTGCCCATGTCCACGGCGTTCCCTCCTCATACAGTAGGGTTAGCCATGGAGTTCCTCAAGGTTCCGTACTCGGACCAATCCTCTTCACCTTGTACATGCTTCCCTTAGGGAACATTATTCGGCAGCATGGGATAAATTTTCATTGTTATGCTGATGACACTCAGCTCTATTTATCCATGAAACCCGAGGAGACAGAGAAGTTAGTGAAGCTCCAGACCTGTCTTAAAGACATAAAGTCCTGGATGTCTTCAAATTTCCTCCTCCTTAACCCAGGAAAAACTGAGGTCATGGTGTTTGGTCCTGAACCTCTCAGGGATAGATTAGATCACATGATCACTCTAGATGGTATCTCATTAACATCTAGTCTCTCTGTGAGGAATCTAGGAGTAACTTTTGATCAAAATCTCTCCTTCAACTCACACATTAAATTAGTCTCTAGAAGTGCCTTTTTTCACTTGAGGAACATCTCAAAGATCAGGAAGCTACTGATGCAGCCTGATGCTGAAAAGTTAGTCCATGCATTTGTTACCTCCAGGCTGGACTACTGTAACTCCTTATTATCAGGGTGTCCAAACAACTCTTTAAGAAGCCTCCAGTTGATCCAAAATGCTGCAGCCAGAGTTCTGACAGGTATTGACAAAAGAGATCACATAAGTCCTGTAATGGCGTCGCTTCATTGGCTGCCCGTTAAATTTAGAATAACTTTTAAAACCCTTCTTCTGACCTACAAGGTCCTCAGAGGCCTAGCTCCATCCTACCTGGAGGAGCTAGTGATACCCTATCAGCCCAATAGACCGCTCCGCTCTCAGAATGCTGGTCTACTTGTGGTTCCCAGAGTTTCTAGGAGTAGAATGGGGGGCCGAGCATTTAGCTACCAGGCCCCCCTGCTTTGGAACCAGCTCCCTGTCCAGGTACGGGAGGCTGACTCCATCGCTACTTTTAAGATCAGACTCAAAACCTACCTCTTTGAAAAAGCTTACTGTTACTAATTCAGTAGTTCCAGTTACTATCATAGACAGACAAATTATCATACTTAGGGGGTCGTCTAATCATTAGGTCACATTCTAGCTATGCTGTTATAGGCCAAGGCTGCCGGGGTCCGGAAACATGATCACCTGACAGGCCTCTGTCACTCCACTGGGTCATGGTTTCCTCTCCTTTCCTCTCCTTTCCTCTCCTCATCAAGCAGACTAGTTATGCTGATTCTTGTGTAGTTTTTCTGCTTCTCCCCACCCCCCCCCCCCTCTATCTATTTGCAGGTATCACTGCCATCGGAGCTGCATAATGACCGCCGGCCCCGTTGAAGTGATTGTGCATATTTTTTGTGTGTGTTTCTGTGCTCTGTGCCTCTCCTCTCCTCTCCTCTCCTCTCCTCTCCTCTCCTCTCCTCTCCTCTCCTCTCCTCTCCTCTCCTCTCCTCTCCTCTCCTTCTCCTTTTCCTCTCCCTCTCCTCTCCTCTTCTTTCCTCTCCTCTTTCTCCTCCTCCTCCTTCTCCTCTCCTCTACCTCCCCTTCACTCTACCTCTCCTCTCCTCTACCCCTCTCCTCTCCTACCTATCCTATCCTCTACCTGTCCTCCCTCCTCTCCTCTCTCTTTACCCAGCCGGCCATCAGCAGGAGGGTCCCCCTACATGAGCCTGGTCCTGCTCAAGGTTTCTTCCTGTTAAAGGGGAGTTTTTCCTTGCCACTGTTGCTTGTCTGGGGTCAGGCCCTGGGATTCTGGAAAGCGCCTTGAAACAATTTTGATTGTATAAGACGCTATATAAATAAAGATTGATTTGATTTGATTTGATTTGATTTATATGCCAGACAAAAACCATGTAAAAAAAATTGTACATCAACACCAAAAAGTAAAATCCCATAGGCCAACCTGTTATGTGTAATAGTACATAATTCAATTAGACCTGTCAGATCAGTGTCGGAAAAAATGTTAAAGGGACCTTACACTGTGTTGTAGCCGATAATCTCGGTGCACATTCGATCAGCGGACTAGTTGAAAGTTTCACAGGGCCGTACATCTGTAGATTTTGTCTAGGACATTCTTCACAGTACCAGACACATGAAGTGTTGACTGGAGCATTTCCACCTCGGACAAAGAAGGACCACAGTTCACATGTGCAAACTGTAAAGGAAAATCCTATTTTAACACATTGCTTTGGAGTAAAGCGTTCATGTCCGTTGACAGATAAACTAAATCATTTTCACTTTGTTTCTGGGTACCCTCCAGATGTACTCCATGACCTTTTTGAAGGAATAGTCCCAAGGGAACTAGCATTGTGTTTGAGGATTTTCTCCAAGAAGTACTTTAATTGGACTGTACTCAACGAGGTAATCACACATTTTCCCTATAAGGCAGGGGTGGGGAACCCCCGGCCTCCGGGCCGTATACGGCCTACGAGACCATTTCTACCGGCCCGCAACGCAATAAGATTTTTATATTTTATATGTGCACTTATACAGTGGGACCGTTCGCTAAACTCCGCGAGCTGCGAGTAGCAGCGGTAGCGTATTTTAGCCTTTCGTATCCTGAAATTTCTTTCGTAACGAGGAAATATTTTCCCGTTTTCTGAGATAAAACGGACGGTTATGTTATGTCCGAGTCAAGGTCAGGGTCAGTGAACACAGCATGTGATGTACGTAGTGGGCTGGACTGATTGACACGGACGAAAAATGCATAGCGAAACACGCTAAACTCAACGAGTTGAAAGGACAGATGAGTTTGGATAAAATTAACGCTCTTCGTCGGAGTTTGGAGGCTCAACAAGCAGCTTTCACACGACCATGTACCGACAGAGAGAATATTACGCGTGCAAGTTTTGTGGTGAGTGAATTAATAGCCACGAAGCTGAAACCTCACGCCAAAGGAGAGTTCGTGAAGGAGTGCCTCGTAGCCGCCGCTGAGGCGCTCGCGCCGGACAAAGTAAAATTGTTTCAAAGCGTGAATTTTTTTTCGTGAATAACTATTGAACTAAGACATATATTGTTATGATTCCAGTGGCTAACGGTATGTTTTTATGGTCAAGGAATCTACATATGTAGTCAAAGTATATGTGGGACTAATATTTATGGTGGAAATCACAATATGCCAGGAATTGTTGCGCTTGGCGGAGGTCTGCGCTCTCTGAGTGCTTTCTAGTTGTTGTTATTATTATTGTCTTTATCTTTCTTTCTTTTCATTTATTTTCTTGATTATCTTGTTGTATTGCAGTTTTTTTGAGTAGAGGCCTCGAACAGGCCCTTACGGGTCTCTTGCCTCAACTCTGCACCTCTTTTTTTATTGTTTTGTATGATCATGAAAACATATTTTACTTGTTTGTCATTTTATTCTATTTTTTTTGGTGATTTTATATGCATGTGTGTTAAATAAATAATTCAAATTCAAATGCAGCAATCATGAGACTTAGTAACACAGTGGTTATAGACTTTTTTTTGTCTTTTTTTTTTTGCATCCCTAGGTATGTGTTCATAATAGTATGGCCCTCGGAGGACTTTCTAAAAATTGAAATGGCCCTCAATATGAAAAAGGTTCCCCACCCCTGCTATAAGGGATCGGACAGAGCCAATAGCCCTCAAGAAATCCTTCAAAACTACAGTAGTCGCAAAACTATAGGTGGAAATGCCCATGAAAATTGGGCCTTGATACGGTTGTTGCCACTTATTGTTGTTTCGCGGGTACCTGAGGGTGATCCTGCTTGGCAAGTTCTTATGACATTAAAAGACATAGTTGAACTGGTGGTTGCCCCAATTACTTCTGGTAACACACTACAGTTTCTTCAATACATTATCCACTGTATATTTGGTCATATCTGTGAGCTCCTGCATGTGATGCTACAGAAACTTTGTCTATTCACATTCTTGTCAGGCTTGCAGAGATGGAGGCAAAGCTCAGGCTAATCGTTGATGACCGAATTGAGAAGTTGGTCCTTCCATCAGGAATCCCACCTACAGTGGAAGAGCTGCAGATTGTTGTGACAGAGATCTTTGGAATTTCTTACGACTTCAGTCTTCAGTATTTGGACTCTGAATTTGGAGATTACTTTACTCTTCATGAAAGTGACAAAATTAAACACAAAGACACCATAAAGGTTGTTCATACTAATCCAGTTATTCTTAACTTGGTTCCAGGTGATGAAAGTTTGGATAGTTCCTTTGGTCACCAGTCAACTGATGTGAGTCTGCATCTTATGCAGAGTCAGTTGGATCAAATGCAGAGTTATCTGCTGGAACGTCTTCTTCACAAGACACCATTATATTGCCGAGGAGACGTACCACAGAAAGACGTCAGCCATGGCCAAAGCACTTTCCCATCCCACAGTTTGCATAAGAAACTGAGATGTACCTTGAAAGAGCCACCAAAGACTACAAGAAGAATGGGATACTTCTGACTGCTTCAAAGGTAAAAGCAGACATACTTGAGAAACTGGCTGAAACTATATATACATACACAGCCTATCCATCAAGTGCACAGATTAGTGATGTTGCTGAGGCACTTGTGAACAACCTTTCTCAGGTTACTATGGCTGGCAACAAAGCATCAAATACAAAATGGCAAATTATCGAACCAAACTCAGAGGCTACGGTGTTCCTGAAGTGATGTGTAATTCACTGAAACGCAAGAGCCATGTGGACCAAAAGTCTGCCAAGAATGTAAAAAAGCCTCAAAAGGCAGAGGTTAACTACCTCCCTCCTTCCCAGCAGGAGAGAATGAAGAAACTCAAGAACAGGAAAGGATTCAGTTGCTTACTGAAGTAAGGAAAAGGGCCAACAACAAATTGATAAAAGACCAAAACATTTGTGCACAGAAGACATGAGATCATCAACCTTTGACCCAGTGTAGAGGACATCAAAGCCAGATGGCCTGCTCTGTTTGAGACACCTCACGTGAGTCTCCTTCAACTCACACATTAAATTAGTCTCTAGAAGTGCCTTTTTTCACCTGAGGAACATCTCAAAGATCAGGAAGCTACTGACGCGGCCTGATGCTGAAAAGTTAATTCATGCTTTTGTTACTTCCAGGCTGGACTATTGTAATTCTTTATTATCAGGGTGTCCAAACAACTCTTTAAGAAGCATCCAGTTGATCCAAAATGCTGCAGCCAGAGTTCTGACAGGTATTGACAAAAGAGATCACATAACTCCTGTAATGGCGTCGCTTCATTGGCTGCCCGTTAAATTTAGAATAATTTTTAAAACCCTTCTTTTGACCTACAAGGTCCTCAGAGGCCTAGCTCCATCCTACCTGGAGGAGCTAGTGATACCCTACCAGCCCAATAGGCCGCTCCGCTCTCAGAATGCTGGTCTACTTGTGGTTCCCAGAGTTTCTAGGAGTAGAATGGGGGGCCGAGCATTTAGCTACCAGGCCCCCCTGCTATGGAACCAGCTCCCTGTCCAGGTACGGGAGGCTGACTCCATTGCTAGTTTTAAGATCAGACTTAAAACCTACCTCTTTGAAAAAGCTTATTGTTGTTAATTTTGTAGTTCCAGTTACTATCATAGATAGAAAAATTATCATACTTAGGGGGTCGTCTAATCATTAGGTCACATTCTAGTTATGCTGTTATAGGCCAAGGCTGCCGGGGTCCAGAAACATGATCACCTGACAGGCCTCTGTCACCCCACTGGGTCATGGTTTCCTCTCCTCTCCTCTCCTTTCCTCCTCCTCATCAAGCAGACTAGTTATGATGATTCCTGTGTAGTTTTTCTGCTTCTCCCCCCCCTCCCCTCTCTGTTTATTTACAGGTATCACCGCCTTTCGGAGCTGCATGATGACCCGTTGTATAGTGTATTTTTGTGTGTGTTTCTCTCCTCTCCTCTCCTCTCCCTCTCCCTCTCCCTCTCCTCTCCTCTTCCCCCTCCTTCTCCTTCTCCCTCTCCTCTCCTCTCCTCTCCTCTCCTCTCCTCTCCTCTCCTCTCCTCTCCTCTCCTCTCCTTCTCCTCTTCTCTCCTCTCCTTCTCCCTCTCCTCTCTCTGTACCCAGCTGGCCATCAGCAGGAGGGTCCCCCTACATGAGCCTGGTCCTGCTCAAGGTTTCTTCCTGTTAAAAGGGAGTTTTTCCTTGCCACTGTTGCTTGTCTGGGGTTAGGCCCTGGGATTCTGGAAAGCGCCTTGAAACAATGTTGATTGTATAAGATGCTATATAAATAAAGATTAATTGACAAGTGTATTCTAATTAGAAATCTTTCTATTGTGGAGGCCTGCGCTGTGGTTTTGAATATTTACTAGTTCTTGGATACTGTTAACTGCCACCAAATCATATTTTTCAAGATCCAACTCCAGAGTTCTTTAATTTTTGTTTCAAAATTAAAAATTATATAATGGTAGCCAAAACATTGTATTAACATGATGTGCTGTCAGATGGACAGTAAACACAAAGGTAAAAAAAAAGGTATATCAACATGATGATCAGGATTGGGTTGCTTCCTTCTTTTAAAGATGTTAAGGGTAAAACTATGTACACTTGTAAAATCTAAAAGTTTTAGGGCTGTTTTCATCAATTGCCTTTCAGATCCAGGATGAATTTTACAGGATCACAATGGTGCACCTTGAGTCAAAGTTCATGTCCAAGCTGGATGAGTACACTTCTGGGCTCATGAAACTTTTCCACTCCAAGGGTGGAACCATGGGATTGAAGTTGCAGGCTATCCTACTCAAGGTATCCTTCAATGATTATTATGTTTGTTAATGCTTTATTTTAGTTATTCACATTTGTAATGTTCAGGTTTTATTGAAATTGTTGAATTATGATCCCTCCAGTGTATTTTCTGTTACCAGTAACTTTGAACATCTGACCTGTTTAGCACCAGCTATTACTCCTCTCCCTGTGGTTTCTGCTAAAAGGAGTAGGTCAACATTTTAGATATTTTTTATTAGCATTCAGAGAGTTAGACTTTCAGAATGAAAATAAAACTCTTATATAAAGCTGCATAACTACCAGCAGCATAACTAACTAAGTAGCATCACTAACTGGAAATGGGGGTAATCGGCTTGTCTAGCTCTATCTGAAGAAATCAAAATTATCCTACCAGCGCATACAAAGCTCATAGATTGGCATGCTATAGCTTGTTTGCATAATCTGTACAAAAAACAAAAATATGTGGTGGTTTTATGGAGATTCACGTGCTTTGTACAGTTCCTTTGCTGGGACCAATGACAGTCAGTAGAGACACAACTACTGTAGTTCCCTGGAAACCCCAATATTGACACAAAGTGTCAATTAAATTAAATGAATGAAATTGTTAGGAGACAGTTTAACAATAATATAATCCACCTAGTGTTGAAATTTGTTTTGGGCCAGTGAATGATTTTTACATTATGAAGTTGCATATTTATTTTTGTCATTTCAGGCTCCAACCAATCCTAGCATCAGCATGACCTGAGATGTTGTCATTCGGTGTTTGATGGTGTATCTTGGGGAATCTACGGATCAGCTCTTAAAAGAGTATAATGTAAGTTAAAGTACATGTGAAAAGATAGATATACACTTAGAAAGTATTCGGTGAAAGTATTCAAACAGGATTATATGTGTAGTATGTGTAACATAATTTCTCCTTTACCTATACAGTCTGAGATAAACTGTGTTTTTGTTATTTTAGGATGCTGATGAAGACACTGTGTTACAGGACCTTGCCATGCAGAAGATGAAAATCTGCAGCATCAGGACCGGTACATCAGATGACGTCGGTATTGTGATAGAGGGCATAAAAGTTCTGACTGCTCTGGGTACCTTCCCAAGAGCTTGCTCCATGCTTGTTGGACTGAATTATGCAGTGAACCTTGCCTATCCCAATGAGCTTAGGTATACGTTTGAAGTCTTCCAGAAAGTCCTTCTCAAGCTGGATTGTTCAAAGTTGTCCCCAAAAGTGAACAGCCTCAAGAATAAGCTACTAGCTTAAGGAAATGCACCTTTGCAGAATGAATGAGACTTGTTAAGTGACTGTCAGAACAGTCACATGGTTGCTTTATAGGCATTGTTAAATACATAAGTTTCAGTGCTGCAGGTGGAGCTTATATACTTTATATATAAGGACTTTATATTGTTACAGGCAGCTGTTCTTGTACCATGTGATTACACTGTCCAATGTTCCAGGTTTTTCACTGAGGAATTTATAATTGCACAAATGAATAATGTGATCGCTCATGTGACTTTAATTTTAGCAAGTAGTGAAGATGTAAAAAATGGTTATAGACACAGTTTTGAAATAAATGTTTACCTGCTGTTTTATGCTTGGTGATCTGTTAACCAACTGGGTTACTCTGTAGTAGCAAGACTGCACAATATTGAGTGGATAATACGTAAAGAAAATATGGCAACAAAGTGACATGCAGTATTATTGAATGGATTTTAAGTCCTGTGATTGCAACTCTAAGTTGAATTTAAACAATTTATTTAGTTATAGATGTATAACAATAACGGTGTAAATGTGTTGAGTTTAGAAACAATTTGCTGAAATATAAGTAGATATAATTTATTTTATTGAGTGGATCTCAATTATTTCTGTCCAGATATTTAATACTTTTCTTTCAATTTTGCTGAGATAACTGATGAATATAAGTCAGGTTCACCCAAATAATCAGTAAATGTTAATCATCTTTCCCCAGATATTTAGTAAATCTTAATCACTTTTATTCAGATAATTAGTAAACATAAATCAATTTTCCTTGTGAAAGTGATTTGTATTTGCTTAATATTTCCTGGGTGTATAACTCATCTTTTTGGCTACTATTAATAAATCCAACACATTTTAACTATTGCATTCATTAACCTGCACTTGTTTTTTTTAGTTTAAATGTAGATAATTTATTCAATACTTTTTACTAAAAGTTGCAGTTATTAAAATCTACTCAATTATATTACGTGTCACTTTGTTGCCATAATTTTTTTAAGTAATCATTGGTTATTTTTAGAGTGCACAGAAGTTTGAATGAATTTACTCTTTCAATATTAACCTCATCAAATTGAATCTCTATGTATGGGTTACATCTGCAGTTCCCAAAATGTATTGTCCTGGATTTATTCAGATTTAATGATAATTTGCTTCTATTAAACCATCCTGTGTGAGTCCCCTTTAGTAAAAACTGAAAATACCTATTAAAACCAAAAATATTTGTTTCATCTGCGAATAAAATCAGCTTCAATATTTTTTGACACATTCCACAGATCATTGATATATATAACAAAAATGGGCTCCAACATTGAACATTTTGGTTTTCTCTTAACAGATTATAAACGTTCTCATTTATTTAATAAAGCTGCAAATGCTTTGGTACATCCAAGTGAATTATTATGTAAAATTCTAAACCTGACATTAGTTTATGCATAAGTCTTTAAATACTAAATGGCTGAACAAGTTTTAAGGTGCATCTTATGAACCATCAAGTGGCAAATATATATTGTATATAGATGGAGCACAACACAATGTTACACAATGTGACAATGGAAAGATAAGGAATTGGGCGGGTTCAACTGCCGGTTAGAAGAGGAGTGAGGCTGCCTGATGGAAGAGTTGGAAGGTAAAACAAAGGAAGAGGAAGAAGAGGCCAATACTATTTGCATGCTCCTGATGAAATAAGAGCCACACTTGTAGACCATGTTCTCAATCACACCTTGCGATGGCTGATGATAGTCAAAGAGTGCAGCCAAGAACAACGGTGTCCTCCGTAACTCAATCTTTTGTCAGCAGAACAAGCATGCAAATCTAACAAATGGGACTGTATTGTAATACTGTGTACCTTCTGTCATGATTCATACAATATTACAGTATTCTTGCATTTTACAATGTACAGTAACTCAAATTTATACATACGGCATTTTATCTTACTTAATTTTGCGTTTTGCTTTACTGTATTTTTTTCTATATGAAGGCAACTTCAAAGAGGTGGCACAGGGTCCATTTTCACACCTAGACAGGTGGGGGCCCAGCATGGTTGTAGAAAACAATGCCATTAGAATAAGGGTGATAAGGAGGACATCATATTTGAAAACATTCAAACATGCAGCATATAGCCCAGAGAATGTATGGGTCAAACATGTATGAGAATGCAGTAATTGTACTCCCACTAAATAGTACACATCATATAGTGATGTACAGTACAGTTAGTGTGAGCTTTACTGTGACTGTAGAAAAGAAGATGATGTGCTGTTTACATTTTATGTAACTGTATCTTGTCCAAAATAAAATTACTGTAATCCTCAAAACTAATTATGTGTCTTCTAGATAAAGCATATAATGACACTGGAAGCATGTGAGCCACTGCAGAACTTCCTCGACATGGGTGAGGCTGGATTCAACCTGAGGAAACGCAGAAAGTGTGGTAGAAACAGCATCGGCCACAAAGCTACAGTGGCTGTGCCAGGCCAGTTGGGCGTGTTGGTACGTGATATTCTGGGAAAATGTCAGTTTCTATTTCTCCAACATCATCACAATGGTTTGCGACCCACAATAGGATGCCAATGGAGTTTCCTTCACCCTAATCCAAGGTACGGTAGTTTTCTTTGTCAACTGGACTGTGGTCCTTCTCTTTAAAGACGTTTCACCTTCTATCCAGAAGGCTTCTTCAGTTCTGAACTCGCTGGGGGCAGAGCTTGAAAATATAGCCCCTGTGGACCCTTGGCTTGTTAATGATCTGAGTGGTCACCTGAGAGCCGTTGGCAGGGTCATTGATAGGGTTGTTCACCTAGTTTCGGTTGAGGTGTCTCCCCTTTGTCTGCTGGATCACTTGGTGGTAAGACACCAGGTCTCCTGGAATGGTGTGAACGTTTGGTTAGCTGTTGGAAGGAGTGGAGGACTGCATTGTACATGGGTGATAGGAAGTGCCTCAGCCCACCACCTCTGTTTAAGGATGGTTTTTCCAATTTGACATGGATGGCTTCCTTGACACCCATTTCAAACCAGCGGTCTTTTCTGGCCAGTATCCATACTTGGCTGTCCTCGAAAGAGTGCCCATTCTCCTTTAGGTGTAAGTGGACTGCTGAGTCTTGACCTGAAGAGGTGACATGTCTCTGTTGTGCCATTCTTCTGTTCACTCTAATCCTCATTCCTTAATCTCATTTTAGAAAAGTTTATAATTGCCTGGATGCAGGTTGCCATGTGATGGCATCAGAGCAGATGTCTGCAGAGGCCGGATGAGAACTCCAAAAGCTTCCACACTGCATCGCAAAAATATCCATTATAATGTGGAAGAGAATTTGTTCCTAACAGACATTGTGCTATTTATGTCTTTTCCTTGTGCATCTCAATTTTCTGTTCATCAGTTACAGTAAAAATGTTCAAAACTAGGACTGTGGCATCTTGCACCCAGTCTCCCACGTACACCAAGGTGTAACTTACAATAAGTACAACAATAAAATACTTACAACTTACAATAACTGTTTTCTAAAATTTAGCCAGTTTTTTGTCAAAACATCCCTCCAGAGTTATACTGTATTGACAACATGAAGAATGACTAGTCATGCTGATGGTACTTTCTCATGGACACAGATATTTACATTTGAGAGACTATTAAACAAAATAATCTCGATATACAATATAACAGCGTTTAGCTTCTCTCTTATTTATTTATTCGTTTGTTTAGACGGACGGACGGACGGACGGATGGGCAGGCAGGCAGGCAGACAAGTGATTTGGTTTTCTAATTTACATGTTTATTGTTTGGTGTGTCAGCATTGTCATGGGGCTGTGCTTTTCTGCAAATTCAACACACACAGCCAGAATCTGTTATATTCATCTTTACTATTGCCAGCCTTTATTTACCACCATATTTAGTCGTGTACACAGTCATTATAGCGTTGAGCTACGGATATTGTGAATCTTCTATGGTTAGGCTGTAGAGTGTACTTCTTATTTTTTCAGTCAAAGGGCTCAAAGGGATTCTTTTTAATGGATGGAAATAAATTCATTTGTATTGGTTAGAGGTTATCGTATCTGAGATAACATATTTGAAAAGATTGATGTCAATTTTCCATTGGAATGGAGGGTGTCATGTTTAATGAAACCAATGCTAGTTAATGCACAGAAATCATTGAATCCAAAAGAGACGTATTTAGCAAATTTTCTGATAACAATAAAGAAGCTAGAAAGCTTGAAGAAAATGGCTGAAACCACATGAATCTTGGGGTTTTCATTCTTTTTCTTACAAAAACTATTGCCCTTTCTAACAGCATTTAAATATCAACATCTGAGCAGTTAATCTTGGTATTCTGACCACATCAAGAACATCTTTTATTTATTTTTCTTTTTTACACACATCTGCAGGGTTTCAAACATAGACATGTGGTGCTTCATGGTGAGTGAAGTTTGGTTCCTGAGTTCAGACCAAAAGACACAAGACAGAATATCAACCACATCCCAGTGGAATCTAGCAGTGCACTTTTGCGATATAAATAATATAACAGCATCATTTAGCAAATCAGACACCTAGCATATTGCTAAAATATATCAGTACTTTGAAAATTATTAAAAAAATTAATTACATTCTGTACAACACTGACTATAGTGGACCATTTAAATTGTTTGAATCCCTTTTTTTCTTCCACAACCTTTCATAGAGAGTTTGTTGGTGCAGTTGTTAGCAGAATTGCATCATAGCAAGAAAGTTCAGTGTTACCTTCCAGGTCTTTCAAATTACAGTTCTTTCTGAACAGCAAACATTAAAATGTCTCTGTAATATGTGAGTGAATGGTGAATGTGTGTGGCCTGCACAGTAAAACAATTACTGAGTCACATGACCGGTATATCTGACTCAAATTCTTTCTACCCTTCAAAATCTAAATTACAGGTTCTTACCTAAACAATAGATAAAGGCTGAAAAAAAGTCTAAAACTGTCCCCAAAATGTCATGTTACCTATATAAAGAAGATCAAAAAGTCCAATAAATGCTAAAAGAAAACAAACAAACAATTATTTATGATTAAAAAATGACCAAAGTTTTGGTTATTTATGAATTTTGCTAATTTATGAAAAGTATATTTCAATTTTCCTAAGTGGTCATATGAAACAATATGACTCTTATTTCCCCAAATACTAGAAAAGGCATCATGCTTCTGAATCAATAACAGGCAATATATCTTCTTTACTAAAGCTATGCAGAGCACCACATTAACACTTGAGAATATTACTGTTGTTTGCTTGGTTTAGACTGCTAGTAAATAAAAAGGGGAAAACAAATCCTGTGTGGGTGTTGCCGAACGCTGTTAGGAGTTTTCCCTAGTGTTTTTCCTCTTCCCCTTCCCTTCCATTCCTTGTTTGTGTTCCCTTGTCTGTCTGTTTCCAGGATGCACAAAGGAATAATTCAAGACACATTAAAAAAAGAATAACAAAAAGCATTAATATTGATTTCCCAGTGATTATACAGAAGTATCCATCTAGAAGAAATCCTAACATCTACACTACCCTAAATCTTGAGGGGTAAAAAAGTGAGCATATGGCTCGTGATACAGGTGTAATGTTCCTGAGTCATGCAATTACATTAAAGCCAAAATGATTCTCGTATTAGCCATAATTCAGCAAAAATGTTCTAAATGCCTGTATGATGGAGTGCTCTTCTTGTCGGTGCAAATGTTGCACAATAACTGTATGGACTATCTGACAGATGTAAGAATGAAAGGAAAGAGCAAAAGGAAAAGAGCTTTTAGGAATAAAGGTGTATTGTTTTCACAGTGGATTGCTTCAACGAATTTAATCACCATGCTGCTGTTTTAGTAGTAGTAGTAGTAGTAGTAGTAGTAGTAGTAGTAGTAGTAGTAGTAGTGTTGACTTTCTGGGTTGTGTCGGTCTTTGTCCTGCTGGGTTGTGTCGGTCTTTGTCCTGCATGGAGCACAATTGGTAGCAGCTGGCACTGCGGGCAATTGTAGGCAATTTACATCTTGCTGCCTACTTAAGCAGGTTGTGCCTGCCTGTCAGTGGCAGGGTGTCTGTTCGTCTTGTGAGGTTGTTTGTTCGTCTGCCTCGTCGTGTGTTGGTGTTCTGCTGGTGTTTCCTGGATGACCGCTCCTGCTCCCTGTTTCCTGGAGGTCCGCTCCTGTTCTTTGTTTCCTGGAGGGCCACTCCTGCTCCCTGTTTCCCAGAGGGCCGCTCCTGCTCCCTGTTTCCCAGAGGGCCGCTCCTGGTCCCTGTTTCCCGGAGGGCTGCTCCTGTTCCCTGTTTCCCGGAGGGCCGCACCTGAAGGACCGCGTCTGTTCCCTGTGCCCGGGAGGAGTTTGTTCCCTGGGTGCTATGCAGTCCTGGAGGGACTGCCCTCGTGTTCCTTGTGTGCTCCCCCGGCGGGTCAGGACGCGGTGGAGCTGCAGACACACACCCCCCTCCCCTCCCCTGACAGTAACCTTCCCCGTTGCTTCTGCTGTGCCCACCTTGATGGTCCATGTAGGGTGCCAGGAGGTGCCCGTTGAGGGGGAGGTAATGTAGGGGTTCTGGGTTGTGTTGGTCTTTGTCCTGCATGGGGTGGAATGGAGCACAATTGGTGGCAGCTGGCACTGCGGGCAGGCGCACCTGTAGGCAATTTACATCTTCCTGCCTATTTAAGCAGGTTGTGCCTGGGTTGTGCCTGACTGTCAGTGCCAGGGTGTCTGTTCGGCTCCCTCGTCGTGTGTTGGTGTTGTGCGTTTCCCGGAGGGCCGTGTCTGTTCCCTGGGTGCTATGCAGTCCTGAAGGGCTGCCCTCGTGTTCCTTATGTGCTCCTCCCCCCTGTAAATAAAACCTGTTGACCACTCCACCATTGTGTCCTGGCCTGCGTTTGGGTCCTGTTCAACCCCCGTTTCTTAACTAGTAGTAGTAGTAGTAGGAGGCAATGCCTGAAGATCTTTACCAAAATAAGCATTCAAAATGCAGAGTGGATGCTTTTGCTTTTTCTAAAATTAATTTCGATTATGTATCTGAGGCTGCAAAATGGACATCAAGTGGAGTAAAACATGTGTTACTTGTCTGTTGATGTGTCTGATTTAATTTAATAAATAATAAAGACATTTAATAAAGATCTGGGACAGGAAACACCGAAGGACAGTCTGATATGAATGTCGTCAAGCAAAACAAGCATCCCCCAATAGAAAGGGATGAGAGTCTAGTCTATTTGATAAAATGAGTGTATTTAAAATGCAGATGAGGTTTTGCCTCTTAGCTACACTGAGGAGGAATACCATATATTCACGACCTTAAGGCGCACTGTATTAAAAGGCGCAGTCTCAGTTATGGGTGCTATTTCTGTAACATACATAAGTATTATTAGGCGCATGCTGAAACATACAGTAAAAAATGACAATGGAAGTAAAACAGTGAGTTTCGGCGCATTTATCAAACAAAATATTCATTCTTCTGCCACAAAAACCATCAAAGTTTTCATCTTCTGTATCTGAATTAAACAGCTGCGCTATTCCAATGTCCAACATCCCAAATTCCTCTTCGTCAAAAGAGCTCTTATAATACATAAAGACGGTATCATAGCCAATGCGTCTACAATCCACCCGCATATGGTGGCATAACTTGCCCGCCGCTGCCTCATAGATGTGGCTGGGAGCGGTTATCTTGTCGCGGCAGTAGGTGCGGAAGATGGCCACCCTCCCCTGGTAATCCGCGGGCAGCCGCTGCGCAACAGTTGTCCTTGCACGTATGGAGAGATGCCGCCTCCCCATAAAGCGAAAACACTAAGATTGCTCGATTGCCAATTTCAGCCACATATTCGATGGCCTGCAGTTTAAAGTAAGCCTCATTGATACGCGTCTTGCTTGACCGGCGCCATTTTAGGGGATCCTCAGGTGTGCCGCTAATCGATGGGCGGAGCGTTTACCGTAGTGCACCTACCAAAGGCACACAGCAGATTTTGGAACTCAGTCCACACAGAAGGCGCACCATATTATAAGGTGCACCGTCAATTTTTGAGAAAATCTCAGTGTTTTAGGTGCCCCTTATAGTCGTGAAAATACGGTAGTCTGGGGATTGCATCAAGAGTCCAGATGTCTGATGCTGATACAACTAATTTCCCACCCATTCAATTGCGGATTTTTCTGTGATTTAACCCTTAGTTTTATTTCCTATAAGACAGGGTTGGAACACACTCATTAACAGTGCTAGTGTAATTTAAGATCTGATTTTTAATGCTGTTATTCACCTTTATTATTTAAACAGTTAATTTCTAATTAACACACAAAATAATGCAGTTAAAGGTATCCCTGACACCCTTGTGATTCTTGATAATAGTTGAAATAATTATGTGGTGTTAGGACTTTCATAACCATCCTATAGGACAGAGAAATATTCACACTCTGATCTTGTAGCAGTAATGACCGTGTAGTTCAATTGTAAGTGACAATAATGGAGGGATAAACAGTGCTAGAACAGAGAGAGGGAGCGAGGAATGTTAAGAAATGATGCTTGCAAAGACAAAACACCACCTGGAAATCCACTTTATTAATCACATATTACACACAAACATCCTGGAATAAAGACAAGGTAAGTAATTACCTCAGTTTCAATTAAACTAGATTGCTTCTCCAAAGCAAGGATGCATGAAAGCTCAATAATAATTGAGCTCGCGAATATGCGGCTGAAAATGGCAATCAAGCAATCTTAGTGTTTTCGCTTTATGAGGATGCAGCATCTCTCCATACGCGCGAGGACAACTGTTGCGCAGCGGCTGCCCGCGGATTACCAGGAGAGGGTGGCCATCTTCCGCACCTACTGCCGCGACAAGATAACCGCGCCCAGCCACATCACCAATATGGATGAGATCCCTCTGACTTTTAACATTCCTTTGACCCACAAAGTGGAGAAAAAGGGACCAGCACGGTGGCGATACGCACAACGGGGCACGAGAAGTCGTCGTTCACCGTGGTTCTTGGCTGCCACGGAAATGGACAGAGCGCTGGATGACGGAAGGCGAACACTCCTTCACAAAGACTATGAGACAGCGACAGGCAAGTTATGCCACCATATGCGGGTGAATTGTAGACCCATGGGCTATGATACCATCTTCAGGTATTGTAAGAGCTTTCACAAAATCAACGCTGAACCGGAACCAGTCGGTGAGTCCGATTCAGATGATGAAGAAGAGGAAATTGAAATAGCGCAGCTGTTTAATTCAGATACCGAAGATGAAAACTTTGATGGTTTTGTGGTGGAAGAATTAATATTTTGTTCAATAAATGTGTCGAAACTCACTGTTTTACTTCCGTTGTCATTTTTACTGTATGTTTCAGCATGCGCCTTTTAATACAGTGCGCCTTATGGTCGTGAAAATACGGTATACAGTGGGACCTCTACTTAGGAATGTCTCTACATGCGAATTTTTCAGGTTACGAAGCGTCTCAACGGGAAAATATTTCCTCTTGTTACGAAGGAAATTTCAGGATACAAAGGTCAAAAATACGCTACTGCTGCTACTCGCAGCTCGCGGAGTTTAGCGAACGCAAACATGCTTGTAGCTGCTCTGCCATTGGCCTAGCATCTTCCTGTAATCCCATTAGCTAGGAGGGACGTCAATATGTATGTTTCAAATCAAATCAAATCAATCTTTATTTATATAGCGTCTTATACAATCAAAATTGTTTCAAGGCGCTTTCCAGAAACCCAGGGCCTAACCCCAGACAAGCAACAGTGGCAAGGAAAAACTCCCCTTTAACAGGAAGAAACCTTGAGCAGGACCAGGCTCATGTAGGGGGACCCTCCTGCTGATGGCCGGCTGGGTAAAGAGAGAGGAGAGGAGAGGAGAGGAGAGGAGAGGAGAGGAGAGGAGAGGAGAGGAGAGGAGAGGAGAGGAGAGGAGAGGAGAGAAGAGGGAGAGGGAGAGGGAGAGGGAGAGGGAGAAGGAGAGGGAGAGGGAGAGGGAGAAGGAGAGGAGAGGAAAGGAGAAGGAGGGGGAAGAGGAAAGGAGAAGGAGGGGGAAGAGGAGAGGAGAGGAGAGGAGAGGAGAGGAGAGGAGAGGAGAGGAGAGGAGAGGAGAGGAGAGGCACAGAGCACAGAAACACACACAAAAATACACTATACAATGGATCAGCGGGGCCGGAGGTCATCATGCAGCTCCGAAGGCGGCGATACCTGTAAATGAATAGAGAGGGAGGGGCGGGGAGAGAAGCAGAAAAACTACACAGGAATCAGCATAACTAGTCTGCTTGATGAGGAGGAGGAAAGGAGAGGAAAGGAGAGGAGAAGAAACCATGACCCAGTGGGGTGACAGAGGCTTGTCAGGTGATCATGTTTCCGGACCCCGGCAGCCTTGGCCTATAACAGCATAGCTAAGATAGGACCTAATGATTAGACGACCCCCTAAGTATGATAATTTGTCTATCTATGATAGTAACTGGAACTACAGAATTAACAACAATAAGCTTTTTCAAAGAGGTAAGTTTTAAGTCTGATCTTAAAAGTAGCGATGGAGTCAGCCTCCCGTACCTGGACAGGGAGCTGGTTCCATAGCAGGGGGGCCTGGTAGCTAAATGCTCGGCCCCCCATTCTACTCCTAGAATCTCTGGGAACCACAAGTAGACCAGCATTCTGAGAGCGGAGCGGTCTATTGGGCTGATAAGGTATCACTAGCTCCTCCAGGTAGGATGGAGCTAGGCCTCTGAGGACCTTGTAGGTCAGAAGAAGGGTTTTAAAAATTATTCTAAATTTAACGGGCAGCCAATGAAGAGACGCCAGTACAGGAGTTATGTGATCTCTTTTGTCAATACCTGTCAGAACTCTGGCTGCAGCATTTTGGATCAACTGGAGGCTTCTTAAAGAGTTGTTTGGACACCCTGATAATAAAGAATTACAATAGTCCAGCCTGGAAGTAACAAAAGCATGAATTAACTTTTCAGCATCATGCCGCGTCAGTAGCTTCCTAATCTTTGTCATGTTAGAGACTAATTTAATGTGTGAGTTGAAGGAGAGATTTTGATCAAAAGTTACTCCTAGATTCCTCACAGAGAGACTAGATGTTAATGAGATACAATCTAGAGTGATCATATGATCTAATCTATCCCTGAGAGGTTCAGGACCAAACACCATGACCTCAGTTTTTCCTGAGTTAAGGAGGAGGGAATTTGAAGACATCCAGGACTTTATGTCTTTAAGACAGGTCTGGAGCTTCACTAACTTCTCTGTCTCCTCTGGTTACATGGATAAATAAAGCTGAGTGTCATTAGCATAACAATGAAAATTTATCCCATGCTGCCGAATAATGTTCCCTAAGGGAAGCATGTACAAGGTGAAGAGGATTGGTCCAAGTACAGAACCTTGAGGAACCCCATGGCTAACCCTACTGTATGAGGAGGGAACACCATGGACATGAGCAAACTGGTATCTATCAGATAAATATGATCTAAACCAGTCTAGTGCTGTCCCTTTAATCCCAATCACATGTTCCAGTCTATGTAACAGGATGCTGTGATCAACTGTATCAAAAGCAGAACTGAGGTCCAGCAGAACCAGCATAGAGACCAGTCCATGATCTGAAGCTATGAGAAGATCATTAGTAACTTTAAGAAGTGCTGTTTCTGTGCTGTGATGAGCTCTAAAGCCTGACTGAAACATCTCAAACAGGCTGTCCGTCTGCAGGTGCTCCAGTAACTGAGTCACCACAACCTTCTCTAGAATTTTAGAAATAAAAGGAAGGTTGGATATCGGCCTATAATTTGCTAATACGTCAGGATCCAGTGATGTTTTTTTAAGCAACAGCTTAATCACTGCCACCTTGTAGGACCGGGGTACATAACCTGACACTAAAGAACCATTGATGTGGTCCAGGATAGAACTGCCTATCAATGGTAAAACATCCTTCAACAGGTGTGTTGGGATGGGATCTAAAAGACACGTGGTGGTCTTGGATTTCTGAATTAGCGATGACGCCTCAGAAAAATATATTGGGGTGAAGGAGTTTAAGGGCTCGTTGGAGAACCTGTATGTTCCCACAGTCAGCACATCTGGTGATGGTCCAATTGTTGGGATGGCCTGGTTAGCTTTTTGTCTGATAGCTAGAACTTTATCAGTGAAGAAGCTCATGAAGTCTTCACCACTAAGGGAAGAAGGGATACGCGGATCTAAAACACTGTGACTCTTTGTTAATTCGGCCACAGTGCTAAAAAGAAACCTGGGGTTGCTCTTATTTTCCTCAATTAAAGAAGAAAAATAAGCTGTTCTAGCCTTACAAAGGGCCTTTTTATAAACTAATAGTCATTTTTTCCAGGCTACATGATAGCTGTCTATTTTACAAGAATGCCACTTCCTTTCCAGTCTTCGCACTTTCTGCTTGAGGGTCCTGATATGTGAATTATACCAGGGGGCACACCTCCTCTGATTTACTATTTTCTTTTTCAGGGGGGCAACAGAATCAAGCGTGATTCTCAGTGAGGTTGCTGCACCTTCCGCAATAGAGTCAACCTCAGCAGGGCTAAGATTATAATGATTTACCCCTGGGGAAACACACGGTGGTCCTGTGATTAGCACAGGGATCACTTCCTTAAACTTAGCTACAGCATTATCTGAAAGACATCTGCTATAGTAAGACTTTGTTCTGAGCATAGAAGAATCCTTCATCATAAATGTGAAAGTGATCAAAGAATGGTCTGACAGGAGTGGGTTCTGAGGGAACACTGACACATGTTTTACCTCAACACCATAAGTCAGAACTAGATCTAAGGTGTGGTTGAAGCTATGAGTTGGTTGGTTTATCTGCTGGAGGAAACCAACTGACTCAAGTAATGAGATGAAGCCATTTCTAAAGCTGTCATTTACAACGTCTACATGGATATTAAAGTCTCCAATGATAATGACTTTGTCCGTTATAAGGACCAAGTCAGATAAGAAATCAGAGAACTCAGACAGGAACTCTGAATGTGGACCAGCAGGGGGCCGATATACAACTACAAACAGAAGTGGCTTTTCTGCCTTCCAGTTCAGATGGGTGATGCCAAGAGTCAGGCTTTCAAATGAACTGGAGCCATATTTTGGTCTATGAATAATTAATAACTTGGAGTGATCGATTGCTGCCACTCCCCCTCCTCGACCAGTAACATGAGGAATATGATAATTAAGATGGGTAGGAGGAGTAGATTCATTTAAGATAACATACTCCTCCTCCTGAAGCCAGGTCTCAGTAAGACAAAATAAATCAATGTGATGATCCACTATCAGGTTGTGCACTAACAGAGATTTACACAAAAGAGATCTAATATTTAACAGTCCACACTTAATTGTGATATTAGTTTCTCCAACTTGTGCTTTAGTATTAATTTTAATAAGATTATGGTGATTGACCGCTTCCCTGGTCTGTGCTTGGTGAACTTTTAACCATGGAACAGAGACTACCTCTATAGTGTTAAATATGTTATTGTTGGTGGATGAGGGTTCTATGGAAGCAGCAGAGAGGTGTGTAAGACTACAACTCTGCATCCTGGTCTGGACCCTGGATTGTCAGGTCACTTTGAGTCTAATAAAATTAGCCAAATTACTAGAAATGAGAGAGGCACCATCCCGTGTGGGATGGACACCGTCTCTCCTAATCAGACCAGGTTTTCCCCAAAAAGTGCTCCAATTGTCTACAAAGGCCACCTGGTTTTCGGGACACCACCGTGACAGCCAGCGACGAAGCGACGACATGCGGCTAAACATCTCATCACTGGCCAGATTGGGGAGGGGACCAGAGAATGCTACGGAGTCCGACATCGTTTTTGCGTAGTTACAGACTGACTCCAAGTTAATTTTGGTGACCTCCGACTGACGAAGCCTGACGGGTGTCGTTGGCTCCAACGTGAAAAATAACTTTACCAAATTTACGTTTACGTCTCGCCAGCAGCCGTAAATTTGCTTCTATGTCGCCCGCTCTGGCCCCTGGAATGCACTTGACTATGGTCGCTGGAGTCGGCTTCACGTAGCGCAAAACAGTCGCCAATTACCAGGGTCGGTTTCTCAGCGGGTGTGTCACCGAGTGGGGAAAAACGGTTAGCCATGGGAAGCGGGTGGTGGTGCACCGTGGGCCTTTGTTTTGGGCTATGCTTCCTACGAACCGTCACCCAGCCGCCCTGGCTAACCGGCTGCTCCCGGGGGAACGGTAGCTGAAGCTACGCTAGGCGCTAGTTATTTTACGCTAGTTAAATATTTGTGTGTATCCCAGCGTCTTCTTCAGGATTTATTGTGGGTGTTTGTATGTTTGTCCATTAGATGGCGGTGTTGCCACAAGATGTCTGTGTAGATTCTCAATCATCCAGGTCATTGTATCCAAGGTAGTTTTCTCTGTCAACTGGACTGGGTTTCTTCTCTTGAAAACGTTTCGCCTTCTATCCAGAAGGCTTCTTCAGTTCTGAACTGAACTGAACTGAAGAAGCCTTCTGGATAGACACCACAAGTGTTAACGTTCGTTGCTAGTAATGACGGCTAATGTAAGATTAGCCTGTAATAAAGTTCATTTTGTTCCTGGAGAAGCCTTGCACTGAATTCCTACATTTATAATGCGTTAATCTAATTGTAACATGTATTTTTTACATGTTTTGATGCATTTTTATGATTTATAAAAAAAAATCATGTCCGAATTTTTGGGGGCTTGGAACGGATTAGGGCATTTACATGGAAAACGCATCTCTACTTACGTAATTTTTAGGTTACGAAACAACTTCCGGAACCAATTAATTTTGTATAAGGTCTCTGTGGCGTTTAGCTTAGTCTTAGCACATCATATCAGGGATTTAATACAGAAAGGAGAGGTAATAACTTGAGAGCTAAAGCCCTGACTCACCTTGATTCATTTTACCAAGTAGCAGCAAATTATGGAATATCAAGAACTTTCCAAACTCGAGGGTGCTTAAATTACAGAAGAAACCACTAAAAAGAGAAACCACTTTCTACATTTATTAAGCTGAGTTAGCCCACTTCCCTGCTCGGCAACGGGCTCCACAGTTGCTTCGTTTGATCCCATTACTCCGGGGAGGTCCCTTAGGTTCATCTGCTTTCATTCAGTATGTGAAAAGTAGACACAGCTCCTGACACAGCTATGCCAGGAGATCCACCACAGAGGTGATTTACTGCAAGTGCCATAAAGACTGAGGGTCTGGGTTGATGGGGAGTGGCTGGTAGGGACAGGAGAGGAGTAATGAGCGCATCTGAGAGATGAAGGCTGGAGCCAAAATATTTGCACATCTGTCAGTGAGCTCAGGGTTTATGCAAAAACAAATTAAATTGACATGAGGTTTATATTTAGAAAAACTCTAATCTTAATGAAGTAGGTAAATCAATATGAAAAATGATCAGCATGGCATAGCAACTTCACTACCCACACCCCAACCATCCACAGACACTTACCGATACTGAACAAGAATGAGATCACTTCTATTGTCAGTCAGTGCTAACACATAATGCATTTCTGGCAGCAGAAAAGTATACTGTTTCTTGCATTAACAGTGGAACGTCATCACCGGCCATATGATGCAGCACAAAGCATGAAAAATTCATATTCAAGAAATCAGTGTAATGATTCATGCAGTTTTAATGGAGCCCCACGAGCAGTAAAATCCCAGAGCTTGAAGGCAGACCGACACTTTTTTAACTTTTTATAATACCATACATATATGCTGTTGACAGCTTGCAGAGCTAATTCCTCCCAAAGTGTCTCCTGCTGATAATGTCAGCCTGAATGGAAATGAACCGATTAACAAACCTTTTCTTGTGTGTGCATTTTTTTTATTTTGTTTTTTCCCTTTTATTTTCAAGCAAGCCCTGCTATAAAAATGGACTCAGAAAAAAATGGACTTTGTCACTGCTGCTCTGCTTGCCTTCTCCTATAGAGTTGAGAAAATACAATTACACAAGGACAAAAACGGAGATGCTGATGAAGTGGATCTTATAACAAAATAATTAATGCGGCATTACTGCACTATTGAAACCTTTCGAGAAAGAACCTGAAAGCAGACGTTTTAATGTAAACTGACCTTGCTGCTTGGCAGCCAAGTTTCTTGCTAACTTTCTAACTCAGCAACACAGTATTTAAAACTCTGGGGCCTAGGCGACAAAAAGAGGTACAATCTATTGAATATAGCTCTCCTTAAAAACACAACTCAAATGAAAGCAAACCAGTAAATTCATCCACATTACAGAATGTGCAGTTTTTTCTTAATACTTCTTTGGTGTTTGTATGTATGGGGGAAAGAGCTATATCAAGGACTACATCAATGCAGATGGATGACATGAGAGATGAAGAAAAAGGCTTTTTGTGGGTGACCAAATCATTACAGAGTCGAGTCCTCTTTAAAGTAATTCCTGGCTATGAAGGTATTGTTTCAGAGGTAAAATGGATGTACAATCAAGTCTCCATTGTAGGTGGATGATGAGTGGTGCTGTGAGCTGTCGCAAACTGATGGTGGTTGGAAATGAATATAGGTAGATGAATTCTCTTACTTTTAAGAAACACAGTTGACAGAGAAAACTACCTTGGATACGATGACCTGGATGATTGAGAATCTACACAGACATCTTTCTTTTAAGGTCCCTTCTTAACATACAGACAAGGAGGTCACTCTTCTCCTGGTGAGCTTGCTCAAATAGTCTCTGTTATGGATCATTGGAATGCTGTTGTTTTAAGGGGATGAGTACTTTTTTCACCTAATGCTGACTGTCTTAAATTTTTTTAAATGTAACTGGATAAAAGTTTAAAAGAGTTTAAAAAGATAAAATGCAATAGAAAAGTAATGCACACAACTGCTCATTACTTTTCATTACCAGCCCTTCTTAAAATCGTCTCGATTCCCTGTTCTCAGTATGCTCATAAATTTCCTCTGTGCAAATTTCTGTGCAAGTGAATAGCCTTAACCTTTGATGAATGTAGCTGGAAAGCCCATGTGGCTCTTCTCTCATCAGGAGGCCTATGGTTACTCACATCCAGGCCAGCTCGAGCTGAACATCAGTCAACACATGGCCCAGATTCACAAACCATCTCCATTTCAAAGTTCTGTCCAACTGTCTGCATGTGTGTGAACTGAACAGACCAAGGCCACTGGATATCACAAATATCTTAATAATACAGGGGATTGGTCAATGTGGTTTGCAGTGACATGATAGTATAATCTGTGAACCTTCTCTCATGTTCTAATAGGTGCTTCATGTTAAACTCATTATTTCAATATAGCTGGGCATATTTGTTTCTTGGCAACATTTCTCCACACATACAGAGATAGGGAAAACTACAATAATAATGTCATCACTGATTAAATTCCTGACAGATTTGTTCAAATCAAATCAAATCAAATCAATCTTTATTTATATGGCACTTTTCATACGCTAGGTAGCACAAAGTGCCTCACAAAGGATAAAAACAGCAAAGAGAACAACAGAATTAAGAAAAGGACAGACACACACACATGCATACAACACACTTACACACACACCCACACACATAAGCAAGCTGAGGCAAGCTGAGACATGGCTGGGCACCGAGACCTGAGGCGAAGGAGACGCCACCTTTGGAGGCCCACCAGGCCGAGGGAGGTCACGGTCCGCGACCACAGGTGGTACCGCCACAAAGACCACCCCGACCCGGACAGACCGGAGGCTTCACACCAAAGCACAGAGCCCCCTAACCACCCAGGCCAGGGTCGACAATGGGACAGCACCTCCAGCGGTAGACCGGAAACATCTCCCAGCCTGGCAGGCCCCCATGAGGAAACACCATGAGGAGACACTGGAGCTAAAGACCGAAGGACTGAAACAGTAAATGGGATAAAAGGTATAAAGACTAAAAACTGGGAATAAGAACTGAGGGAGTAAAACAGTACTAAGACTAAAACAGACTAAAACAGTAAATGGGATAAAAGGTGTAAAGACTAAAAACTGGGAATAAGAACTGAGGGAGTAAAACAGTACTAAGACTAAAACAGACTAAAACAGTAAATGAGATAAAAGGTGTAAAGAATAAAAACTGAGAGACTAAGAACTGAGGGAGTAAAACAGTAAAAGTGTCAAGTAAAGTAAGGATAAGACATAAATTTAAAATAATCAGAAAATCAATTAAAGGCTTGATTAAAAAGGTGTGTCTTGAGCCTCTTTTTAAAAATCTCAACAGTCTCTGCGGCCCTGAGGTTCTCCGGCAGGCTGTTCCACAGTCGGGGACCATAATAACTGAAGGCCGCTTCCCCGTGCGTTTTAGTGCTTACATGTGGAATGGTTAAAAGGCCGGTGTCGCAGGACCTCAGAGTCCGCGAGGGATGATAGAATAAAAGCAGGTCAGATAAATAAGTCGGGCCAAGACCATTAAGACATTTAAAAACTAATAAAAGAACCTTAAAATCGATCCTGAAACGCACGGGTAGCCAATGCAGCGATTCTAAAACTGGTGTGATGTGCTCCCGCCCTCTGGTCCTCGTCAGCACTCGTGCAGCTGAGTTTTGTAGTAATTGTAGGTTTGTGATGCTCTTTTTTGGAAGACCAGAGAGCAGGGCATTACAATAATCTAAACGACAGGAGATAAAAGCGTGCATCAGTACCTCCGTGCTGGCCTGAGAGAGAAACGGGCGGACTCTGGCTATATTCTTCAGGTGGTAAAAACCTACCTTGGTTATGTTTTTGATGTGTGGAATAAAACTAAGCTCAGAGTCAAGGATCACACCCAGATTTTTTACAGATTGAGATGGCTTAAAATCCTTCAATTTTGGAAAAATCTTCTCTCTCTGACCTTCAGGACCAATAACTAAGGCTTCTGTTTTGTCCTGGTTGAGCTGTAGGAAGTTTTCTGCCATCCATGACTGGATATCTAAAATACAGTTAAAAAGGGCATCAACTGGCCCTGTGTCATCAGGAGCCACGGCAATGTACAGTTGCGTATCGTCAGCATAGCTGTGGAAGCTGATGCCGTGGCTCCTGATGACATCCCCAAGAGGAAGCATGTAAAGATTAAAAAGGGTTGGACCTAAAATTGACCCTTGGGGAACCCCACACTTTGTCTCATGGATTCTCGAGGAACATGTATCCATACTTACAAAGAAGCTTCGATCACTAAGGTAGGAGGTGAACCAGTTAAGAACAGTACCAGAGAGGCCGACCAGGTTCTTCAGTCTATTCAATAAAATATGGTGGTCTACTGTATCAAAAGCGGCGGTCAGATCCAGCAGAACCAACACCGTGAGCTTTTTGTTGTCTAGGTTACACCTGATGTCATTTAAAATCTTTAAAAGGGCTGTCTCTGTACTGTGGTTCATCCTAAAACCAGACTGATGCCTCTCTAAAATATCATTTGAGTTTAAAAAATCATTTACTTGGTTAAAAACAAGTTTTTCTAAAATTTTACTTAAAAATGGTAGGTTGGATACTGGCCGATAGTTATTTAAAACGCTGTGGTCTAGATTGCTCTTCTTCAGAAGGGGCTTCACCACCGCTGTTTTAAAGGAGGTGGGGAAGACACCTGTCTGAAGAGAGCAATTCACCATATATAAGAGATGTTCCTCAAAGAATCCATAAAATGTTTTGAAAAACGGTGTGGGAATTGGATCTAAAAGGCAGGTTGTGGGCCTAACTTGGGAGAAAACTCGACCAAGTGTCCTCGCATCAACCAGGACAAAACTCTCCAGTGTCTCCTCAGGTGGAAGCAATGATCCAGGAGTGTTGTTGATAAAAATTTGCTGTGATAAAAGACTGGATCTAATATTATCGATTTTACTCCTGAAGTGGTCTGCAAAGGCCTCGCAGAGGGTGTCAGTCGTTGTTGTGGGACACCTGTTAAAATTACCGTTGGTTAAAAGCTCAATGGTGTGGAATAGAAATTTGGGGTTGTTTTTATTGTTGGAGATTAGTTTTTTGAAATGAGAAGTTCTTGCCTGCTTGATTGTGTTATTGTAGGTTTTGAGGTGTTGATAAAATATTTCTTTATGGATGGTCAGTTTGGATTTCCTCCACCTCCTCTCAGCACTCCTGCAGGTTCTTTTCAGTATTCTAGTTTCTTCATTTCTCCACGGTGGTGCACGTTTTGTTCGTACAGTTTTTGTGACAAGTGGAGCCACAGAGTCCAGCGTTGACTTTAATTTATTGTTAAAAGTGTCAACAATAAAATCACACGGTGCTGGTAAAATTTCTGCAGGAGTGCTCTGTAAAATCTGGATAAAATTTGCAGCCACTTCAGGAGTCAGGTAGCGTCTCCTCACCGCTCTCACAGGGGCCCCCCGCTGATTAAAACTGGTGATGTTAAAAAACACGCAAAAGTGGTCAGACACGGCCAGATCCACAACAGAGGACCCACCCACGGACAGGCCATAGGTTATGACCAGGTCCAGGGTGCGACCTCTGTTGTGGGTCGGCTGCGTGACATGTTGTTTAAAATCCAGACTGTGAAGGAGGTTTAAAAATTCTCTGGACACTGGGTCCGAGGCGTTGTTGAGGTGTAGATTAAAATCACCAGTTATTAAAATCCTATTGTATTTAGCATAAATGATTGATAAAAATTCTGAGAATTGACTGATAAAAGAGGTGGAGTATTGGGGTGGTCTGTAAACTGTTATGCTTAAAATCGGAGGGCTGCTAAAAACAAACGCATGATGCTCAAATGATGGAAACGTATTAAAAGAGACCTCGCGTGAAGACATTTCGGTCCTTGTTATTGAGGCGGTTCCACCTCCTTTCCTACCCCCCCTTGTAGAAAATAAAAAGTTAAAATCTGGGGGGCAAGCCTCTGTGAGAACAGCAGGTGCATCAGTGCCAAGCCATGTCTCAGTAAGGAGAATACCATCAAGGTTTTTGTCTAGAATTAAATCGTTTATTATAAAAGATTTGTTTAAAAGAGAGCGCACGTTCAGCAAGGCCATCTTTATGTCCGCGCCGGACGTGCACTCATCATGTCTTTTTATAGGAATAATAAAAGCACTGTCACGTCTGGGAACAGTCCTGGGTTTCTGTCTGTATGAAGTGATGGTGTCAATGGAGTGAGTGATCTGTGATGTTGATGGCAGACATGGGAGTAGTGGTGGAGGGGCATGTATGGTGGGGCGTGCGGGGGGTGAGCCTATATGTGAGTGTGAGTGGGGGGCAGAGTGTTGGCGTGCATGTGTTTTAACCAATAGTCAGGAGGTGGGTGTTGCGCAGGAACGGACAGTCAAGTCAATGTTCAAAGATAGAAGCCGGGACCCCGCGTGGTTTAGGTGAAGGCCGTCCCGTTTAAAAAGATGGGGTCTATTTAAAAAGGCAGCAAAATTGTCAACGAAGGGGATACTGTTGCCCAAGCAGTACCCCTTCAGCCACAGGTGCAGCTGGCGGAGGCGGCTGGTGACGACGTCACCGTAGCGAGGTGGGGGAAGCGGGCCGGAGATAATTAGCCGCTTCCCCGTGTCCAGCAGACGGTCCACCAGGGAGATGAAGTCCTGCTTCAGAACCTCCGACTGCTGGAATTTGAGGTCGTTGATGCCGGCTTCCAGAACCAGCGTGGAGGCCGAGGGGTGCTGTGCACTCAGCTGCAGGGCCGAGGATGTAACCTCCGCAACACGGGCACCGGGATGACAGAAGGTCCGGCCGTCATGCACCGCCACGTGCCTGACCATTGAGGTCCCGACCACCAGCACCGCGGGGGTGCGCTGCACCTGAGTGGCCGCCTCTGATCGTCTGGAGGTGCGGCGGTGGCGGCGAGGAGCCTGGGGATGGTGGCGCCGGGTCGTGGTTGCTCCTGACCAGGATGGTAGCGGAGAGCCAGGTCGAGCGGGCTGACCCTGGTTCCTCGTCTGGTGAGAGCCAGCTGGACGGACAGGACCAGGAGGCGAGCTGGAACAAGCGCCCACGGGAGGGAAGTCCTGCAGGCTTAGGATATCGTACCTGTTATCCAGTGGCAGATACGGGGGCGGAGGAGGGGGAGATGGACGGGCCCCAGCGCCCCTGGCCACTACCGACCAGGGTTCCCTTGGTTTGAGCGGTGTTGAGCTCACTAGGGCTCCTGCTCCGTCCCTGGCGATGAAACCCTGCGACTCCGTGGGGCGGAGGAAGGAGGTGGAATGAGCCGCTCCTTTGGGCATGGCTCCCTGGCGGTGCCGGTAGGACTCCGCCGGTGCTGTAGCTGGAATTTCAGCGTTGATGGACCCGGTCCATGGCAAGGTGGTGTCATTCGTGGCCGTCGTGCTCCGGTCACCAGTGCCGGATGCCTTCAAGAGGGCGATATGTTTCGCCTGGGAGATGGCAACAGTGGAGAGGTCCAGCAGGTCGACCCGCAGACCCTGTCCCTCGGACCTCAAACGGGCGATGTGTTTCTCCTGGGTCGAGGCGACAGCAGATGACTCAAGTATGAATTTGTCCCTCTCCTTGAGTTCGGACTGGAGCCCGGAGATGCTCTCCCTCAGTTTGGAGAACGTGGGGAGGCAGGACTCACACACCGCCATCATGCCCGCAGCCTGAGCTGGGGGACAGCCACACTCGGCACCGTGCCAGCACACGGAGGTGAGCCCAGGTTAGCACCGTGGCTAAAAACAAGCCGGCGCTAGCAGCGGGCAGGTGACTCCGCGAGATCGATAAAACTTAAAAAATTTTAAGATCCTCCGCACCGATGTCTACTCTTCAAAGTGTCTGTGTTCCGTGTAAAATCGTAACTCACGGTCTGATGTTCTCTGATGTTCCTCCTGTCGGACGCGATGTTAGCAGTCCGTCCGGTTAGCAATCCGTCCGGTTAGCAAACCGTCCGGTTCAGTCCAAACAATCAATGACAAAGTCCAATAAAAAGACGACTTTCATCCAAAAGTCGGTCCTAATTCATATCGCAGGAAATCCAACTTGATGTGTATGGACCAGTGTTCAAACCGACATTAACTTCTGTTTTATTACAAGAACATTGATCATATGCTGCTTTACATGCAGAAGCGTTCAACTATGCAGCCACGTATTGTCCCGCTGAATTTGTTGACAAGACAAATCAAGGAGGCTCAGGGAGGCCCACAGGTCTTGCACTTCCTTACTTGCCAACTTAAACTCTCTTGCTCTGAATGGCTTCACCCTTATCTTTTTCTTTTGGTTTTCTGTATATTTTGTTTCCATTTGCCAATTCCTGAAAGAGCACTTCTTATCAGTCCTTTTTACACTCAGTTGTTGTAAGCTACCCCCCCACCCCTGTGTCAGCTCATCTTGCCTTCATGCAGTAGAGTTTTTCTTTCTTTTCTCACTGCTGAAGTTTGACACATTTATAAAGTTTTCAATTTATTGCTGCCTAGACATTTGAATTTTTTCACGCCAGCATATTGATACCTGTGGTTTGATTCAGACTAAATAAATCTGTTTGATAATGCCCACGTTGATGCCATTTCCTATATTTTTCAATCTCTCTATCAAAAACCAACTATAACCATGCAAATCAATTAGTCCCGGTACATAGGGAAGTGGATGTTTGTCTGTGTGTGTGGTAAGATGAAGACTGATTGCAGACAAAGTTTTTGTTCGTTCTCTTTATGAATGCCAAAATCAGAATAAATAAAAACTAAAAATTAGCCAAAAACATAAGGCCAAACAGCCAAAGGGAAAGCAGGGGCAAAAGTCAGTCCTTCGCCGGAGGTTTGATTCGACTGCCGCAACGACTCCCTCGCCCCACATCTAAAACTGCAGGCTGGTGACAAACAGGAGAAACACAATCTACAGCACTGTCCAAGTCAGGACACACAACCAGAGAACATACTAGGATCCTTGGAACGAGGATGGCCCTGACAGGGGACCTGGGACAGTAACAGAAACCTGCCGCCCACTGTCGCCAGCTTTGCCGGCAAAATTCAAAAGGAGAAAGGGAAGGAAAAGGGAGCAGAACCCTCTGACGAAAATTTGCCTGAAACATGGAGGGGCTGCCTGAAAACCAACTCTGCAGGCGAAAGGCAAGGGGTTGCCATGCACCAGCCCCATGCTGCTCGACCACTGCCCTCACGGCCACATTTGATGCATCAGTTGAAAGAGCTATGGATGCCTGCAGAGCAGGATGTACCAGAAGCGGCACATTAGCCAGGGCAAACTTGGCTCCAATAAACACCTTGATCTGCTCGGGATTGGAGTTGACCTGGTTGTTGGCCTTCTGTAGCACCATAAAATGGTTGCAGGAGGTGGCCACATGAGGGAGAAAACAATTGTAGAAATTCACCATGCCCCAAAACTCCTGCAGGGATTTAGCCACAACTGGACAAGGGAATTGTGCGATCGCCTGTACTATAGTAGGCAAGAGAACTGTGCCCTGTGATGAAAATACGATGGCCCATGAAATCAATAACAGGCAGTCCAAGCTGGCACACTGCATTGACAATTAGGCAAAAGACGCTGATAAACCTGTTTAAGGTGCACCAGATGGGGTCAATGTGCTGGCCACCAAAATGTCAACCAGATCAACAAATATGAACAGGAGCTCATGCAAAACTGAGTCCATCAGCCTCTGAATTGTTTGTGCTGCTCCTTTCAGGCCAAAAGGCATGAGCAGGAATTCAAAAAACCCAATCGGGATAATCACAGTTTTCTTAGGTACAACCTCCACGTGCACAGAAAGCTGATAGACCAGTTTGATTTGGATACCATATGGTGGTTCGAGCCCCATGGGCTGTTTGAACGTCTACCTACACATAATCACTCCACAGTGGCGAACTCTTCTCTTGTTGTAATGAACTTAACGTGTCAAGGCAACAAAAACTGTTGGATACGTATTGGGGATGAAATGTTCAACACCACGCAACCGCAGAAGAAAATGCAGTTGTTGTCAGTGACAGAAATTCTGCCATCAAACACTGAAAATCATTAGCCAAAGCAAAGAAGCTAGCATGCATTAAGGGCCCAAATCCCCCTGTCTGACACAGAAAAGTAGCAAAAGACACAGCATCAATTAAATGATGATTAGCAAGATCCACCAGTAATCCATTAGCACACAGAGACTCTGCTCCTGTAATAGGAACAGCAATGGAGGCAAATACAAATTCCCAATTAAAAGTGTGTCCATAGAAGCAAACAGTCACGGACCTGCTACCAAATGTCCCAATAGAAGACCTATTAGCAGCGATCAACTGTGGGCCACCGCCACTGAACGACAAGTCGGAGTCAGCTGGAAGAAGGAGGCTCTTCTAAAAGCCAGAGTCCACCAGGTATCGTCTACCAGAAAGGGCGTCCTTGATGAAAAACAGCTCCTCCTGTTCACCAGTACCCACAGCTGCCACTGAGCACTGGCTTTGGCGTTTCCTGTAACCTTAAACATACATGGAGGGATACAGCACCGAGCCTTGCCATCAAAATGCTGGTGGAAAAAAATAGGTTGCCCTGCCACCTCTGGGCGGAAACCCCAGCCACCATTGACAGGTCTACATTCTCTACAGTCGGCTGCCGGGTATCCAATGCCACTTCATGAATGGAGAAATGCTTAGAAGACAGCAGCATGGAAACCACCAGCAGCCAAGCAGGGAGAGTTCGCCACAGCTGGGTTGAGCTGACGGAGGAAAATGTGCGTGAAAAGGAAACCACCTTCACCCAGCCTAGCAACAACAACATAAAGTCCATAAGATCCACTGCTAAACATCGCCAAAACCAGGCAGAGAAAGCAGCTTACATGCTCTTTCCATGGCCGACAGGCTGTATCTCTGGAGCAGGAGCTGCTTGAGTGCAGCATGACACAGCGTGTTGACTGATCCAGAGCTGTGACCACCAAATAATACTATCTTCCGTGATTCCATGGAGGTGGAAAAAACACTTATATATGCTGAAACCATGAAGCCTAGTTGTTCTGCTAGGGAAGAACTCAGGAGGTTTCACAGTTGCGGCGAACACGCCCAGCTATTGGAGCTGGGGTGACATGGCCAAAGAGGAGACACTGTCTTCTGCTGCCTCGAATATGTTCAACGTGGGGTCAGCAATGTGGCAGGATGAACAATGACTCCAGACATGGTTTTTATTAGTTCTCTTTTGGAATGCCAAAATCAGAATGAATGAATGATTACTAAAAAAGCACCAAAAACATAAGGACCCAGAACCTTTCCCCCAACACATAATCCTCCTGGGTGAGAGGTACCCACATGCTGGCCTCAATAGTCTTAGCTTCCTATAGTCAATGCAGAGGCATAGCAATCAATGTTTTTTCCCACACAAACAATAGATGAACCATATGAGGACTTAGATTTATCTACCACCCCACCAGGAGCAACTCTTGGATGTATTATTTTACTTCCCTATTCAGTGGCCTATTGATAGAAACATAACAATTCTGTATAGGGGTCTCATCAAGGAGTTTAATTGACATCTGAAGAGAGGGCATACCACCTGTTACTGATCTCTAACAGTCCTTCCAGAGGTTTCAGCTGTTCTAAATCTGTTCTGAGGGTTCATGTAGGACACCTGGGTCTGATGTGACAAGCGTGGACAGAAATATAGTAATGGACTCTGCTGGTATACTTACAACTAACTACTCGAAACTACTCGAATCATGACAATGATGTTATTTGGTGTTTTCTGGACCTGAGTGAAGTTAACCATTGCTATTGCTTGGATTTCCTCAGAACCAAGTGATTTTTGGAGAAAATATATAACCACAGCATGTGTTTAAAGAGTAGACTATGGTCCACTAAGGGTAAGCAGAAGGGTAGGGTAAGGGTAAGCAGAAAAACTAAAAAGGGCACCTGGATTACAAGGCCAGGGTTGTCATTACCTGAGAGGTTGACCATCAGTTCCACCCATCCATCATAGAGGATTGGCTATCCATTTGCAACATACTGTACTCTACTCCAGGGGTGGGGAACCTTTTTCATATCGAGGGCCATTTCAATTTTTATAAAGTCCTCCGAGGGCCATACTATTATGAACACATACCTAGGGATGCAAAAAAAAGACAAAAAAAAAGTCTATAACCACTGTGTTACTAAGTCTCATGATTGCTGCATTTGAGTTTGAATTATTTATTTAGCACACATGCATATAAAATCACCAAAAAAAATAGAATAAAATGCCAAACAAGTAAAATATGTTTTCATGATCATACAAAACAATAAAAAAAAGAGGCGCAGAGTTGAGGCAAGAGACTCGTAAGGGCCTGTTCGGGGCCTCTACTCACAAAAACTGCAATACAACAAGATAATCAAGAAAATAAATGAAAAGAAAGAAAGATAAAGACAATAATAATAACAACTAGAAAGCACTCGGAGAGCGCAGACCTCCGCCAAGCGCAACAATTCCTGGCATATTGTGATTTCAATCATCAATCAATCAATCAATCTTTATTTATATAGCGTCTTATACAATCAAAATTGTTTCAAGGCGCTTTCCAGAATCCCAGGGCCTGACCTCAGACAAGCAACAGTGGCAAGGAAAAACTCCCCTTTAACAGGAAGAAACCTTGAGCAGGACCAGGCTCATGTAGGGGAACCCTCCTGCTGATGGCCGGCTGGGTAGAGAGAGAGGAGAGGGAGAAGGAGAGGAGAGAAGAGGAGAAGGAGAGGAGAAGGAGAAGGAGGGGGAAGAGGAGAGGAGAGGAGAGGAGAGGAGAGGAGAGGAGAGGAGAGGAGAGGAGAGGAGAGGCACAGAGCACAGAAACACACACAAAAATACACTATACAACGGGTCAGCGGGGCCGGAGGTCATCATGCAGCTCCGAAAGGCGGCGATACCTGTAAATAAACAGGGGTGGGGGGGGCAGAAAAACTACACAGGAATCATCATAACTAGTCTGCTTGATGAGGAGGAGGAAAGGAGAGGAAAGGAGAGGAGAGGAAACCATGACCCAGTGGGGTGACAGAGGCCTGTCCGGTGATCATGTTTCCGGACCCCGGCAGCCTTGGCCTATTACAGAATAGCTAGAATGTGACCTAATGATTAAACGACCCCCTAAGTATGATAATTTTCTATCTATGATAGTAACTGGAACTACAAAATTAACAACAATAAGCTTTTTCAAAGAGGTAGGTTTTAAGTCAAATCTTAAAAGTAAAGATGGAGACAGCCTCCCGTACCTAGACAGGGAGGTGTTTGCATAGCAGGGGGGCCTGGTAGCTAAATGCTCGGCCCCCCATTCTACTCCTAGAAACTCTGGGAACCACAAGTAGACCAGCATTCTGAGAGCGGAGCGGTCTATTGGGCTGGTAAGGTATCACTAGTTCCTCCAGGTAGGATGGAGCTAGGCCTCTGAGGACCTTGTAGGTCAGAAGAAGGGTTTTAAAAATTATTCTAAATTTAACGGGCAGCCAATGAAGCGATGCCATTACAGGAGTTATGTGATCTCTTTTGTCAATACCTGTCAGAACTCTGGCAGCAGCATTTTGGATCAACTGGAGGCCTCTTAAAGAGTTGTTTGGACACCCTGATAATAAACAATTACAATAGTCCAGCCTGGAAGTAACAAAAGCATGAATTAACTTTTCAGCATCAGGCCGCGTCAGTAGCTTCCTGATCTTTGAGATGTTCCTCAGGTGAAAAAAGGCACTTCTAGAGACTAATTTAATGTGTGAGTTGAAGGAGAGATTTTGATCAAAAGTTACTCCTAGATTCCTCACAGAGAGACTAGATGTTAATGAGATACCGTCTTGAGTGATCATGTGATCTAATCTATCCCTGAGAGGTTCAGGACCAAACACCATGACCTCAGTTTTTCCTGAGTTAAGGAGGAGGAAATTTGAAGACATCCACGACTTTATGTCTTTAATCAATAAGCCAAACAATCTGTCAAAACAGCTAATAATAAGGACCTTAGGTATCAGGATGAGCTTATAATAGTCAAGGTGAGATTTAACCTGCTATAACTTTTGACTTTAGCCTTTGAATGGATTTTCTTCTTCCTGGCAAGCCAGTTAGAAGTGTGAAAACAACTCATGTGTGAAGGAAACAAGGCAGTAGGCACTTTGCCAGCATTCCCCCACATTGGATTACTTTGTATTTGGTTTAAAATGTGGTTTGCCTGTTATTAGAAAGCCATGACAGAAATCTTTGAGCCATGCGATATAGCGCAGAACCCCCTGGAATTTACAGGAGCATGAAAGGTACAGCCGCAGCTGTCTTCTCCTCACTACTGATCTATTATGAATTACGCTTTCTGCTTCTAAATTAAGCTGAACACACAGTTTATTGTGCAGTCTAATTTAAATACACACTATGCAGGGTTTATTTTAAGCCTACTCCAACCCTGTCAGAATAAAATATGTGAAAAAAAAAATGAATCTGAATGTAGAAATAAAAAAGATCTGAATCTGAAAAAAAGGATGTTTGGGATATGAAACTCAAAAAGACCAAAACTGAACAGATGCACTGAAATAATAGTAAAAATAAGCTTTTTTCAGGTATTATGTCTATTTTTCATTTGCTTGGCTTGGAGACTCGTTTTTTTTTTTCAAAAAGTCCTAGTAATATAATATTTTAATGAAGCCTGACTGCTTACTAGGTCATCCTATACATAGCCAGTGTTGTGACAAGCTTATATGGGATTTTTGAGCCTGCTAAGGGTATTAAATGTTGGATTTGGCTATCATGAATAAATAATAATTATCCTAGATAATGGTTTATGATGAAGTAATCGATCTAAGCAGATTAGATAATCTCAGAGCACCACCTACCTGAGAAGGGAAAACAGTCAATTCATTTAATCAGCCTCAAAACAATAACAGGTTGTCAATTTAGAAATCTTAATTCATCACTACTGTATAACTTGAACCAAAATGACCTCATTAACAACTAGAATATCTTAAAGTATTTTGGAGTTTGGAGCAATTTGGAGTCACTCTTTCAATAGACAACAGGAATAAGGTAAAAATGCCCAATCTATCTACATTGTACATCTACATGTGTGCATGTACGTGTGTGCGTGAAAAGGGCTGCTTTAATTGTTCTGGCTGAGGTGTGTGTTTCCTGAGATGCCAGTTTAGAGGAAGGATGCTAAATTTAGCAAGAAAGACACCCTGAGCCCATGTCTATTGCAACTTAGCCAAAATCACCTTAACAACGATCACAAAAGCTCACTATAACATAAATACACCAAATCAATGTTCTTAGCTTGGCTTGGGTTTACTAGACACATTTAGTGTTACCTGGTGATCCTGGTAGTGCAGCCAAGCTGGGAAAAGTATAATGGCTGCTTTGAAAGCTTGCTGTGCTCCTGGTGGTACACATTGGAGGAAAACTGATCGCCTCTTAAAGGTCATACGAGGTAGCTTGCAAGCAGCAAGGTGCTAACATGCTGGATGGGTCTGTTTCAGTTTGGTGGCTAATTTAACTTGTTTTTCAGTATCTTGGCAAATTATCTGTGGGCTCTCGCATTGTGGAGAGGAAGGGCAGCTGCCTTTGTTTCCAACAGTTCGGGGGTCTGTGGGAGTGGTGGAAGAGAGGGGCTAAGAGACAGAACTTCAACATTACATGCCAGTCAACCAGTGGAAAATGCTAGATCAGGGTTTTCCACCAGGAGGATTATGGGACAATTGGTTGTTCTTTTTGCAGACACAAACCAAGACCGTCAAATGCAGACACACACCACTGGTTGAGGTTGGAATTAAGATTTAACTGAAAGTTGGTTCAGGACAAAACCAAGTGGTGCTGGAGGCAGACAAACACACACAGTTGAACTGGAGCAGGCTGGATGGTGCGAACGGGCGTCCGAAAGGCAATCTGCAGGAGAGACTGACAATCAGTTCAGAACTGCAACCAGGAATCATGAAACAAACATGTGTTCAGAGTTTCAGAAGCCAGGCTGTACACAGGGGTTAAATAACAATTTGGCAATGATTGGAAAGTGGACCAGGCTTTTGAAGCAGGAGGCAGGTGTGGGTGATTAGCTGGAAATGAGTTCCAGGTGTGTAGATTGTTTCCTTCAGTTCTCCGGTAACGTATTGCGTCACTTCCTGTCGTCTCAATCGTTCGTTGGTTGCACTGTGCACGGGCTCCGCCGATTATCAGCGTTAGCATGGCCTCACCATCTGTTTCACCCGGTGTCTTTGTCTGTTTAGCGTGTGAAATGTTTAGTTACTCCTCTGCCTCCTTTAGTGAAGGGAATAGGTGCAGAAAGTGTAGTTTATTTACAGCGATGGAGGCGAGACTTAGTGAGCTTGAAACTTGGTTCCGCAACTTGGAGTTAGCTGGAGTTGCGTCAGGTAGCCAGAAGAAGCTAGCGGCTGTGGAGCCGCCTAGCGTAGCTACAGCTGGCGGTTCCCGGCAGCAGCCGAGCAGCCGGCTAGCCAGGGCGGCTGGGTGACGGTTCGCAGGAAGCGTAGCCCAAACAAAAGGCCCACGGTGCACCACCACCCGCTTCCTGTGGCTCATCGTTTTTCCCCACTCGGCGACACACCCGCTGAGAAACCGACCCTGGTAATTGGCAACTCTGTTTTGCACTACGTGAAGCCGACTCCAGCGACCACGTGCATTCGGGGGGGCCAGAGCTGGCGACATAGAAGCCAATCTAAAGCGTAAGAAGTAAGAAGTAAGCGTAAATTTGGTAAAGTTATTATTCACGTCGGAGCAAACGACACCCGGCTTCGTCAGTCGGAGGTCACTAAAATTAACATGGAGTCGGTGTGCAACTATTCAAAAACGATGTTGGACTCCGTAGCATTCTCTGGTCCCCTCCCCAATCTGGCCAGCGATGAAATGTTTAGTCGCATGTCATCGTCGCTGGTTGTTCACGGTAGTGCCCCGAAAAAAGTGGCCTTTGTAGACAATTGGAGCACTTTTTGGGGAAAACCTGGTCTGATCAGGAGAGACAGTGTCCATCCCACACGGAATGGTGCCTCTCTCATTTCTAGTAACTTGGCTAATTTTATTAGACCCAAAGTGACCTGACAATTCAGGGTCCAGACCAGGATGCAGAGTTGTAGTCTTACGCACTTCTCTGCTGCTTCCATAGAACCCTCATCCACCAACAATAACATATTCAACACTATAGAGGTAGTCTGTGTTCCACGGTTAAAAGTTCACCAAGCACAGAGTAGGGGAGCGGTCAATCACCATAATCTTATTAAAATTAATACCAAAGCACAAGTTGGAGAAACTAATATCACAATTAAGTGTGGACTGTTAAATATTAGATCTCTTTTGTGTAAATCCCTGTTAGTGCACGACCTGATAGCAGATCATCACATTGATTTATTTTGTCTTACTGAGACCTGGCTTCAGGAGGAGGAGTATGTTAGCTTAAATGAATCTACTCCTCCTACCCATCTTAATTATCATATTCCTCGTGTTACTGGTCGAGGAGGGGGAGTGGCAGCAATCTATCACTCCAAGTTATTAATTAATCCTAGACCAAAACATGGCTCCAGTTCATTTGAAAGCCCGACTCTTGGCATCACCCATCTGAACTGGAAGGCAGAAAAGCCACTTCTGTTTGTATTTGTATATCGGCCCCCTGCTGGGCCGATTTCTTATCTGACAGCTTATTTTTCTTCTTTAATTGAGGAAAACAAAAACAACCCCAGGTTTCTTTTCAGCACTGTGGCCAAATTAACTAAGAGTTAGATCCACATATCCCTTCTTCCCTTAGTGGCGAAGACTTCTTGAGCTTCTTCACTGATAAAGTTCTAGCTATCAGAGAAAAAGCTAACCAGGCCATCCCAACAACTAAACCATCACCAGATGTGCTGACTGTAGGAACATACAGGTTCTCTAACAAGCCCTTAAACTCCTTCAGCTCTATATATTTTTCTAAGGCGTCATCGCTAATTCAGAAATCCAAGACGTGTCTTTTAGATCCCATCCCAACACACCTGTTGAAGGATGTTTTATTCAGTAATGGGCAGTTCTATCTTGGACCAGATCATTTGTTCTTTAGTGAGAGGTTATGTACCCCGGTCCTACAAGGTGGCAGTGATTAAGCCGTTGCTTAAAAAAACATCACTGGATCTTGATGTCTTTGCAAATTACAGGCCGATATCCAACCTTCCGTTTATCTCGAAAATTCTTGAGAAGGTGGTGGTGACTCAGTTACTGGAGCACCTGCAGAGAAACAGCCTTTTTGAGATCTTTCAGTCAGGCTTTAGAGCTCACCACAGCACAGAAACAGCACTTATTAAAGTTACTAATGATCTTTTCATAGCTTCAGATCATGGACTGGTCTCTATGCTGGTTCTGCTGGACCTCAGTGCTGCTTTTGATACAGTTGATCACAGCATCCTGTTACAGATAGATACCAGTTTGCTCATGTCCATAGTGTTTCCTCTTTATACAGTGGGGTTAGCCATGGAGTTCCACAAGGTTCTGTACTTGGACCAATCCTTTTTACCTTGTACATGCTTTCCTTAGGAAACATTATTCGGCAGCATGGGATAAATTTTCATTGTTATGCTGATGACACTCAGCTTTATTTATTCATGAAACCAGAGGAGACAGAGAAGTTAGTGAAGCTTCAGACCTGTCTTAAAGACATAACGTCCTGGATGTCTTCAAATTTCCTCCTCCTTAACCCAGGAAAAACTGAGGTCATGGTGTTTGGTCCTGAACCTCTTAGGGATAGATTAGATCACATGTTTACTTTAGATGGTATCTCATTAACATCTAGTCTCTCTGTGAGGAATCACGGAGTAACTTTTGACCAAAATCTCTCCTTTAACCCACACATTAAAACAGTATCTAGAAGTGCCTTTTTTCATCTGAGGAACATCACAAAGATCAGGAAACTACTGATGCGGCATGATGCTGAAAAGTTAGTCCATGCATTGCTTCCAGGCTGGACCATTGTAATTCTTTATTATCAGGGTGTCCAAACAACTCTTTAAGAAGCCTCCAGTTGATCCAAAATGCTGCAGCCAGAGTTCTGACAGGTATTGACAAAAGAGATCACATAACTCCTGTACTGGCGTCTCTTCATTGGCTGCCCGTTAAATTTAGAATAATTTTTAAAACCTTTCTTTTGACCTACAAGGTCCTCAGAGGCCTAGCTCCATCCTACCTGGAGGAGCTAGTGACACCTTACCAGCCCAATAGACAGCTCCGCTCTCAGAATGCTGGTCTACTTGTGGTTCCCAGAGATTCTAGGAGTAGAATGGGGGGAGCGAGCATTTAGCTACCAGGCCCCCCTGCTATGCAACCACCTCCCTGTCTAGGTACGGGAGGCTGTCTCCATCTCTACTTTTAAGATTTGACTTAAAACCTACCTCTTATTGTTACTAATTCTGCACTTCCAGTTACTATCATAGACAGACAAATTATCGTACTTAGGGGGTCGTCTAATTATCTTAGGGGATCTTCTAATCATCTTAGCTATGCTGTTATAGGCCAAGGCCGGGGTCCAGAAACATGATCACCTGACAGGCCTCTGTCACCCCACTGGGTCATGGTTTTCTCTCCTCTCCTCTCCTCTCCTCTCCTCTCCTCTCCTCTCCTCTCCTCTCCTCTCCTCTCCTCTCCTCTCTTCTCTTCTCTTCTCTGAGTGAGACGTGTGAGAGCGGAGGAGCGAGCGAGCGAGTGGAAAACCGTGCAAAAGCGCTATTTTTCCTATTCTTTCTTGTGTGCGAGTGAATGCTAGATAATATAGTTTAATTTATTGTGGTGTTTGCAAGTTTATATTAGTTTATCGAGTGTTTGTGTGGGTGTGTGAGGCGGCCGACCGCGTGCGGCCGTCATGGCGGCCAACGCCGGTTTAACCGGCTTGAGTCGGAAGCACGGAGTCAAGGTGGGTGCGGGCTCCGTGCTTAATGTGGAGGAGGTGGCGCTGGCTGTGGGCCAAAAAATTGGCCACAGCTCAATCAAATCCGCCGCCCGCATGAATAGGGCGGTGGTGTTGTTCCTGGCCAAAGTGGAGCAGGTAAATATGTTGGTGGAGACGGGGATCACCGTGGGCGGACAGTTCGTCCAGGTAACTCCGCTAACACAGCCGGCGGCACGGATTACACTGTCCAATGTGCCGCCGTTCATCAGCGATGAGTTCCTGGTACGGGAGCTGTCTCGGCATGGGAAAGTGGTCTCTCCCATCCGCAAAATGTTGTCTGGCTGTAAGTCACCGCTGCTGAGACACGTAGTGTCTCACCGCAGGCAGGTGCACATGATCCTCAACAATAGGGCGGATGAATTTAATTATCGTTTCATCGTTCGGGTAGACGATTTTGATTATACCCTTTTTGCAACTTCTTCCGCCCTCAAGTGCTTTAACTGTAATGAGGAGGGTCATCTCGCCAGGGCTTGTCCGAGCCGCGTGGCCTCGGACACGCAGGCGGCGGAGCCCGCCGCTCCCGCGCCCGTGGCGCCTCCGGCCCCGCGGCCCGTTCCGGCGGCGAGGCGTCGGTGGCTCAGCGCGGAGGAGGGCCCCGCTGCCCCGGACGGAGCGACAGCAGAGTCGCAGATGGAGGAGAAGCGGGACGAGTGTGTGCGTGAGAGTGAGGTGAGTGGAGAGAGCGAGATTGTGGAGATGGTGGTAGAAATGAATGGTGAGAGTGGTGAATCAGGGGGGAAGGTGGATTTAACTGGGGAGGTGTGTGATCTGAGTGGTGTGATGAGTGAGGTGGTGTGTGATTCAAATGAACTGGGGGGAAAAGGTGAGGTGATGGGTGAAACAGTTGAACTGGGTGAGACAGGAGAGACTGGAGACAGGATCCAGACGGGTGAGCAGGGTACAGTGGGTCAGGTGATGGGTGGACTCGATGGGCCAGGGATAGTGGCTGGTGAACGGGGTGAAGGAGAAGTTAGCACAGGTGAACGGGGTGAAGGAGAAGTTAGCACAGGTGAGCGGGGTGAGGGAGCAGTGAGCACAGGGGAGCAAGGTGAGGGAGCAGTGAGCACAGGTGAGCAGGGTGAAGGAGGAGTGAGCACAGGTGAGCGCGGTGAGGAAGCAGTGAGTGCAGGTGAGGGCACGAGTGGCGCATCCGAGTGGTGGCTTGTTCCCGCAAGGAAGCGGAACAAGCGGAAAAGCGCCATGAAGGACAAGGGGGGCAAGACAGGAAGGCTGGAGGAGACAGTAGCAGACACAGACACCAGCGACTGCGAGTCGATGTCGGACGGCAGCGAACTGTCCGGCACAACGCCAGACGGGCAGGATTTTGACCTGTACCCCCCAGGCTTGTTTAAAAAGTTCCTCACCCAGACCAAGGGCATGAAAGGCCTTGATCTGGGAACATATTTTCCTGACCGGCTCTGCTTTATCCGGTCAGCGAGCTTTTTAATTCGGAATAAGGCAACATCAGGCCTCACCGACCCCGAAATATATAGGCTCAGGAAGCACATGGGCAAAGCACGAAAACAGCTAAATTGAAAGATATTTTGCCATGGCTTCTTGTACTTATTTTTTACTGTCTTTGATTTTAATCTTTTCCCTTGGCATGAACATATTCAAAATGGGAACGTTGAATGTCAACGGAGCCAGGGACGCAAAAAAAACGGGCACTAGTGTTCGACACAGCAAAAAGAAAACGCATTGATGTCCTGTTCCTCCAGGAGACCCACAGCGACTGCGGCATAGAAGCGGACTGGGAGAAGGAGTGGGAAGGACAGGTGCTGCTGAGCCACAACACCACCCTCAGTGGTGGAGTGGGCCTCATTTTTTCAAGGGGCTTCAATCCATCGTCCCTGGAGGTGGAGCATGTGGTGAGGGGACGGTGTTTGCTGGTGAAAGCGCGCCTCCAAAACCACTCCTTGGTTTTTATTAATATTTATGCTCCCACCAACGGTACAGAGAGGAAGAGCTTTTTAGAAAAAGTTGGCACTGTTTTAAATGGTTGTGGGGATGATTTTTTATTTCTGGGTGGAGATTTTAATTGCACCGAGTCCTTTTTAGACCGCAACCATGCAGAGCCTCATCCAGCCTCGCAACATTGTCTGAGACAGCTGGCCTATTCTCATGGCCTGGTGGATGTGTGGAGGAGGATGCACGCAGACAACAGGCAATACACTTGGTCCCGCATGAGTGAGGGTAGGATCTCCTCGGCCAGACTTGACCGATTTTATTGTTTTAAACATCATTTTAGTGTTTTTAGGAGCTGTAGAATCATGCCTGTCGGCTTTTCAGATCACTCGTTGGTTTTAGGCGAAGTCGCCGTGAAGAACATTTTACCCAAGAGTGCATATTGGCATTTTAATTCCAGCTTAGCGCAAGACAACAGTTTTAGGGATGTTTTACGGCACTTCTGGTTGGGGTTTCGAGAGAGAAAGTCCGATTTTACGTGCTTAAGACAGTGGTGGGACCGTGGAAAAGTAGAGATACAGCTCCTGTGCCAGCAGTATACTCTCAATGCCACGCAGGACACACGCAGGTCGATCAAAGATCTGGAGATGGAGATAGTGGAGCTAGAGGCGATTGGCAGCTCCACGGGAGATCGAGGGTGTATTGAAACCCTCCAATCAAAAAAAATGGCCTTGGCCAGCCTGCTGGACAATCAGGTACAGGGTGCACTGGTCAGGTCCCGGATACAGGACATCACGGAGATGGATGCTCCCTCTAGCTTCTTTTTTGGGCTGGAGAGGAGGCGCGGGCAGAACCAAATGATCCATTCACTGTTTTCGAGCACAGGGCAGGAACTCGTGGAGCCGGGCCAGATAAGACGGCGAGCAGTGGAATTCTTTTCCTCGCTCTACGAGACCGAGTACTGCAGCGACGATGGCCTGTTCGACGAGTTCTGCGGGGGCCTCCCTCGGGTCTCTGAGGAGACAAACTCGCTGCTGGACAGGCCGCTGCAGCTCGACGAGCTCCACGCCGCACTGCTCGGGATGAAGGGAAAGAAAGCTCCAGGTGTCGACGGGCTCACGGTAGAGTTCTTTAGAACCTTCTGGGACATTGTGGCCCGCGACATGCTGGAGGTCTTTAACGAAAGCCGGGCCGCGGGTTCCCTGCCGTTGTCCTGCAGGAGAGCGGTGGTCACCCTCCTGCCAAAAAAGGGCAACCTGCAGGAGATTAAGAACTGGCGCCCTGTGTCTCTGCTGTGTCTGGATTATAGGATTCTGTCCAAGGCCTTAGCCTCCAGGCTCAGAGAGGCTATGGAGCAGGTCATCCACCGCGACCAGACTTACTGTGTGCCCGGCAGGTCCATAGGAGATAATGTCCACCTAATTCGAGATGTTTTGGAAGTCTCCAGATCACTGGACGTTGATACTGGTCTCATTTCGTTAGACCAAGAAAAGGCTTTTGACCGGGTTGAACACCAGTTCCTCTGGAAGGTGATGGAGAGGTTCGGGTTCAGCCCTGGCTTTATAGCGATGATCCGCGTCCTGTACTGTGACATTGCGAGTATGCTGAAGTTTAATGGCAGTCTGTGTGCTCCCTTCAGAGTGCGTAGAGGCGTCCGGCAGGGCTGTGCCCTCTCTGGAATGCTCTACGCTCTCTCCCTCGAACCCCTTCTCTCTAGGGTCCGTGCAAACGTGGATGGCCTGTTTTTACCGTCCTTTTACAGAAAAATTGTTTTATCTGCCTACGCAGACGATCTAATAGTAGTGGTGCGCAGCCAGAGGGACGTAGATGTTTTATCTAATTTAACAGTTTTATTCAACCGCCTGTCCGCGGCCAGGGTCAACTGGCAGAAGAGTGAGGCCCTGGCCGTTGGCAGGTGGACAAATGGCCTGCCGGTCCTTCCCCAGGACCTTGCCTGGCGGAGGGACGGCCTAAAGTACCTCGGTATTTTTATTGGAGATGAAGAAACTGAAAAGAAAAATTGGCTCGACACGTTAGAAAAGGTAGACGGAAAAATTCAAAAATGGAAATGGCTCCTCCCCCGCATGTCGTACAGAGGCAGAACTCTTGTCCTCAATAACCTGGTGGCCTCTGTGCTCTGGCACCGGCTCAGCTGCATGGAGCCACCCTCGGGGCTACTGGCACAACTGCAGACAAGAGTTCTGGCCTTCTTTTGGGACGGCATGCATTGGGTCCAGCAGGGGGTGTTGTACTTGCCCAGAGAGGAGGGAGGACAGGGCCTCATCCACCTGGCCAGTAGGACCGCCGCTTTTAGAATACAGTTTGTACAGAGGTTTTTAACAGGGCCGGCGGACCTAATGTGGAGAGATGTGGCCAGATGTGTCTTCAGACGGGTGAGTAACTTGGGGCTGGATGATGCTCTGTTTTTAACTGACTTTAAATTTGCAAAGTTAAATGGGCTACCTCCATTTTATCAGAGTGTTGTTAAGGCATGGGCCCTTTTTAAAGTTGAGAAAAGAACCAGCTCTGAATCTCTGTATTGGCTGCTAAGGGAACCCACGGTGCACGGAGCCAGGCTGGATGTCTCGGCCGAAGCCCCGCCGAGGCTGACGGCTGCACTGTGGCGGACCCGGACCCTACTCCTCCAGCACGTAGTGGCCGTGGCAGGGCCAGACCTAACGGGTGCGGAGGCAGTGGGTTCCCTGTTAGGCATCCGCTCTACCCAGGCAGCTGAGGGGGTGCTTCGGTTATGGAGGAACAGGCTCAGCACGAGAGAGAGGCGTATTCTTGAGGACTACGGCCAGGGGACCGAACCCGACAGCGAGGACCCCTTCCCGGAGATCAGGCTGGTTGCCCACCTCGGGAATCTAGACGGTCCTCTCCTCAGACCAGCAAAGACCTTCTCCCTGGTGGCAGTCGATAAGAAGACCCTGTACAACGACTGTGTGAGGGTACTAAACAGGAGAGGACTGTCGAACAAGAGCACCAGCGTGTGGGCCGATCGACTGGGAGGGGATGGAGCCCGCCCCTGCTGGAGGGTCCTTTACAAGCCGCCCCTGAGGAAGAGGACCGGGGACCTCCAGTGGAGGATCCTACATGGGGCTGTCGCCTTGAACGCTCTCCTCTCCAGAATGAACGCTGCTGTGTCGGACCAGTGCCCGTTTTGTTCCGGGCGAGAGACTGTGTTCCATGCGTACAGTGAGTGTGAGAGGCTCACTGTACTTTTTAATGTCATGAAGGGTGTTTTTAATGGTTTTAAGGAAACCTTTTCTATTAGAACTTTTATTTTTGGCGCAGGCTACAACTCAAAAGCCGCTCGCAACAAGTGGCAACTCCTGAATTTTATCTGTGGTGAGGCAAAAATGGCAATTTACGTCTCCAGGAAGAACAAAATTTCAAAAACTGGAGACAGTGAGGCTGCCTCTGTATGGCGCTGTAATGTCCGGTGCAGGCTGACGTTAGAGTTTGGGTTTTATAAAATGATGAACGACCTCGGCAAATTCCAGGACATATGGTGTCACAAAAATGTTTTATGCACTGTGACAGAGGATCTTTTGCACTTTGCACACCCCCTGGTGGGATAAATTGTATTGTATTGTTGAGTTCTTAGTATTTATTTATTTATTTATTTATCTATTTTTATTGTGGTTGGTGGTATCATTACTATTATAACTATTGTTATTGTTATTATGATTACTATTATAACTATTGTTATTGTCATTATGATTACTATTATTGTTATGATTATTATTATGATTATTACTATTATTGTTGTTCTGTGGTTTTTCTAAACAGGGTGTTTTGTGGCCCTGTGTAAATTTGTGAATTAAAGTATTTTGTAAAAATCAAAAAATCTCTTCTCCTCTCCTCTCTTCTCCTCTCCATTCTATCATCTACCATCTACCTGTCCTCCCCCCTCTCCTCTCTCTCTACCCAGCTGGCCATCAGCAGGAGGGTCCCCCTACATGAGCCTGGTCCTGCTCAAGGTTTCTTCCTGTTAAAGGGGAGTTTTTCCTTGCTACTGTTGCTTGTTGGGGGTTAGACCCTGGGATTCTGGAAAGCGCCTTGAAACAATTTTGATTGTAGAAGACGCTATATAAATAAAGATTGGATTGATTTGATTTGATTTGATTTATATTGCATGGCGGGAGAGAAACTGGAATCAGCCCCGCCCATCCTGGAAGTAAACAGACAAAGGAAGGGAAATACAGACAAGAAACAAGAGGAGCAGGAACTCCTAACAGTTCTGGTGCTTTCCTTTGTCCTCAAGACTGAAATACTTTATTTTTTTAAAAGTCTCAACAAATTTTTCTGGAGTTACTCCTTCTATTAGTTGCCTAATCACTGGATTAATAAATTCGACTACATAGTCAAATAAATCTTTCTAGATTAGCCACAAATTCCATTCTCCTTCAACAAATTAGCACTTGGACAACGTTCAACCTGCGTTTGTTAACTTTAATTGACAGGAGGCAGATCTGGCTGTTGAAAAAATGTTTATGGCTGGCATTGATAAAGAAGAGCTTGTTTCATATTTCATCTATGTCAGTTATCTCAGGAACATCATGAGGGCTTTTAGATAACATGAGGGCTGCCTTAGTTTAATGCATCATATGTGTTTTATAGTGAGTACTTGCAAGTTATGATACAGTAATTCTAGAGTTTAAGTATATGCACTACACACGAGATTCACTTCTTTAAAACAATTGCTTTGGAAACTATACATTTAAATAAATGATTTAATAAATATTGTCCCCATTAGTATCTACTCCATACCTCCCCTTTAACAGGTTTGTTCCTGTTAAAGGGGAGTTTTTCCTTGCCACTGTTGCTTGTCTGGGGTCAGGCCCTGGGATTCTGGAAAGCGCCTTGAAACAATTTTGATTGTATAAGACGCTATATAAATAAAGATTGATTTGATTTTGATTTGATACCTCCAGTTAGGGCTCTGGATTTTGAATACACTACTGACAACTAGATACACTAGTTTTAATTTATTCTTGACTGGAAGTGAACAGCTGCATTTAAATCCAGCCACAAATGTGCTGCACAGAATCATCCATACTTGATTCTCTCTCTTTTTGACAGCGTTGAACTATACGAACAGAGTAACATGATTTTTGAATACAAAGTGCTGTACAAAGTGAAATCTGTAACTATTTGATTTAGTCTCTTTGAGAAAAAAAAATCCTGCTGTCCAAATAAAGTTATTAACAATTGTTAAGAGTTCATTTAAAAAAAAAAAATCCCAGTTAGAATTTCACTAGACTTACGCATTTATGGAGGAATACTTTGATCGTTGTCATTGGAGAGTTTGTTGTGATGATCTCCTGCTGACTGCAGCACAGATTTTTTCAACTCCAGATGCCCTCTGCAGGAAATTGATAATTGAGACTGTTCAACCAGAGTGCTGGAGCAGCCTGCTGTAACAAGCTTGCCTGCTGAGGCAAGGGCTTAATTTCACTTTATGGAGTTTAAGGATTCATTTACATGAACTTGATTTATAAGCTAAACAATTGTTTATTCTCTGATACATGTTATTATTATCAGAAGCATGTTTTAAAGTGTATTATCAGAAAATGTTAATCATATCTGCTCTGTAGATATAATCATGTGTGATGTCAGTAGATCCCTTTGTTGTTGCTGTGCACATCTGGACACTGGGTTTTGCGGTGTAAGACCTAAATTATAGTCCAGTCCCAAATTATCTACTGGGATAAAATCTGGACGTTTGAGAATATTTGTCTTCCTGGAAAAGCCCTTTACTTTATCAACAATGAGTTCCCAGTCTTTGGAAGGTCAGCCCTTATGTGCAGACCGATGATCTCGGTTGGTTTTTGGAGAGGCTTCCCCAGTTTTTAGCCTTTGCTTCATTCAAAGGAGCAGACTCAAACAGTGCTACGTGAATATCTGTGACTGTCTGCCCCAAGACAAACTGTCTCGTCAACCGGGGCACATTTCAGAAATGCCTTTTTGAGTTCTTCTTTATTCAACAAAACAAAGTGTTCTATTACTTGTTTTAAATGCTGTGATCTTTAGAACACAAGGACAGCCTGTTAGCTGCATTCAGGTATTCTAAAAATGAAGCTGTGCGTTCAGTGGTACAGAGCCTTCAGTATTGAATGTTACGTACTGTATGTACACCTCAACACAGAGTTTCTGCTTCGCACCAAGTTATTTTCCTTTTCTAATTAGTTGGAAATATTGTCATGCAATTTGAGCAAAATCCGTCCAAGACTAAAATGAAAACCCCAATGTATGAAAAGCAAACAGGCATTTTCCAGCATAAAAAACATTTATTAGAGACTCGAAGAGTGAAAATAACTGCAGAAAGACCACAAAATACAGTTTACCAGCTGCAGTCACACACATACACAGCACTGCCTCGTGTGTGCTGGGCACTCTGCAATGTGATGGCACCCCTGCTGACATTAACTAAACTGAAATTGGGATGCAGCTCGCTCAGGCACCTTCTGCTGTCTGCTAAACTGCAATTTTGCATGTGGTTTAAGCACAGGCAGGTCATTATTCATATGAACACCCTCCATTGATTTTCCATTGAGCTTAAAAGTTCGTACAACAGCGAACGATCACACTCAAGGTACAAACGGCTCCTTTGTTTTCTTTATAGACAAGTTTCACACAGCTGCAGTCCTTTTACCTCACATAAATATATATATATATATATATACACACACATATATATACACACACACACATATATATATATGTATATATACACAGCAAAATTCAACCCATAGTTCTCAAGGCCAGGCATGCTTCTAAATAGAAAACTCTCACAAATTGAACTGCATGCCATAGACAAAATTCTTACACCCATGTTACTTCAGACATTAAATCATCAGAACTGAGCATGTGGTTTAATATTTTTGTATAGTTTAATTCTTGTAAAGGTGAAAAACAACACATATCACAGAATATCCAGGAATGCTTCCGTTTGTATATCTGACTAATATAAGTATTTTCTCTCGCTCTACAAAATTGTTGAAATATGATACATCCACTGCTTGGAAAAAGCGAGAAATACTGCTACAAAACCATCTATACCAAATCAAAGCAAATTATGAAAACATTTTGCGGATTAAAGATTTTAATCCCTTGTGAATTTAATAGAATAAAACTATACACATGCTGTTTGTGAAGCAGTGCATGCAAGAAAACAAGAGCAACATTTTGTCACATTTAGCTTCAAAACCATGTTCAAAAGTCATTTTTTTAAAGGCCACTTTTAATATTATTAATAACATTTGCCATCATAGAAACATAGCTAAATGTAAATATTAAATGTTAATTTTAAATAATAAATGTTAAATATAAATCCAAATGTTAAATCTAAACCTCTCAGCTGTAAATAAATATTTAACTATTGTGCAAATCTAGATTTCCGGTGATCGGAGGGGCTAAAATAAAAGTCCGGGAGCTTGCGCTGTTTACAGAAATAACTAAATAAAATAAAAACAAAAATAACAAATAAACCCAATGTACTGGAGGAAATGAACATTTGCATATTTACTATTGAAGCTGAGCATCCTGATTTCACCTATTCAATGTCCATATTTAGGAAGACCGCCAAACGAGATGGGAGACTGAGTGGCATGTGCAGAACTGACGCCGCTCCATGTTCTCCTTTTAATTCCGAAAAACCCCTTCGGCAAAAAAGGTCACACAAGCCTTACAGCAATTCAGAGGGATGCAGCTTAATATTCATTCCTGTTATTATTCGCAACACAACTTAATCTGTTACACACGTCCAAGCCACAACAAGAACATCCCCATTTCATCCAAGACAGAACCAGGTTAAGACAAAAACACACCAGCAAAAACAAATTCAAAACACAGGGGAAGAATGCTCCCAAAATTCTCCATCCGGAACACCAAAAGGGCCATAAGACTGCTAATACGGGTAAACGAAATATACATTAATGTGCCCAGACCAAACCCCCCAAACAGTAAATAAATGACAGCAGGAAACCTACTCTTAAGCAAAAACCCAGTGTTATACACACAAAATCTGACTGGAAGAAAACAAGGTTGAACCGCTCGTCCCCTGCGAGACTCTTTCTCTCAAATCTTTGCTCAAATGAATCAGCAAGACTCGCACCATTAACAAACGTACAGCAGGAACAGTCTGTGCGGGGAACAAGATAGTCTCCGGTTGGACCACCTGAGACTCCTCCACTGGGTCAAGAGGGTTGATGATGCATAACCTCTGCACCTTCAACCACACCCGTCACAACTGAAGCTGGGTAGCCATCACAATACTCGCTAGTGATACCATCATAGAAGTTCTGGATTTTATGAACTTCTTTTGATTTTCATGATAATTTACATAGGACAAATTGTTCACTTCAATATGGAACCTGTCATTTTTACAATGTATACAATTCATTTTTTAAGGGACATTCGACAAACCTTAGTTTTGAAAGGACACAAAAACATCAAAGTAGGTTGTACAGCACATAAATTTCTGCAAAATATGGTTTGTTGTTGTTTTAGACAGTAAATTTACAGATGTGTTGCATTTCATTTGTTATTTGATTCTCTAACCAGTCCAAGCTCATGATTGTGTTTTTTAGGGGGTACTCCCTGTAATTGGCAGTATAAATTAGCCCATTTGCTGAATATTTAGTTTTACTTGAGAGATTTAGATTTAATATATAGATTTGCATTCAGATTGGGGGTGGCATTTGCTTAGTCTGGGGCCTGGGCTGAGAAGCTGGAGGGTTCTCGGTTCAAGCTCCAGTGCAGACAAAATATGGAAGGAGTTGGTGACACTGCCTATGCAGCTAGAATAGAGACAAAGTGGTCAAGAGAAAAAGGATTTAGAATTAGCATTTAGGGGTAGCAGGCAATATTTACATTTAAGTAGTTAACATATTCCTAAGATAAAAATCTTGTAAATATCATTAAAAGTGATTTTGAAAAACAACACACCCCTCTTTTGAACATGGTTTGAAGCTACATGTGACAAAATGGTGCTATTTCTAGCTTGAACCACTTTACAACTGACACCCAAAGGTTCAAAACCAAAGCAAAAATGCATGTCTGTAGAAGAGAATAAAACACAATCAGCTGTCAAAATGAGCCTCCAGAGGTTAGAGATGTTCAGGACCAAACTGAGGTAACAAGGGGAGATTTCTTTTCAAGGTTTTCATTTTTATTGCAACAATGTGAAAAATACATTGTTAACCCTGTACACACAGAGAAACAGAAGCAAATCAGTTCTTTTAAACAACCAATTTTCTTGGCTGGTCTTGTTCTGTATATTTTGAGGTTTACTTTTAAATACCAATGAATCAGCTTTGTCCAAACATTAAAGGAGGAATGAGGATTATACAGGCCAAGTACTGGCCAAAGCAATGTCCAAAGGGTCCCAGAAATGTGGCCCTGCATCAGCTCTGCTAATGAGACATAAGAGCTTGCAGATTAGAGAAATAACAGATCTTTGGTGTGTTTTCCATTTCAATGTCCCATTTTTATTAAATGAATGCTGGGCAAAAATAATGGTGAACTGATGGATTAAAATCTCTGGCATACCTGCTCCTGCTTCTGATTGTCTATTTGTGGAGCATCGGAGAGCTGGAGGCCATTTGCAGTACCCAGGCATCCCATGAGACACCTTGTGTGGTGCTAATGTAATCAGAATCAACAGAGGCTGACCTCAGCTAATGAGGATAAATGCAGGATCAGATGTGAGCCCTTGTCCAAGTCCTATTAAGCACGCCTACCAGCCTTTTATTGATTGCTTTGAGTGGGCTCAACTTTTTGGTTTGTGTGTTATGCAGCCTCTGCGAACATCTGTTGCATTGTCATGAAAATCAGGGAATGAGGAGGAAAATAGAAGATGAAAACTGAATTTCATTGTTTGCAGGAGCCTGGGCTTTTTTAGAGGGCAATGACTGAAAATGAACTACCTGTGTTGAGATGGGCAACCAAAAAAATCTGCTGTTTTCATGTCAGCCACATAAAAGTCTGCAATGAGCTTTAAGGGTTGAAAGGCATCAAATGCTGTAATGGTTGAACTCTGATGTTTGCTGTAATTGGTGTTTGTCGGGGTCATTCTTTAGCAACCAAATGTCTGAAACTAGCTGTAACAAACAACCAACTAAGACTCAATAAGGAACAGAATCCAATGAAAAAATATAAGTTTTTTAATTTTGCGGCTACCAGCCAGCCTCATTTCCTCATGGACTTGTGGGTTTGGTCGAACAATAAAAAATGGAAATTCTTCCAGGACTACTGATGCAATCAAAATTATTTTTAAAAAAAGGAAATAAGCCATAAAAACAGTAATCTAAGAGTGGTGGCATAGGACTGTTCAATGAAGAGTCAGTCAGTCACTGGAAATGGGGAGGTGGGTTTGGTGGCTTGGTGAAGGTGTTGGGGGAGTCTCTGCGGTGGCCACTAGTCATACAGGCCCCTCTGTCAAGCCCTCCAAAGGAAGGGTGGTGGCATTGTCGGTGGGCTGCGGGTCATCCGGCAGATGCAGTGGCGTGTGGGTGATGGTAGCCAGGCTGGCATAAGGAAGGTGGCAGTCCATGTGCAGAAAGGGTGGGTAGTGCTGGCGGTAACAGATATATGCAAACAGCAACCCTATCACACCTCCCACAAAGGCATCTGCAATGTCCCAAAAACACATTTATTTTCAGTTATACCTGTTTTGAGGAAAAACATCTAAGGTATTGCTTGGTGTTCTACTGAACGTTCATCAGGCCTGGCTGAAGACTGTACTGGGAATGTACACTGAATGAAAAAGCCATGAATCTCTTCCACTGGGAACTTTTCTTTTAGTCTCTATGTCATAATTAATCATCTATCACAGAGAATATTTAGCCTGCATAGCTGTGTAGATCAAATGGCATGATTATCACATGGCTCCAGCAGCTAAAGCAAAGGTTGGTGCTCAATTATTTCATACTTCTCAGCTTACGTCCCTCCTCCAGCATGAAATAAACTATAATGCAACATTGATTTTCCCCATTCAGGGCTTACTTGGGGCATATTAGGAATATGAATGTTTCATCAATTCTTGCCAGTTAAATCTGATATACTGTGACTTGACGCATTTTATTACAGTAGCTTGCTGGCCACACTCGAGATGTCCAGCACAAATAGCAACTCATTCTGCTGAGGGATGTTCAGGATATCAGTCCTCATCAAGTACATTTCTGTACTTCACCTACACTTTTCTTTTAAGGTGCACACTTCCTGTTTTAACAAGGCTTGACTTTGCCCTGCTTCTCCAGAACATATGGCTCTCTAGCCAATTAACACTGTATAACAGAACTGTCATCGCTTTACCACACATTCCCTCTCACACCTCACCGCATAGGCAGTTTTCTCCTCTATCATTATCAAACCATGATGTATGTTGTTTCATGTATTTTCTTTCTTTTTTAAGCTTTAGTTGCCTTAAAACTAAGTTGATTAAGATAAACCTGAAATTGATGCAGCAATCTTCTTCCCTGACAACAGATAATATGCATTACTTTTTAATTGTAAGAAAAGTAACCCGTTAAGTCTTTCAAAACCTCTAACCTAAACACTGTGTGTACAGTCATTTCATCAGTTTGTATTTGATGAAAAACAAACCAAAAACAATGAAATGCAATTCTAGAATTCTGATTCATCCCCTCCTTTCTCTGCTCGTCACACCACCCATCGGCCGCTTCTGGAAAATAAAAACACTTTTATCGTGGTCTGACTTTAGTTACTCTGCACAAAAACAACAAAGGCCTGTAAACAGAAAGAAAGAACCAAGAAATTTGAAGGCGTGTGTTATGTTTCAGCTGTTTTACACGGCATTTGTTTCCACAACCTTGGCACATTGCAGGGAATCCATGCTGAGTCTATTACTGATGGAAGCTGAACTGGCCAGAACATCCTGCACCTTCCTACACAAAGTGTACAGTGAATGCAACATTTATGAAAATGCAACTTTCAATGCTGTGCTCCTCAGATGCTGTCCAGCCTAAACCTCCACCTTGCAGAAATCTAGAACAGCTGTTGGCAAGGTTGATGAAGATTACATAAATTATATACATTTTATACCTCTCTCATCATAGGCACTTTAGGAAGAATAAATGTTGCTTGATCACTCATCTGAAAGCGTTTGCAGACCTTGCCAGTGGTGTTTGTAGTCACAAGTCCGGGACATCGCGATCATCATAGCACTGTAGAGGGGCAACACCATGGCACACAGGCGCCAGCTGCGACCTCGGCCCTGATCTGTAAAGCACTGAAGCTTTCCCGCCAGGTAGAAGGAAGTGAAGCCAAGCCCAGAGAATGCAACTGGAGGGTAGATATGAGAACAGAAAAAAGAAGGAAGAAAAGTGACTCGTGTGATTATTATTCAGATTAAACCCTTATCTCTGCAACATCACATCATGGAAGGAATGAAGAGTGTGTAATAGTCAGGCAGTTATAGTGCAGGAGGACGTTTGCAACGTTGCATTGCTAAACACATTGTGGCCTTACAGAAGTAAAGGCATGCACAGAATAGATACACAGGCTTCAGATACTACATCAGCCTCCTAGCTACAGTATATAGAGAACAGGCATATGGAAGATGAGTATATTCCCTGTATTATTTTGTGCTAAATGTCATCTGTGATTGGTTTATTTAACTCTGTCTGCCACTTATTCTTCAGTAAGTCTAAAGGGATCAAGTTGCGAGAATAGAATGTTTCATATACCATTCTAATAGTTTGTTTTCTAACAAGTTTACAATCAAAAATTGAATCAAGTAGACAGGTTGGTGGACACAACAGAAAACAGTTTAAGTTTGAGAATGCAAAATTCCTAAGCTGCAGGTAATTCTAGTTTATCTCACTCCATTTTTAAAATAACATGTCCAAGACTGTGTCTGCTAACTGACATATTGTGTTTTTTCTTAAGTTTTCCAATGTCTGTCTTTCAGACAAATCCATCACAAATTAAATAAATGAAAGCCACTTGCTCAAACATTATTCCACAAAAAAAAAAAATCAACCACTTTTAGCACATCCTGACATTGGACTAAACACACAAATATTTTAAGCCCTACTGAAGAAAAACTAGCTTGCATTACAATGTTTTTGTGATATTGCCAGAGTCATGCTTATTCCGTACAGCTTTTTAGTAGCACAGAAAAATGTATACAGTAGATTAACAGGATTGAATAAGCTTGAATCAAAGAATTGCATCAGATTCATTATAATAGTTGCAGCAATCAACATGCTGATGCTAAAGCAACACCCAGATGAAAATATTATGAACTTGTTTTGGACTGACCTATCCACCAGACTTTCCACTTCTCAATAGGCTCAGATATGAAGTATACGGGTCAGTGTCAACATTCTTTTTTAGGATTGTGGGCATTTTTTCTTGGCTTGATGGTACTCACAGGAGGAGTGGCTGCTGGGGAAGCTCTTACGTCCCTCTGAGACCAGATCTGGCTCTCCAGTGCACAGCATCTTTTCATTGACTTGTCCATCTGGGAAACAGCGCTGGAAATAATCAGGCCTGGGTCTGAAAACACAAAGGATGATTTATTTATTTTTAATCTTCAGATTAAGAAATTCTATTGACCAGCTATGTTTTAGTAGCATACCTGCCAACAATCAGCTTGATTGTATTTGTGAAGACTCCATTTAAAGCAAGTGCCAAGGACACAGCTGGAGCACAAAGATGACAGAGTCAAATAAGCAGCTTGCAGCAATGATAGTTGTTGACTGGTGAAACATTTTCAAACCTAATAATCAAAAAACAAATGGTTCACTCTTCTTACATAGAGTATTAACATAATAGTCTGTTAGGTTTGTGGGTATTTTCCTTGAACGACAATAGATAGAATAATGATTTATATATGAAGACTGTTATTGTTTCTCACAGGTGACAGCAGCCGGCACATTTTAAACACAGTCCCAGGTCCATTGTAAAGTCAATAATTCAGTAGGTCTATGGGCTCACAGTGGTGCCATGAGCTAAACAGTACAAGCAGCATGCTAATATAACCACAATAAAGTGAATAAAAAAGTGAATAAAGTTACTGTGGTATTAACAGGTTTAACTTCGGGAGATTCTCTCTCTCTCGACGCACAACATACTCACCCAGGTCTGAAAAACACAAAGTCTGGTCTCATGTGTTCCATATTTTTTTTTCAATGTGAAGCAAACAAGCACATTTTGTAGTTTACAGCTATTGTTATCCTCTTCATCACACTCTACTCTGAGCGGCTTTATTGGTAAGTGCCTTGGCCTGCCACTAATACAATACTTAGCAAACATTTATTACATTTGTATTCAGCCATCCTTTGAGGCATGACATCAAAAAATGAGCTTTGAATTGTTAGATTCTTAACCGGCAGCATAACAAGCTGGCCAATAGTGTGTATGTTCACAGGACGGAAGTAGCAAGACAAGAACATGGAAAAGATTTCTCAAAGTTGGGAAATATCCAAACAGATGTTAGATTGTGAAGAATAAAGTACGACTAAGGGTGGCTAAATGATGGCATCTACTTAGAGCCAGTGTAACTGTGAAGCAATCACTTCACTCCCAGTTTTGTAATGAGGGCTGTTAGTGTATTGCTGAGCACTGTGGTATAACTGTACATTACTTGATTGGCGATAATTCTAACCACGGTGGCTCATTATTAGCCACAGTTCATGCCCACAAATTTGATCTAGGCAATCAGCAGGAAAGTTGAACACCCTACCTGTAACAGATTGAATGCACCATGGAAACCTGCTGCGGACCAGAAATAAAGAAAAACACTGGCCCATTCTTTTGGGATGATGACATGTCTGGAAGTTTAAAGATTTTTAACTATTTTTTCTTTTGCAGACAGGTTCAGTTCACGATAGCGAGCTGGACTAGAATCACAGAGAACTTCCTCATGATGGGCATTAATCTGGCATAACTCTATGTATTACAGTTTTTCACAGTCACTTTGGTGCATTTCTCAAATCCTCCTGGCCATTTGCCAAACAGTAAGTGCATTTATTAAAACAATACAGATTACCTGTGAAGGCCAGTTTCTTGCTCAAAATTAGCTCATCTCTCAAAAGTAAATATCTGTGTCAATGAACATAGACATGGCACATCCTTGTCTCATTGTGTTAGACAGTCAAATTGCTTAAGCATGATGTGAAAAAAATATTGTTCTATGTATGTTCTGATGTAAATTATGGCTCAAGTTTGGATGAAAGTTATTGTAAATTGTAGGTTACAACTTAGTGTCAGTAGGAGACTGATTGTATGAGATTGAACAAAATTCACATTTAAGCTTTGACTGTTTTTTACTATAATTCATTGACAGACCATGTCATTGTGATACCAGAGAAGTAGTAGAAGTAGAAATCTGAACAGAGAGCAATCTCCTTTGGGGAAAAACTGTACATGCAGTTTTGTAGCTGTTGATGAATGTTCTCAGTTCTCCAGGTTGAAGAGAATTCTTGGCTTAAGAAAATTCTACTGGACTTGTTTTACTTTTTTAACAACATTTCACCTCTCATCCAATCGGAGCCACAAATTCTCCTCCACATCACAATGAATATGTTTTCTTGAGATACAGCATGGAAAAAAATCTTTGAGAGTGTCTTATCCAGCCTCTGCAGGCAGCTGATGTGATGTCCTCACACTCTGCATCCATGGCAACCAGAAGGGTCATTTACGGATGTGCCTGGCAATCATATACTGTCCATCTCCATTCTGAGAAAATTCCCTCAATGGAATCAAGGAATGGGGAGTAGAGTGAGGGGAACTCCATCAGCATCCTGTTGTGGTTGTAAACCATTGACTGATGATGTTAAGGGTATTCAGGGTTGAGATAGCCTCTTCTGCCTCTTCCTCTGTTTTACCTCCCAACTCATCTGCCATGCAGCCTCACTCCTCTTCTTCTTTCTTATTTGTGGCTGTTGATACCACCTAATTCCTTATCCTTCCATTGTCAGTTGTAGGATTGGACGTCAGAGTTGTTTTTGCTTTGTTTCCCTACCCTCCTTTTTGTGCTTGTTTCCCTCATCTGTGCAGGCTGGGTGTGGCAGATTTCTCCAACCCCTCCTCCCGAGTTTCTCACCTGCTGCTTGCCAGCTCATCAGATTCGGCATTATTTAACTCTGGCTTGTCCCTCTATGCACCATCTGTTTGTTGTTCAAACATCAAATCGTACAGTAATTGTGTACTGGCTCCTGTGCTTGTTCTTATAGCAAGAAGCTTGTTGGATGGATTTCTCTTTTTCTGATTACCTTTTGCGTCCAGCCTCACCTGCCACGCTCAGCCTCGTTTTGTGAATCCTGCCTGCTCTCATTTGGACGACACTTGCAAGATTTGTTTGGTACTCTTTTCGTTTGTAATAAACCTCCATTTGGAAAAGATGTTTCTGGTCGTGGTCTGCATTGAGGGTTCAGTCTCCTCTCTGGCATCGGCCTTAACAGTCAGATGTTGTACCAATGCGTAGCACTCCATCGATACAGTTGATGGCTCATGAGATGCACCTTGGAGCTATTTCAGAAAACTGGTTGATCATTGGTTGATCTATTGCACATATAGAAATACGCTTGATCTGTTATGGCAACTTGTTCAAGCATTTTGCATGGAAAGACTTATGTGATGAACTAAAGCCTAAATGTTGTGGGGGATGAGACTGTTCAGAGACAGATTATAATACATTTTGATCAACATGATATAATCAATTGATAATATTCAAAATGTAGCAGGAAAAGATGTTTACCTGTTAAATGGGAATACATAGAGGGATGGACAGGAAGTATATGATATGTGTGATGAACCAAGGTAAAAGTGAACTGCAGACCTACAGATGTCCCCCTTCTGGAACCACTGTATATAGATTGCCTGAGCATGCTATATTACAGGAAACAGCAGAAAATTGCACATAATCATTTGCATGGATGAACCAAAGCATTGCTTTTCTTGATGTGACACTGTGAGGTAAAGATTAAACAAGCAGTTTAAGAAATTCTATTCAGATCTGAGAAATATACCAACGCAACTGAGAACAACTGTAATGTCCTATTTCCACTGTAGCTCCAACCTCTTCTGCCATATTTAAAGTCTGAGTCTGGCCATTTTTGACACTTTGCCACAGCAGCATTTTCCTCCTTGTGAGTGCTGTTTGTTCTGGGCCTCAAAGGTGCCTGTGCTTACTGTACCAATGATTTTTTATTACCGCCATTACTTCCTGCCTCCTCAGCACCTTTGCCAATCATGCTGGAGATGCAGGATTATTTAGGATCATTATGTGAATGGAATAAACTAGTCTAGAAAAACAATGTCCTGCTGTTCAAAGAAAAGAATCAACTCAATTTATCTAGTCATTTTTAGAAAACGGTTTATTAGTGATGTTGTAAATCACAACTGAAAATGAAGATTAACATGGTGGCTAATAGCAAATGAGCTAAAATGTGGGGGAAAAGAGTCACCACAGCCTTTACGGGACCTGGGAGAATAAAAATAAAACAACAAGTTCCATTTGTAGATCTTTACCATGTTCTTTTATTCAAAATAAAGCATGCATGCACCACATTAACCCGAGAGGTAAAGATCTCATTCACAGACTCCACTTCACTGTGTATAATTACTGTTTAATTAAACTCAAAACTGACACGGGTGTGGTGGGATCCACTTGCAACACAGCAGTTCCGAATAGTTTAATAAAAGGCTTTATTAAATACTTATAGAAAACAGCACAGAAACAATCACGGGCCTCCGTGGAATGCAGAAAACACCGCACAGCCACAGGTGGGCAACGGTCCAAATAAACACAAGGCAAGAAAGTGCTGGAGAGTCAGGCATGGAGCGATAACAGTCTGGAAAAGTAAGAATGCACTGCTGTGGCTTAAATACAACCTAGGAGGGAGCAACAGGTGAAAATGGTAGAGAAATATCAGATGGGTATGGAAGAATTTTCCTCCTCAGCACAAGAGCAGAAGAGCGGCAGTGACAATAACATCACCTTTAATCTAGTGTTATGACATGGCAGCAATAATGATGCACAGCTCCACTGAAAACACCCAAGGAGCCCTCTTAAAATTTAAATTTATACTGTATTCATAACATTTCAAAATGATTCTCTTCACATACCCAAGCATGCCTCTTTAATCTCTGTCCTGTCCGTCCTCTGAATGACCTTCACCACAAATATCACCGCCAGTGGGGTTAGGAAGGAAATAGCCTGGAAAGAAAAAACAAGTATTCTCTTAGGAAAACAACCAGACCACTGACCATCAATATTAAAGCAGTAGTTTCAACTATTTAAAACCAACTTTGACTGTTAAAAAATATTTTTGCCTAAAATTAGTTGCATAAATTAGCAGTGCAAAGAGTTTTAATAGCAGCAGTATTTTTTATATTGCCACAAAGATTTCTTCAGCATGAATGGCTGTTTAAGATGAGGCACTGGTCTGTTTATTCACTTTAGAGAAATCTGCCCTTAATCTTTAGAAGTTTTATATGACTGTTAGATTGGTGAATTACAGTTGAAATCTCTGTTTATCATTCTGTCTGACAGATCGACCAAGCTTGTGTGAGTTTGTACATCTGTGTTAGTGTATTTCTTCCGGTTCCTACTAGTTCAGTTTTTGACTTCGTTGGATCTCAACTTTTGAAGTCACAGAATGTTCAGACCATCACCTTCATCCAATTCTAAGCATGTTATACAACCTTTTGTCAGTGGAATAAAAGTAAAGAAAGGATATAATTTTTTTTATGCTGTTTAAAAAAATGGACTGAACAATGTTTCTGCTACTCTTCACGGGTACTGGGTGAAGTCGAACATCCTGTGAGAGGGAACAGAACCATCTCACCTTCTCCATCTAGAAACTAATCCGCGTGTTCTTTTAATGAAGACTTCAAGAAGAAAAATGCCAATTCAAAATGTATTTAGCAACAGAACCAATTCAAGATACAAATATTACAGAGCTCCGGGCCAGTTCATAACCCTACAATAACAGAGTGCATTACCAGGGCATGAAGTCTGACCACCTAACTATCCCTTGGCCCAGTCTTTTATAGAAACACAAATGCAAATTATCAATGCTCATACAGTCCAATCCAGTTCCTCTGCTTGGATGACCTCATCCTCTTCTTCCAGTCCCATTTGGTGTTGGTACAGTCCTTCTTCTCCATTATCTTCCCAGGTGGCCAGATCAAAGTTCCCATTCTTCATGCAAATAAGCTCATCAACCCCACCCTGATCTCCCGTTTATAATAGGTGTTTAACACCCCCTGCCCGACTGGCTCCTGAGATTACAATGGTCTAAACAACAATCCTGTCAAAGGAATGTCTCTAATCGTCTACCATGCCTAACTTCTAAGAGAAGACAGGAACATATGGTAGAACACATAACAACAAGATAAAGACAATTCTCATCAGAGCTGACACCTTTAATGGGATCTGAGTAACATGGTGGGACAGATGGGGGTTTCTGAAAGTAGGAGGCTGCCGCGTCACCGTTTGAGCGAGCTTTGGGCCGGAGGTGTTGGGGTCCAGGGTTCCGGGTCGTGTGCTGCTTGTTTCTTCCTGCAGGGGGCGTGGAGGAGCCGATAATTTGCTACAACTGGTGCTCAGGCAAACGCACCTGTTGGCAATCTACCTCAGGCCACCTTTTTAAGGACTGAGCGCCTGCCTACCAGGGTTGGAGAGTTGTTGTTTCTGAATTGTCTCCACGTCACCCTGATGGAGGGAAGAACGTGCAGGACCTGACTCCTGTGTTGGCTCCACGCTGGAGCTCACTGTGCGTACCACTGCGTTTTGCCTACTTTCGGGTCCTGGACAAACCTAACAGCACTCTCTATGTACTAAGGATGGGCGATACCACACTTTTGGGATTCGATACGATACCGATACTTTTTCTTGTATTTTCATCTATATCGATACCGATACCGTTCATTTCTTACTGGCAATTTTTGTCAGTCAAAATATTATTACATTTAAGAAAAATCACAAGACAAATACAGACCATTTATATACAATTTATTATGGTCAATTGATTACTAGGATTTCCTTATCCTTTAAACCTGCATAAGAAAATTAACTAGAAACATGTCTGACACCATCACACCTTTAGTGCACTTGAGGTATGTCATCACAATTTACTGAAGTCTCAGATTGCTGTTCAGAAAAAGTATCATATTCACATTTTCTGCTTTAAGACGATTGCGTCTCTGGCTGATTATTTCCTCCAGCTCTGCCTTTTGCTGACTGTGTCGGCTCGGCGGGCTATGTTGCACGTTGATGCTCATTCGCTATCTCCTGTCACGGGACATGGGCCAGCTCAATACGCCGCCAGGTATAGGGGTGTCCCGGCACATATTAATTTAAGTAACTAATCTAAAACGGCGGAAAGTGATGCATACACCCCCAATTTTTTTTAGTTAGTATCGATATTTATAAAAGAAAATCGATACCAAATGAGTAGCTTTTGAGTATCGATATATTGATACCACGGGATCGATCCGCCCATCCTTACTATGTACTCTCTCTCACCGCACCATGGGAGCCCCATGTACCCATCCTGGAGTGGTATTCAGGTGAGGAAGGCAGATGTGCCAGTTTTCTGCTGCAGTGCTTTCTGGTGTTCAACCTCAAGCCTCTCACCTACCACAGCGACGGTTCGAAGATCACCTTCGTCGTGAATCTTCTCTCAGGGAGAGCGGCGCAATGGGCCACGGTGGTCCAGGAGAACTGGACACCTGCTTCCTCCAGTTTCCCGGCATTCACAGCCGAGCTAAGGCGGGACTTTGACCACTCGGTCCAGAGTGGCAAGGCGGCCTCCCTGGTGTTCGACCTCCAGTCTCTCACCTCCCCCAGCGACAGTTTGAAAATCGCCTTCGACGTGAATCTTCTCTCCAGGAGAGTGGCGCAATGGGCCACGGCGGTTCTGGAGAACCGGACACCCACTTCCTCCACTTTCCCGGCTTTCACGGCCGAGCTAAGGCGGGTCTTTGACCACCCGGTCCAGAGAGGCAAGGTGGCGTCCCAGATCCTGTCCCTGCACCAAGGCTCCAGCTCCGTCGCAGACTACCCCATCCGGTTCCATATCCTCGGGGCCAGGAGCGGGTGGAACGACGCGTCCTTCCGGGGGATGTTCATCCAAAGACTCGCTGAGAAACTCAAAGATGAGTTAGCCGCTCAGGAGGAATCTGGGGACCTGGAGATGCTAATCAAAATTAACTTGGGGTCGGTGTGTAACTACGCAAAAACGATGTCGGACTCCGTAGCATTCTCTGGTCCCCTCCCCAATCTGGCCAGCGATGAGATGTTTAGCCGCATGTCGTCGCTTCGTCACTGGCTGTCACGGTGGTGCCCCGAAAACGAGGTAGCCTTTATAGACAATTGGAGCACCTTTTGGGGAAAACCTGGTCTGATTAGGAGAGACGGTGTCCATCCCACAAGAGATGGTGCTTCTCTCATTTCTAGTAATCTGGCTAATTTTATTAGACCCAAAGTGACCTGACAATCCAGGGTCCAGACCAGGATGCAGAGTTGTAGTCTTACACACCTCTCTGCTGCTTCCTTAGAACCCTCATCCACCAACAATAACATATTTAACACTATAGAGGTAGTCTCTGTTCCACGGTTAAAGTTCACCAAGCACAGAGCAGGGGAGCGGTCAATCACCAAAATCTTATTAAAATTAACACTGAAGCACAAGTTGGAGAAACTAATATCACAATTAAGTGTGGACTGTTAAATATTAGATCTCTTTTGTGTAAATCCCTGTTAGTACACGACCTGATAGCGGATCATCACATTGATTTATTTTGTCTTACTGAGACCTGGCTTCAGGAGGAGAAGTATGTGAGCTTAAATGAATCTACTCCTCCTACCCATCTTAATTATCATATTCCACGTGTTACTGGTCGAGGAGGGGGAGTGGCAGCAATCTATCACGCCAAGTTATTAATTAATCCCAGACCAAAACATGGCTTCAGTTCATTTGAAAGCCTGACTCTTGGCATCACTCATCTGAACTGGAGGACAGAAAAGCCACTTCTGTTTGTAGTTGTATATCGGCCCCCTGCTGGTCCACATTCAGAGTTCCTGTCTGAGTTCTCTGATTTCTTATCTGACTTGGTCCTTATAACGGACAAAGTCATTATCATTGGAGACTTTAATATCCATATGGACGTTATAAATGACAGCTTTAGAAATGGCTTCATTTCATTACTTGAGTCAGTTGGTTTCCTCCAGCAGATAAACCAACCAACTCATAGCTTTAACCACACCCTAGATCTAGTCCTGACTTATGGTGTTGAGGTAGAACATGTGTCAGTGTTCCCTCAGAACCCAGTCCTGTCAGACCATTCTTTGATCACTTTTACATTTATGATTAAGGATTCTTCTATGCTCCAAACAAAGTCTTACTATAGCAGATGTCTTTCAGATAATGCTGTAGCTAAGTTTAAGGAAGTGATCCCTGTGCTAATCCAAGGACCACTGTGCGTTTCCCCAGGGATCAATCACTATAATCTTAGCCCTGCTGAGGTTGATCTATTGCTGAAGGTGCAGCAACCTCACTGAGAATCACACTTGATTCTGTTGCCACCCTGAAAAAGAAAATAGTAAATCAGAGGAGGTGTGCCCCCTGATATAATTCACATATCAGGACCCTCAAGCAGAAATTGCGAAGACTGGAAAGGAAGTGGCATTCTTGTAAAATAGACAGCTATCATGTAGCCTGGAAAGACTGTCTATTAGGTTACAAAAAGGCCCTTCGCAAGGCTAGAACAGCTTATTTTTCTTCTTTGATTGAGGAAAATAAGAGCAACCCCAGGTTTCTTTTCAGCACTGTGGCCAAATTAACTAAGAGTCACAGTGTTTTAGATCCACGTATCCCTTCTTTCCTTAGTGGTGAAGACTTCATGAGCTTCTTCACTGATAACGTTCTAGCTATCAGAGAGAAAGCTAACCAGGCTATCCCAACAACTGGACCATCACCAGATGTGCCGACTGTGGGAACATACAGGTTCTCCAACAAGCCCTTAAACTCCTTCACCCCTATATATTTTTCTGAGGCGTCATCGCTAATTCAGAAATCCAAGACCACCACGTGTCTTTTAGATCCCATCCCAACACACCTGTTGAAGGATGTTCTACCACTGATAGGCAGTTCAATCCTGGACCAGATCAACGGTTCTTTAGTGTCAGGTTATGTACCCCGGTCCTACAAGGTGGCAGTGATTAAGCCGTTGCTTAAAAAACCATCACTGGATCCTGATGTCTTAGCAAATTATAGGCCAATATCCAACCTTCCTTTTATCTCTAAAATTCTAGAGAAGGTGGTGGTGACTCAGTTACTGGAGCACCTGCAGAGGAACAGCCTGTTTGAGATGTTTCAGTCAGGCTTAGAGCTCACCACAGCACAGAAACAGCACTTCTTAAAGTCACTAATGATCTTCTCATAGCTTCCGATCATGGACTGGTCTCTATGCTGGTTCTGCTGGACCTCAGTGCTGCTTTTGATACAGTTGATCACAGCATCCTGTTACATAGACTGGAACATGTGATTGGGATTAAAGGGACAGCACTAGACTGGTTTAGATCATACTTATCTGATAGATACCAGTTTGCTTATGTCCATGGTGTTCCCTCCTCATACAGTAGGGTTAGCCATGGAGTTCCTCAAGGTTCCGTACTCGGACCAATCCTCTTCACATTGTACATGCTTCCCTTAGGGAACATTATTCGGCAGCATGGGATACATTTTCATTGTTATGCTGATGACACTCAGCTCTATTTATCCATGAAACCCGAAGAGACAGAGAAGTTAGTGAAGCTCCAGACCTGTCTTAAAGACATAAAGTCCTGGATGTCTTCAAATTTCCTCCTCCTTAACCCAGGAAAAACTGAGGTCATGGTGTTTGGTCCTGAACCTCTCTGGGATAGATTAGATCACATGATCACTCTAGATGGTATCTCATTAACATCTAGTCTCTCTGTGAGGAATCTAGGAGTAACTTTTGATCAAAATCTCTCCTTCAACTCACACATTAAATTAGTCTCTAGAAGTGCCTTTTTTCACTTGAGGAACATCACAAAGATCAGGAAGCTGCTGACGCGGCATGATGCTGAAAAGTTAGTCCATGCATTTGTTACTTCCAGGCTGGACTACTGTAACTCTTTATTAGTTGATCCAAAATGCTGCAGCCAGAGTTCTGACAGGTATTGACAAAAGAGATCACATAACTCCTGTACTGGCGTCGCTTCATTGGCTGCCCGTTAAATTTAGAATAATTTTAAAACCCTTCTTTTGACCTACAAGGTCCTCAGAGGCCTAGCTCCATCCTACCTGGAGGAGCTAGTGATACCTTATCAGCCCAATAGACCGCTCCGCTCTCAGAATGCTGGTCTACTTGTGGTTCCCAGAGTTTCTAGGAGTAGAATGGGGGGCCGAGCATTTAGCTACCAGGCCCCCCTGCTATGGAACCAGCTCCCTGTCCAGGTACGGGAGGCTGACTCCATCGCTACTTTTAAGATGTCTGTGTAAATTCTCAGTCATCCAGGTCATTGTATCCAAGGTAGTTTTCTCTGTCAACCCAGTCCAGTTGACAGAGAAAACTACCTTGGATACTTTTAAGATCAGACTCAAAATCTACCTCTTTGAAAAAGCTTATTGTTACTAATTCAGTAGTTCCAGTTACTATCATAGACAGACAAATTATCATACTCAGGGGGTCGTCTAATCGTTAAGTCACATCTTAGTTATGCTGTTATAGGCCAAGGCTGCCGGGGTCCGGAAACATGATCACCTGACAGGCCTCTGTCACTCCACTGGGTCATGGTTTCCTCTCCTCTCCTCTCCTCTTTCCTCTCCTCATCAAGCAGACTAGTTCTTGTGTAGTTCTCCCCCCCCCCCCCCCCCCCTATTTATTACAGGTATCGCCGCCCTCGGAGCTGCATAATGGACCTCCGCGTGATTGTATATCATATTTTTATGTGTTGTTCTGTGCTCTGTGGCCTCTCCTCTCCTCTCCTCTCCTCTCCTCTCCTCTCCTCTCCTCTCCTCTCTCCTCCCTCTCCTCTCCTCTCCTCTCCTCTCCCCCTCCTTCTCCTTTTCCTCTCCCTCTCCTCTCCTCTCCCTTCCTCTCTTCTTTCCCCTCCTCCTCCTTCTCCTCTCCTCTACCTCCCCTTCACTCTACTTCTCCTCTCCTCTACCCCTCCCCTCCCCTCTCCTCTCCTCTCCTCTCCCTCTCCTCTCCTCTCCTCTCCTCTCCTCTCCTACCTATCCTATCTTCTACCTGTCCTCCCCCTTCTCCTTTCTCTTTACCCAGCCGGCCATCAGCAGGAGGGTCCCCCTACATGAGCCTGGTCCTGCTCAAGGTTTCTTCCTGTTAAAGGGGAGTTTTTCCTTGCCACTGTTGCTTGTCTGGGGTCAGGCCCTGGGATTCTGGAAAGCGCCTTGAAACAATTTTGATTGTATAAGAAGCTATATAAATAAAGATTGATTTGATTTGATTTGATCAGCCTGGCGATCCAGCTGGACGAACCCGTCTCAGCGAAAGCGCTCCATGTGGGTTCGGGGTTCGGGGTTCGGGGAGTTCGGGAGTGATGGCGAGCGGTTCCTCTTCCTGCTCCGCTTAACACTGCCGGGCACACTCCCCTGGGGCCGGAAATCTGTCTCTGTGCCATTCCTGGTCTACTCCGGCACAGATGACAGCTTCATCAGTCAGGACTTGGCCATGCAAGCCTGCATCCCTGCAGAGGCACTGCCCAAGCCAAGGATTTCCCCTGCAATGGGAAAGTTGGGAAAAGTGACGCACTGGACCCCATCTCTCATTCCCATCATCTCCAGGAACCATTGGGAGCAAATCCGCCTGTTCCTCATCATGGCATCCTCTTTCCCGGGCGTTCTCAGGGCTCCTTGGCTGGCGCACCACAACTCCCAGATCGATTGGTCAACCGGGAGACTGGTGAGTTGGAGCATACCCTGTCAGACTAACTGCCTTCGCTCTGCTCTTGCCCCCATGCCTGGGGGCTCGGACCATGCCAGGAGAGTCATTAAGGGGGTGGGGCGTTTCCCCCGTGTGGTGCGGCCAGGTGGCACAGTCCAGGTGCCCGGGATCAGTGATGGAGTCTCCCACAGGAAGAGAGTTGTTGCAGATTCGGGGTCCCGGACTGATCCGGTTGACGTGGAGCCGGGCCCATCTTACTCCCTTCCTGCATCCTGGGGGCTGCATCCTGGCAGGTAGAGAAGAGAGTGTGAGAGGCCCAGCAATCAGTCCTGGATCCGTATGGGGTTCCACCAAACTGGCTGTTCGTCGCGGAGGCGGTGCGTTCCCACATTCTGCATTGGGCCCATGCCTCAAAGCTGACCTGCCACCTGGGAATCAACCACACACTACAGTTCCTTCGGCAGTGGGTTTGGTGGCCCTCCATTACCCAAGACACCAGGGACTACATAGCGGCCTGCCCCGTGTGTGCCCAGGGAAAGTCCTCCCACCAGCCCCTGCTGTTCAAGGTCCTGAAGGACGAGGTGGCAGTGCCCTGGGTACAGGCTGACATATGCCGGTGCAGGAGGGTGTGGAGGCAGGTTCACGCTGCACTCCTGCGGGCCTCCCAGCGCTCTCAACAGCAGGCCAATCGGCGCCGGACTCCAGCCCCGTCCTATCAGCCAGGTCAGAAGGTCTGGTTGTCCACAAAGGACCTCCTGCTCCAGGTGGAATCTCGGAAGCTGGCTCCGCGCTTCGTTGGTCCTTTCGAGGTGGAGCAGATGGTGAACCCTGCAGCCGTCTGCCTAAAGCTTCCCCCGGCATTCAAGATGCACCCCACGTTCCACGTCTCCAAGGTTAAGCCAGTTGCTGATTCGGATCTGGTCCCTCCATGATTAGCATGCTCCATTACAACTTTGAACGCGCTTTGAACCCCCCCCCCCCCCCCCCCCCCCCCCTTGTTGTGGATGGGGGCCCGCCTACACAGTCCGGAGCCTCCTGGACGTCAGCAGACGAGGACAAGGGTTCCAGTTCCTGGTCGACTGGGAGGGGTACGGTCCGGAGGCGCAATCGTGGGTCCCCCGCCGTTTCATCCTGGATGACACCTTGTGCAGGTGGAGACAGTGATCAGTGACAATGCCTACATCCTCCCAGAATGCAGGATCAAGTGAAACCGTCATCTTCAATTTTAGTTGGGCCTGATATACCATCAAGAAAGAAGTGATGTTGATGCAACGGACCAATAGAGTAGCTGTAGCCTTTACCCATCAGTCTGGACTGGAAGCAGCCAGCCCTGGATGTGAGTGCAGACCCTGGAGAATACAGGGAGATCTTTGGGTGGAGGTGAGCTGCCAATACATCTTCCACTGGGGAAATATTGCACAGACCTTGGCTCTCCATTTCCTGAGAATTGACCATGGAGCTGCTGTTTGTTGTGCCAGGAGACAGCTAACTCCTCCAGTAATTCAGGAAAAAATGGCAGGAGCTACGTGCCCATCCTCTTTACCTTGGTCACCCTTTCCCTGGAGTTCAGGCCAAGTCATTATCGGCACTTTAGGAGACCCGCTGTGAGACAGGCGCTGGTTGATGCCCGGGGCAACAGGTCGAGGAAATCGAGCTGGGCCCCCAGCTCAGTCCTGCTCCAGCATCAGAGCCATAGACTCTACAAGCTCCAATCCGTGGGATGAGCAAAATTAGGGGTAATATTTTTGTTTAAAATTCCTTCATTTTCTTTCAGATGGTTCTGAGAAGGATGCTCAGGAATTCTGTATGGAGACTGCTTTAAAATGAGAAAAGAGCAGCTGGCTGTAGTCCTGCCACATTGGCGAGAAAGTTACTGAAGGATATTAACAGATTCTCCAACACATGCTCGAATAAAAACACAATTTTCTTAATGTTTAAACATTCAATTCAAAACAGAAATTCTGTCTATCATGATGAAATATTAACACTAGAGGCCTTAATTAACTCTGGAGAACTTCTCTTAACGTGATGTCAGTCAAGCTGCAACTCATTGATCGCATTAAGTGATCAATGTCTGTGACAATTAGGCCAAGGACAAGGTTCCAGCTGACAGAGATAGCCACTGCAGATTCAGATGTCATTAAGTGATTAGTAGAACATTACAAAGTAGAAAACATTTACTTACAAACATGACTCTTTTAGGAATGTGGTCTGACTCCACCAGAGGATTTTTGTACAGCCACAGCTCCTCTGGCTGAATCACTCTCTCAAACGGTTCCAGGAACTCTGTGAATCTGTAAAAGAGAATAGAAATGCATCAGAAAATGTCGGCTGGAAGTAGGATTATATTCAGGTGTGATCGAACTTTCCGCTGTGTTGTCACATTATACCCAAATGTCTGCATTAAAGGCGCTGTTACCTGGGTGAATGCAGGAAAAAAAACTCAGCTCCAATGAACAAGTTAGTTGTTTCATGCTGCTCCTCCATTAGCATTCTGGGGCTTTGTTGAGGCCTCCCTGGCCACCCAGGGATCAGCAGAACATGACCTTGATTTCTGTCATCGCAGCAAAATCTTTTCTGGCACTTATTCCATACTCCGTAAGATACTGTATGTCTCCCAGAGCAAAAGGAAACCACAAATATCTAAAATAATAATGACAGTGTCCTTTTTTTTTATTATTAAAGAATGATAATTGTCAACAGCAAAGTGGGTACATACTATTGATACAGAGGGGGTATATGAAATGATCATCTACTAAATTTAGTGGATAATTATGATGGAAAGAAACTGAATCTATGATAACTACTGAGATCATAACTTTGACCCTTTAACAAGAATTATTTCTATACTCTAAGAAATTCGCAGATCCTAAAAATACAACATTTTTTAAATAATATCTGCAGTTTAATCACTGCAGTACATGTTTCTGTGTATGTGAAAGTCATCTGCTCAGATTGCTTCATCTTATCCTGCTTTTCACTTCATCCCATCCTGGTTTAAACATTTGTTCTCACTGTTTTTATTGCATTTTCCCCATATTCTCACATTCTACTGCTACAGCAGTCCTTCAGTCTTAGGCAGCAACAGCCCTCTGGCTCCTGGCTCCATGGGAGCTTTATGCTGCCACTACCAGTCAGGAAGATGCCCTCTAATAAAATTGTCCTGCAGACAGAAGTCCAGCTTCTCTGACATCTTCTACATCTCCAGAGTGTGTCCTCAGCTCTGCTGTGCAGACCAAAACCTCCTTTAAACATGTTTAATTTTTAAAATGAAATATTTACCTCTATTGTGAGAATTGTGTGTCTTTTACAATGAAGACTGTCAAGGCACTTTACAGAAACCCAGAGTTAATACCCAAATGAATGAATAAATGAATAGGTAAGTAAGTAATTAAGTAAGTGTGCATAATTATTTGTTTGACTAAAACATATGGGGGGACTCCACCACTGATGGATGGCTAGACAGTTGAGGAGTAGAGGAGAGGAGGAGGCCAGTGGGAAGGACAGAAAGGGGAACAGACACACATATCCGACATGTTAACAATTTAGGCTACTTAATAGACCAATGACACTTCTGCGACCCAGAAAAAGTATTTTCAAAGGTCAGTGGGGGTCGCAGAAATGTATGCACACATTTTGGTACAACATTTTGGAAGAAACTAGGAGAGGACACATAAAGGACACATAAACTGTGAATATTATAAAAACAAGGACAGTAGGAACAACACACATGCAAATGTGTTTTCTTCACACAAATCAGAAAGCATTAACAGTGCAGACCATTACTAACTCTAAAATCCTCTACAGAACAAGCCGATGATTCAATCTCAGAAGATATGAGATTTAGGATCCTGAGACCCAACCAAAATGTTGTGGGCAGTCAGAAATATGGTGCACAACCGCAGACGACTCAGAAAGCTTACACACAAGTATATTTAAATGAATAAATATGCCATCCTGTCCTTTGTCATGCACTTATCTTTATTAATTAATTAAAGTATTATATATTATTAGAATTCAAAGAAGTATAAAATAATGGAAAGCCTGCATTACCATTGCACAGAAAAAAATGGCAGCATCAAGAAGAAAGTAAAATTACACCACTGTATCAATTCATCTGAATACATGTGTCTGACACACGAGATCCTTGTAGAGTAACATCCTCAGGTGTATCTTTGTTTCACCATTCCTCAAAATCAGGAAAATCAATAAAATAATGGTAATCTTGTTAAAAAAATCACTTGTTTCATTAAAATTTGTTTGTGAACTGATAATGATGGTGCATCGCCGTGCTTCCACTACAAGCTAATTTTACACCTTACTGAGCGCCAGTGGCTGATTACCTTCAGCTACGTTTCATTTCTGATGTGGCCTGTGGTTCTCTATGAGCTACGTCATGCTAATAGCAAACAATACTTCATGAATTGCTTTTTTAGCTGCCTTGTAAATGACAAGGAAGCATTTTGCCTCCAGGGATTAAAAATTCCCAGCCCATCCGTGCCAGTCAGTGCGTGGCACAGGCTGACATCCAATGCCTCCTCGCCTGTAACCACACAGACAGCCAGCTCATTAAACGCATCAGTGATCCACCTGTAACTCTCTAAGGGTTGGCTGAGAACCAGCTGCTAATGTTGTCATGAATTATAGGGAAATTCCTCAAAAATACAACAGCAGAGGGGAGACAACCTTTGCAACATTAGTTTTGCTGGCTAAATATTAGAAAGCAACATCCAAAATTCATAATTTCATTACACTTTAATATTTGCAATCAAAAAGTTACTTTCACTATCACCATGACTTATTTTGCTCTAGATTTTTCCTTTTATTACCTTCAAATAAAAATGCCTTTTGGAGAGGTAATTAAATTCTCCTCCTTTTGGAGCATTTTTGTCAAATTTCCTCTAACAATCAATACCGACCTCAAAGGATTTCCCCTGGCTTTAGATTTAGATTGAGTTTTTGAGTCAGTCTCACTTTTAAGGCTAAAACTTTATTAAAAAAGGTTCAAATATCCAATATCTAATAAACCAAGCCTCACTTGCCGAAGACAGTTACTATTAAAGATTTCATCCAAGAATAGAAAAGCCTTGGCCTACCTGGAAGGACATTTGCAAGCAGAGGAAAAATCATGTCTTTCAAATGAATGTGTAGATGGAAAAGAAGAAATTTGTGTCTCACAATTCAACCAGAGCTGGAAAGTTGAAGCCACACTGTATGAAACATGCACACTAGTTTATCTTGATGGGGGTAAAAAACCGAGGTTCCCCTGAAATTTCATGAGGCAATGACTTCCTTCTGACAACAGTGTCATAACAGACCTTCTGCGTGGGACAATCAATGAATCGTTCCCCTAAAACCGAAAAGGCTCTGAACGCAGCCCCACCTGTTAGCTACATGATGACCATTTTACTTTGTCAGACTCAGTTGGCTGTTATGTTAAGAGATTAAAGGTATGACATTTGGAAAGGAAGATTTAGATGTATACAGTGGTTTTAATCTCAGTATTTTAAATTTTAAAATCAAATCATTTGCAGAAATAAACACCCAACTGTTTTAATATTCTTCTTAACTTATTGTTAATTCCTGCTGATTGTTGCGACACAGTAAAACGTATTGGACTCCCAGCAGAGTGACCAAAGGAGGAGCTGTTTCCTAAAGTTATATCAGTTGCCTTGGAGCAAAAAGGTTTGATTCCAGCCCTTTTCATTACAGTGTGTGTGAGACTGTACTGGCCGGTAAATTACCGGTACTGAATTGTATTATGGTACATTCAGTCTATTATTATTATTATTATTGTTGTTGTTCAAATTAATTCCCTCTGTCAACTCAGAAAACACATCTAGAGAGAGATTGAGGACTCAAACTGAAGAAAACAGGCTGAAAGCACATTTATAAAAAATCATTTATGTACAAAATGTTCCGTACCAGAATGTTAAAACACGACCAAATGATTGTTCTTTCTTTCTATTGAAAAGGGGTGATATTTGAATTTCTTTTCAGGCCATCAGGCACAATATCCTTTAATAACCTTTAAACATATAAGGATATAAGGATTTTACTGATTTATAAATGATATGCATGCTCACATGGGATACAGCCATTTCAGCATGCAAATACACAAGTGCAAAAGAAGTCTTACAATGATACATATATATATATATATATATTTATAATGTATAACCTGTTCATTATTCTGTTTTGTAACAGTTTGGAAGTAACCTGAGCCAGAAAAAGTTTTTACCCAAATCCCTGCACATTTTGACATTAGTTTCTACAGAGCTCTTCATTTACGTCACAATTTCTACCAACAAAGAGAAATTTGCAGTGACGTGGAAGACAGCCGCAGCAGGTGAGCCGCTGTTTGTGACAGATCTGCAGTCTTCAAAGAAAATGCTGCAAGGGAAAAGAACAGAGCAAGATTTGCTTGTTTCCATTAATACAGGGGGAAAATAAATACTTCCTCTCCCAGCAAATATCTAACTACCGGTATGCTTATAGATGTAATGAGTTGTGGCTGTGATTTAATGAAATGCTGTACCTACAGTTTGATTAGGCCTGGTCTCTGATACTGCGGATGCAACATGATTGTCCTCTGTCATTAATTATGCATGCTAATCTTTTGTCTTCACTGTAGAGGACAAAAGAAGGAGATCAGACGGCTTTAATCTGCACTGTCTACCTGTTTCAGGTTAACTCAGGTTCAGACTTGAGGGGAGACTTGTGGGAACAGAAGATTTTAGAGGATGCAGATAATGCAGCTGAGTCACCACTGCAGGAAAAGCTGACCTGATATTCTGATTCTGAGGTGAAACATATCAATCTTTCATGCTTTTACAACATCACACGACCTGAATTAATTCACAAATAAACACCTAAATATAGCCACTTTAGAGTATGAAACCATAACCCTGCTCTAAGGAGAAGTACACCCATTCTACTGTGTTGTTTTAAGGTCCCGTAAGGACTAATCTTATCAAACTGAGTCAACATAATTGTGTTTGGCAACAAACAAAATATTGTTCACTTGTGTCAGACGTCCCATATTTTTTGAAGTCCAATGCGAGCACACGGATCATCCATCCGTCTGCCTGCTGCTTACAGTCACAGATTGGTTGGATGTGTTGATATCCGCACCGTTAGTTCTGTGACAGGACTCGAAAAGAGGAGAGATGGTGTGTGATACAGTGAGATCTGGATATTCTTATGAATTACTGTAGCCGGTTGGCTAAAACCTACAACACTGGCATTCTCTGCTATGGAGTCACATGGCTGTTCCGTTACAATTATACATTTAAAGTAAATCAGCAATGGTGTTGTCATATTACAGGTGTCCAAGATTCCCACAAAGATTCAGAAAAGGTCACCGATTTGTATTTGAGAGAAGCTTGAAGAGTTCTGGCTAAAGGCCCACAGGGGGAACTTGGGGAAGCACTGTAGGACACAAACGTTCCTGCCTGTTCCCTGCAGACGAGCTGAAGGCAGACTATGAAAACAAGTGCAAGCTCATGTTCAGCGACATTTAGTGAGGATGAGTAGATGCATGAATGTTATGTTTTGACATTTTCATTACATTTGTTTCACTTTAAAGCTCTTGCAAACTATAAACGGAGCAGATGATTTTTTGCATGATGTGTTTACAGTGCGTTAATGTAAGGTAATTGTGCTTATTTATTTCCACAGAGAAAGTCAATAGCAGTTTATTCAGGCTTTTGAATTATAGCAGCTGGATCACAGCCAGTCAGCCCGGTGTAATCAACAATAATCTGTCAGAGCAGTTTAAGTGCTGTGAACAAGGCTGTTTTTGTTAATCTCTGCTGTATTAAGTACAATGAGTGCCATTGATTGCATTTCCTCTCTATATCAATGATTAATCTACCTGTCAGGTTTAGCTTTTTCAGTTTTTCTATGTTCAGTTTTAAGTAAGTAAAAGTAAAAAAAAGCTAAACTTGAATCTCTAGTTCAGATGAGATTTATTTTATTCTGCTGACCTCTGGATCATAACTTCATGTTTAAAGGTCCTGTTCCTCCACTGTTCCTCAGCAATAAATCCTCACAGTGGACCTTTGACACACGCACACACGTGCACACACACACACGCACGCACGCACGCACGCACGCACGCACACACACACACACACACACACACACACACACACACACACACACACACACGACACCTATCAGTCTTGCTGTTTCTTAGTGGAGTGCCGGAACAAAGTGAGAGGCTGATTCCACCAGGCGCAACCTTTTTTAGTGACCGCTGCCACAAATCTAGCAGTGATGATTGGCAACATCATAGCCTGTAATTTCACCCTGAAGTAACATGTGATGACATGCAAAGAATGTTAGGAAGTCTGATATAAAGTGGTCAGTGAGTCTGCAAAACTGGATGAGAGAAAGCCTTCTTGCAGTTTTTGAGAACAGAATTATGGAATGACCAGCTGAGTGTGTGTATGTGTATGTAGGATAAGTAAGCATAAGTGTAAGTTTAAGGTTTGAAAAAGACAAAATGGGAAAAAGATGGCAGCGTGATCTCTCACACTGGCTGTGATATCCAGGGACTCCAGGGCTGACATTTATCAGTCATGCTCACAGTATTGTCTCGGAAATGTCAGAGCAGAGAAATGTCAGTTTCAAAAACATAAAGGTTGATCCCCAGTCGCGATAAGCCCACGAGTGTTAATCATGAGCGTCTTTGAATACTCGTGTACCCTAAAGAAGTGAAAATCCATGCAGCAGTCATTTGTCCATGTCTCACACATATATGCACAAATATGAGTTTCTTCAAAAAGAAGGTTTTTTTTTTATAGGCACCAGGCTTTCCTAGGGAAAAATCTCACCTCCTCATATGTGGGTTGGATAGATACGGGAGTGCAGCATCATCTCTAATGATGGAAAAGGAGCAGATCTAAGAAACGCAAGGAAAAAAATAGATAACGGCAGGAAATGATGGGGGAGAGGATAAAAGTATGTAAAAAATAGAGATATAACATGCTGAAACGTTAAAGGGTATCTGGACTTTACTGCGGCTAATAGATTCAGTCCGTACATCCACCGTCAGGACCCTGTTCTCACTGATTGGGGCTGAAGATAGTTTCTCAAAGGCCAGATGAAGGCTGACATTCTCATGAACATGCAGCATATCAAATAATAACAACCAAATTTATGATTCTCAAATCTGGGTCTTTTAACGAGTTTCGCCCATCACAGTATAAGTGATTTATAAGTTTACTTGCACCCTGCAGTGAATTAAGTAGACTGAGATTTAGCAAAGCATCTCCAGCAGTCACCAACTGTGGTATTTTACCAATATTGGAAAATCATAGGGGATTTCTAGTGGACTTGTGATCCTAAAATGAATGCAGCGCAAAAAGAGACTGGGTCTCAGTAAGTGTGAATGTGTGAACAAAGCACAAACATTATTTTAATTTCACATTGTAATGACAGCCACGATGATAAATCAGGATTGAGCAAGTGAGTAGGTAAAAAAAACTAGCCGTGAATGGTTCTTTCCAAAGCTGCTTATAGCATAATTCCAAACATTGTACAAGTAACATTAAATCAGGGTCGAATGTATTTACCGTAATTTCTGGACTACAGTGGGACCTTTACTTACAAACGTCTGTACATGCGAAATTTTCAGGTTACGAAACGTCTCAACGGAAGATATTTCCTCTTGTTACGAAAGAAATTTCAGGATACGAAAGGCAAAAATACGCTACCGCTGCTACTCGCAGCTCGCGGAGTTTAGCAAACGCAAACATACTTGTAGCTGCTCTGCCATGGGCTATCGCCTAGCATCTTCCTGTAATCCCATTGGCTAGGAGGGACATCAATATGTACAAGTTTGTGTGTATCCCAGCGTTGCCTTTGTTTCACTTTTATTTATTGTGGGTGTTCGTATGTTTGTCCATTAAATGGTGGTGTTACCACAAGTGTTAACGTTCGTTGCTAGTAATGACGGCTAATGTAAGATTCCTGGAGAAGCCTTGCACTGAATTCCTACATTTATTGTGCGGTAATCTAATTGTAACATGTATTTGTTACATGTTTTGATGCATTTTTATGATTTATAAAAAAAATTATGTCCGAATTTTTGGGGGCTTGGAACGGATTAGGGCATTTACATGGAAAACGCGTCTCTACTTACGCAATTTTCAGGTTACGAAACAACTTCCAGAACCAATTAATTTCGTAAGTAGAGGTCCCACTGTATAAGCCGCTACTTTTTTCCTACACTTTAAACACTGCGGCTTATTCTACGGTGCGGCTTATTTATGTTTTTTTTTTCGTGGCGCACTATCACAACTATTGTGAATCAGTCATTTTTACTAACCCTCATTAAAAAGCAAAATACTAGAAGAAAAGCATATGATGCGACTTTTAAGTTAAAAGCGATCACTCTAGTGGTTGAAGAAGGAAATCGAGCTGCCGCGCGTAATCTTGGCATACATTACGGTAATCAATGATGAGAAGGTGGAGATGTCAGCATGAAGTGATCCAAAGCAAAAAGACAACAAAAGCTTTTAGACGTAAACATCGCAGGTGGCCCGAGCTTGAAAATGTTCTGGAAGACTGGGTCAACACACAGAGAGCAGGCGGCCGCGGTGTTTCCGCTGTACAAATCAGACGGAAGGCAAAAGCAATCGCCACCGCGATGAAAATAGAAGATTTTAGAGGTGGGCCATCGGGGTTTTTTAGATTGTTCATTGTTTGAGTAAAAAAGCATAAACAACGTAATTTGTGTGTAGCTGATACAAGCGTATATTTCAAGGTAGCTGCATTACAGACTCCGTTAGAAAAAAAAAAGCATTTACCGGAACAATATATTTGTTTATGTTGCTAAGCGGATTAAATTAAAAGTTAAAAAATCCTGACATGATAAAATTTGGATTTAAGGTCTCTGTATAAACATACAAGTGAAAAGAGTGGCTGTTGTTTCTTACCTGTCTGTTTGTCACTTGTCAGTGACTCGTCTCTTACGGTAATAAAAACATATACCGGTACTGAATGTTTTCGATCTAATTTTTCATATTACTACGTGGGATACCTGCGTCTTAAAATCTGGTGCGGCTTGTATAAGTACAAAATTGATTTTATTTCTAAAATTAGATTATGCGGCTTATAATCAGGTGCACTCTATAGTCCGGAAATTACGGTATGTATTCATGGCAGTTCAGTTCTGATTAATTTAATTTAATGCTTCCTGTAATTTGTCTATCTATGGTAAGGCTTATTTCTCTTCATACAACTGATAGCCTGTAACAGTATTGTCAGGGTGAAGAATATTAATCAAGTAATAGGACCAGAAGCAATAGCAAGTAATAGCAAGAAGGAGTGCAGTGGTGCAGTATATAGGCTGTCATTTAGGAGAACAAAGCCACAGATATTACATTGGCCTTCAGTGTACAACTGTTCTACAAGTGGTATTCATCATTTAAATGAAAGGAGCCACACAAGATGGGGCAAACATGGATGAAGGCAATACAGCAGAATACAGACAGGAATGAAATTGGTAAACCAGCATAGCAAAAATTAAAATAAGTAACCTTAAATTCTCACCAGAAGTGAGTAAAATGTATTTTTTGTGGGGGGAAAATCTACATGTAAAGGTAAAAAGAATGAAAAATTGTTGAGTTCTGTCTGCTACAGAAACTGTGCTGCCTCATCCTAGGATGTTGGAGGGAGTCTGGTCCAAAAGTCTGTAGCCAGATTTGTCAAATCATTTCTTTTTGTGGGAGCACAGATCCTAAAAGCTAACTTGAGTCAGGAAAAATTGTCACATCTCCTGGCATTATTATTATTATTATTATTATTATTATACAGTGCTATGTGCAGAACACTAAAGAAAATTTTACCAACACATATCCTGATTTCAAAAAAGTGAGTCAGTCATGAAATTATGTGGACACAGGATGTGGACGATGCTGTGAGATGACTTGTGACTGATCTACTGTAAGGCTGATCTGGCTGATCACAGCAACGCATCACTGAAATCATCTGTAGCCCAATTGGGTCCAGAGTAACTGATCAGTGCTGCTCGGGCAAGTGAGCATCATTAGCTTCCCTTCATGAGATCTTTGTTATTAAGACAAATTAATACAGCTGTGAAGCTACATGATGGACCGAATGTTTCTTCTCAGTCACATTTAGGAAAAGTAACAGTCCAAACAATTCTAAAATACATGAAAACTGAAGCCTCGTCGCCCTCATCCCTCAATTCCATTTAAGAAAACAGTGGTGTCTGGCTACCATAAAAAACTCTATCATAGACTTAATTTGCTGTGACAGACTCAAAGCCACTAATTTTAGGTGGAATATTCAGAGCAGCAATCAAGTACCTTGACACTGGCACTTTTTGTGGCACCATCTTAGGCTGCAGTGTGCTGGCTCCCGTGTATTGTGTTTAAACAATGTGCCTCTTTCACCATCTGTTCATTGGTATCATGGGTGACGTGTGAAAATTGCCCTATTTGGTTGAGTGTCCCTGAAAAACATCATCTTGGGTTAGAATTATGTGGTTTAATCCCTGTGGAGCACAGACATTGGGCCTGACAGCTCCTATCTGCACACTTATTAAACATACTTCTGCAGCCTCAAGTGACTATTTTAGTTCCAATTTCACTTAACCTTGCTTAAAACTGAGAGCTTTGACATTCACAAAGCAATACCCTACAGAACGGAGATTGAGAATGACGGCAAAGGAAACATTGTTGAAGCGTAGCCAATTCACAGCAGAATTTCTCCACAGCTGACTTGAACTCCCCGTGGGGGAGTGACTGATTTGAAGACAGTTAAGTGTTAGGAGCAGTTGTACCAGGACCCGAAAGCAGGCAGCACACAGTGGAGGGTGGTGTCCGAAAAACTTTTATTGGAGGCAACAGGCAAAGGAACGATTCACAAGAGGCATCGAGACCTCGGAAGAATCCAGCAAACAGTCCACGGGGGAAACTCACCACGACAGTCCAATCACAGTAGGCAAAATCACAAAAGGCAAAGTCACAAAGAGTCGGGGTTTCGCGTAAGGGACAGAACATTCCAACACTGGCAACCAGGAGTACAGACTTTAAATAGGGGACTAGATTACTGATAGGCCACAGGTGCGTCTGCCTGCAGCTCCAGCTGCGGCAGGGAAGAAGCTCCATCACGCTCCCTGCAGGTAGAAAACCGTAACCAACCTCCCAGAACCCAACATTAAGAGCTTCGGCAGAAAATTGGGGCCATCCATTGTCAGAGACAACAGGGTTTTTCAAGACCTGAACAACCAGATTCACAAAGAGGGTGTGACAGGACCACATCAAGGTGTTCTCAGATAATCTTGACAATATTATACAACAGAGACTACTCACTTATTTAATAGCTGCAGGGAACATTTGGTTTGAAAGAATGGTGGCTCATTAATATACACAAGCAAGCTCAAGCTCTGCATTTGACCAAAATCTGTCAAGACATAGTGTGCACGAAAAAGAACGCAAAGGCATTGTGTTCAGGGGACCCCCCGCCCTCCTCTGCCCTTGACCTGCACCTTACTCACTCGTTCATCTGTAAACTGGATTTAAATCCATCAATCCTTCAACGAGTATCAGAAACCTACAGTAGGAGGATATGTTAGGCCTTTCCACAATACTATCAATTTGCTTATTTGAAAGTGAACATGTTCCCTGTCGGAATCATTTAGAGCAGATTTTAGCAAATGTTTAAAGCCATGTGCAAACTCAATCTCGCTGGTGTTCATTGCCAACCATTTGTACGTCAGCAAACTCATTTGCAGTCTCATTATCTGATCTGATACCAGGAAATACTGTCATTCATCTGCACATGTTTAATCATGTATTAGTCAGTCTATCCCAGCAGGCATGGAGCAGGCAGCAGGAATACTCCCCAACAGACCTACAGTCCATCACGAGAATACTGGTAATTTGCTGGTAAAAAGAGGCTCATTACTTTGATATCCACTTTCATTTGGAGGGAGAAGAGTCCTTGAATTTTGCAGCGGTCAAGAGCTTCTGGGTTGAATTTGATAAGCATGAAGGAAATCCAATTTAGACAAAGATGGAGCACAATTCAGGCTTTTCCACATGCCCGACATCCATTTTTTCTTTTGGTGTTTTGGTGACTCTTCACAGCTAGAACATGGTGTCATAATGAGGGCTCTGCTGGCATCGCTTCTCTCCGTTCATCCTGGGATCTCCCTTAAATATCTAGTTTTGCCATGAAATGTTCAAAAGGACTATACTCTTTCATGGTAGTGTGTTTTTTTGGAGTGTCACACATTGTCATCATTGTTTTCCTTCTCTGTTTAATGTTCATCCATTTTAATCGATCATGAACTTGCTTCAGGTTCGACAAACAGAGAGATGACGTTGATTGGCTGCTCAGCACGGGATCACAAAGCTGATGGCTGCGGAAAGTTTTTTTTAGAGCATCCTATTATACAATCCAGGATGAAGAATGTAAACCCAACTTTCAACAATTTATTTTAAGCTGTGAACCAGGACAGTGTGGAAATCATTTCTTCCTGTCTGCACCCTGATGGGGTGCATAATTCCCTGCTTTGTCACCTTCAATTCAAGAGGTTCCAAAGTCGACTATTTGCAGGTGCATCATTTCATGGGCATATTGGAATATAATCCCTAGAACATTGTCTGTCACATCTGAATTTCAGTGGGATCATATGGTAGTTATTTTTTTTTGGCTGTATTATCCTGTTTCTGTGTGATCCACCGGATCAATCATACCTGAATATCCGATTTTTCACAGATTAACTCATCCCCTCCTGGAGGAACACAGCACCAATATGGCTGCATATTTGTTCATTTATACAGTTCTTTTTTTATTGTTGTTATTCATTTTTGTGAATTATCTCCTAGCATAAAGTTCATGGCTCCTACAATAGAGCCAGTAAAGTCATGTCAAAACTCATAACATCAGGTGAAAATGAAACAGGAGGTTCACGGGTCTGACGCCCATTCAGGGATAAGCTGTTGGCATTGAAATGATGACAGAAATCGTTAATGAGCTGATCAAAGGATTGCAGAGAATGAAAAGTCCAAGTCTTTGAGTCAAGGCCCAGCGATTTTCTGTACGTCTGCTGTAGCATTTACTCTGCTCAGTCTGCTTCAGTCTCTCTTTTTTTTATCACATTAAAGGCTGTTTACCTGTTTGGAGTCTGTTTAATAAATGAGAGGCTTTCCTTTAATCTCCATCTGGCCTACACGATTTCATCCTCACAGCACTCAGACCCTGATGTCACCATGGCCACAAATGACACTGCGTTTGCAAGCAAATGCTTGATTTACATCCGTTCTAGTTCGGTGCAGCATTTCAGTCATCTGTACCTGCTCAAAGATCAGTTCTCGTCTAAAGATGCAATATGGTTTCTCCTTCTTCTCTGAGATGATTGGGATTCCTCATTGGAGAGCCTATGATTATTTGCCTCAGAATTTACCTTCCAAAATATGGAAACTAAATAAGGAAGTTTCATAATACACAGTGGATAACCGTAGCAAAGCAGAGTCACATTGTTGAAACGTGATTTTGGAACACAAAAGAACCACAAGACTGTTCTAAACTGCAAGACTGGGGTCTCAGGCAGAGAACATTTACTTGAGACCTCTCTCATTAAAAGGAATATATATTTCCAGTGATCTCTTGTCTGCCTTTGAGGAAATTCAGACTTCTAGTCAGCAGAAGCTCAGCTCTTTGCCATTAACCAAAGCAAACACACACACACACGTGTGTGTGTGTGTGTGTGTGCATAGCGTTCAGCAACTTTGTTCTGTCCTGTTCCTCTAAAGCCCATTAAAACACATAATGATTTTATTGCGTAAATCTGAGTAGCAATAAGGGAGATAGTTTGAGTTATCTATTAACTTTCTGTGCTAATACCATAAGAGATTAACAGTTCTCATCTTCTTTGGTTAACGTGCAACAGCATTAGTACCATTTATTATATTCCCTGCACAATCTCTCCACATAAAATAGGCATCAATGATGAAAAACAGGATAATTTGACATTTAATAGGAAAATGAAAACTATGTAAAAAGGAAGGCATCATTGGTAACTGCACAGTTCTTTTCCATGTCTTTTGTAAAATTTCCCAAAAAGAAATTACAAATATTGCACAAGCCCCACCATGGCTACACCACAGGCTAAAACAGAATGAGAAATAAGAGTCCTCATGCTTCACATGCAAGCTACACGGTCTGTCTATTCTTAAATAGTCTCTTCCCATTTCACAAGGCTTTCTAATTCTTGCCAAAGCTCTAGGCTTTGTCCCAAAACTGTTCCTGAGCCTCCATCTGAGAGAAAAGGACCATGTGCAGGGCTGACTGCTGTTGTTCACAGCTCACCTCATTAATTTCATCTAACAATTAACTAATCATCTTTACAGTTCAAAGATCTCATTAAAGCAGTTTGCTAGTCTTATATGGAGTCATATGATGGGCTTCTGTGTTTTTGCAAAGTAAACAAAGTCCTCCATCAGTCTGACAATTGTTGTTTGTCAAGTTCAAAATCAAACACAGGTCCCACTCTTTTCTGAATAAATCATAGGCAATTATTTAGGTCTGGAAGCTGGAACATATCGAATATAAAAGTGTGCAAATGTTCCTTTCTTTAGGTAACCTCAGGTAAGCCGTGTGTTCACAATTTTGGTCCCCCACATGACTATCTGAACCAGTTCTTTGAACCTCCCTGATTCCAAACAACAACTGTGTTCATTTCAGGTTTTATTAGCAAAGTTTGAGTTAGTTAGTGTTGTCTTCTTAAATCATCCAATGTAAGGGATCATGCACGTGCTCAACCATGAAACATTTTCTTCATGTTTGCCAGGACAGCTGCTTATTTTAGCTCCAGATTACCAGTGAAGTTAAATGCTGCCAATCTCATGATCCTCTCTTTCTGCCGAAAGACTCACAGCGGTGGGGAGCGACATTTAGAGCTAACTCAATTTCAAGTCTGTTTTCAATTTCAAGTTTGATCTCCTTGACCACCATAACAGTACAATTTTGACAGCCGTAATGCAATTCACAGAAATGAAAAGATGTGTTTCATGGTACACCTATTCATCCAATTCAAAACACCTCTCTGAAGCAGTGCAAGATCACAAGAAGTCATTCAGCTCAGCTACTCCTGGCAAGTATTCAGACTCAGTGGCAAGCCATTTTAGGCTATCACTGATGTCTAATTAATGCTACCTAAATAAGTACGCCTCATATTTCAATATGACACCATGGCTGGAGAATCCATGCAGAATCACACATACATATTAGATTTCCAATAGAGGCTATTCAAACCACACTTAATTTCCAGAGCATTTAAAATCACTAAGCCTGCATTCACCATTAAGATTAAATGGAAACTAAGATAACCTACAGTATATTGTCATAAAGGCAGTTTTAGGAGATTAGACAAAGTTGGACAGAGTCCAACTAAAGTATGCTATGTGAGGTTAAACAAGATTGTCCAATAAACTGCATATTGTGGCTATTGCATGTAAGATGCCAAAGAATGGATAACAAAAAAAACTAGTCATTAAAAATAAAAGTAGGACAGAATGGTAATCTTGAGAATATGCAACAGCAAAACGATGGAAAAAATTGGCACAGCAGTAACTGACGGCAAATGCTACTGAAATAAAATAAGAAAACACCTGTTAAAAAATAAAAATAAAATGGTTGGACGCACCAAAATTGATCTCCACAGTACTTGATTTGAAAACAAAATCCATTTTCCTGTCTTTTTTCAAGAAGACTTCAATGGGTCTGTTGCAGAGTTTATCTGTGTGTTTCAGTTCCATCAGCAAGTCTTTTTCTATTAGCATGGAGGCTAATGCTGAAAGCAGCGTCTGTCCAGTCATGTTTCTGGCACAAGTTTTAATACGCTTTAATGCCAACAATGTCAGCTTAACAGAAGCAGTGGGCACGGGGATATATGCAATCAAATCTACTCAGCCAACGTGGGTTAAAAATATACAGCAACAGCCATTGGGAGCTGTAGGATCTCTGGGTTAAGTTCAGACATTTTGAACAGATGAGGCTTTAAGGTTCTCGTGAGTGTTTATCCAATCGCAGGACGCATGTCAAGTTCTACGTAAGACTTTCTAGCTCGACGTGGTGTTGCATAGTCAGGTTCTGATTGGCTATCACAAATGACTGTGTCTGTTCACAGTGGTACATGATGAGAAATTCAGTCTTTCATTTCAAATGTAACTGATGGGAAGCAGCAACGGTAATAAAATAAAATATGTACAGTACACGTACCCAGCTGCCATTTCCATTCCCAAGATACATACATCTAAAAGAAAAAAATAGGAAACATGTCCTTCAAATCCAGAGAGAAGAGAACAACTGATTCATTTGACCCCAATTATCCAGGGCTCATCCCTTGCTACAAGGGGAAATGAGAGCAGAGATCTGTGGCTCCAGAGACCCACTGCCCTTATACCAATAGACCAGGTCAACCATACAATTACAGCCAGGTCCCAATGAAATGTATAAGGCCTGATCCTTCCTTATCAGAAAACCACTGAATATTACTCTTTTGTTCTCAAAAACAAAGCTTTATCTTAAAACAAAACTGCCCGATTAATGTACGCTGTCCTTAAAATCTTTAATTAAATAAACCATTTTACTCAGTTTCATGTTGCAAGCAGAAACTGGATTGATTTCAGGAGCCTCATTCTGCATGTGAGAAAGGAATATGTGAAGTGTAACAGAATTATAGCCATCAAGGACTCATGAATGAAGCCTTGGCGGGTCAACACAGCTTTCAGCATTTGCTAATGGTGGTGATACTACCTCTAATTGTGCACAAAGGGAAACATTTCAAACTACAAGATGCAGGACCTAGGATAATAGTAATATTCTGATGATTCCTTACTTCCATTGTTTGCTTCTCCCTGATTCCTCTGGTGCAGATTAGTGAACAAAGCACACTCAGAGTCATGGTTGGCCATGTAATCCGTTCAGAGAGGCAACACACATGCATCTAGAGGCCACCTACCCAAGGGAGATATTAGGGATAATATGCAAGGAGAGTAGATGCAGATCCAAAACAGGGAGGTTGCCTTTGACCACCGCACAGAGACTGAATGGATGCTGCATGAAATGAAGCTGCATTTCAAGTAGAAACACCTCATTATTATTAGCAGTAGTAGTTTTTTTTATTGGGTTTTTTTTTTTTATTAAATGCCGCATCTTTTGACACACCTTATTTCCATGATGCAGAGAAGGTGTGAGACATACTGGCTTAATAACTTAATAAATACTAATTCATATATGGGGCAGACTCTCTTGGGAAGGTGTGACATTTATTTTTATATAGTTTATGGGATTCCTTTACATTATCACACTATTTTTTTATGACAGCGTGATTTATAGCTTTCGATGCACCTCTTTCCATCACGTCAACACAAAAAGAAGATTCAATTTCCCACTTGTTTCCATCAGCATAATTTATGTCTGCCGTCAGCCTTGCAACCTGTTACCGCGCCGTCCGTCTGCAGCCGCAGATCCGTCCGTGGACCACGGAGCGACTAGGGTCCGTCCGGCACCACACCGCGGCCAATCCGCGCGCACTTGCACACGCACACACGCACGCAAACACACACACTACTAAAGTGAATACATCACCTGTGCCTATGGGTGATTTAATGATACTTTTCTCCGCATGAAATAGCGAACTTAGTTGCTTAGATTACTTACACGAAAACTCCGAAAAGCATAACTCGGATGCCGATTTCCAGCGCCAACTCTCGCAGGTTCTTCGTGCTGTCGGTGGGAGCCGCGTTCATGATTCTGAAATGAATCCGACAAAGGAATCGCAGGAGACGGCGTCCGTTCAAGAGCTCTTTCTCTCCGGTGATCCAGCGGAACAAAGCGGTCGCCTGAAGACACCGGGGCTTCCTAATCACGCAGAGCGCGCTTCCATAGCACCTCGGTCACCTGACGCAGCGTCTCACGCTGTCCTCGCGGGTGTCGCTGATCTCTTCCAGTCGTTTTTTTTTCCTCCTCACAGCTTCCCTTCTCACCACTGCCCGTTCTCTGCCTCAGCTCCAACAGTGATTTAGCTGATTTAGAATTTTGAGGAGCTAAAATAAAAACCTGAAGCTGCCAAACCTCCGCTTTAGTCAAACCAAGTGATGTTAGGATGTTAGATCTACAAATAACAGAAGCTCTCTCTCTCTCTCTCTCTCTCTCTCTCTCTCTCTCTCTCTCTCTCTCGCGTTCTTAAATTCTTGTCCTAATTCAAGTAGGATAAGTAGATCGGCACTGATCTGATATCAGGTACAATGTATGTTAGAATGGCTGGAACAACCGAATTATGGAGATGTTTATTAGTGACAAAGCTCTAATTCAGTCAGATGGATATGAGTGTGTTTTTATTATTCTACTCTGCGACTTGAATATAAAGCATATATTTATGTATTTATAACACTGAAGAAACACAAAGCGTTATGTCTGTCTTTCTGGTCAGACATGAATAGAAACTTTAGAATTCATTCATTTTACTCAGTGACCTTACTGCTTTTGCAGGATAAAGCCAAACATAATATTCTAGTTTTGATTCCTAAACGTAACAAAAATAATGTAGAGGGGGTATATTAGTAAAATCCCCCCTGTCAACTACACTACACTCGAGACTGATATTCAATGCTGCAGTCTCTTTTCACCACCAGTTGGCACCAAACTTCGCCCATTTGACTGTGAAGGTGATGACTTTTAGAACTGCAGAAGTGGTTTGGTAAAGAACTGTTCACGACACTTGAGCCTTGACATGTGAATGTGGTTTTGAGGAGATTCGTGACCGCTGTGAAGAATCTTTACTGAAGGCTCAGAATATTAAAAGGAGTCCGCACAGGAGGCAGCAGACATGCAGGAAACCTGGCCAGCATTTCCTGGATGCACATGAATATTTAATATATTTTCAAACTGGCTCTCCCACAGTACCTGCCAATCAAATATCTGTGTGTGTGTGTGTGTGTGTGCACGCGTGTGTGCGCGCGCGTGTGTGTGTGTGGACCAAGACCACTGTGAATCCCCTGACCCAAAACATTTTCCAAAGCTTATTTCTGGGCCATGAGATTTACAAGCAAGAAACTGGCAGTGCATGACGCAGTTTAAAAAAACAAAACAAAACACTTTTTGCCAGTTAAGACATCCTGTGTGTTACTTGTGACCAAGATAAATGATTGCACATCCACCAGCATGCAGGGTTTGATCGGAGGCAAGGCCCTCACAGCCTCTGCCAGCTCACTAATAAGAACAAACCAAAACATTAGTGAGCATAAATCTGCACCAGGTCAGGAAGTGAGATCCAGTTTCAAAGCTTCCTGTGAAACCATGAGGGCCTTCCACTCTTGTGCCACACTGATTCCAAGCAAACTGTACATGACAGCAGTGAATCTAGTGAGTTGCTGTGGTTCAGAACCACAGGAAGGACAAGCAAAAGCCCTTGCTGCTACACTTTAGAAGGAAGAGTTTGTAGCAGTCTACATTCTAATGGCTGGTTCTGTTATTATCTTGACTTATTTTCCTCCTCTGCAGTACAGACAAGTCACATTCCCCCAGGTTAGGCTACTTGATTACCTTACAAAGTTGACATATGGCAAATCTGAAAGAGGGTATGCCTAAATAAATCAGAGGTGAAGGCGTCCTGCAGACTACATTACGACGTTTTCAGGATCCATTAGAAAAGGTGTTTATATTTCACATTTTCACACAGGGACCCACCTCAGGGAGAGGCAAGGTTTATGTGGTAATGTTAAAGTTGGATGGAAGGAACTAGTCTCTTTTAGCCTTTTTGGGTCTGTGTTTGTTTCTGGAAATGTTGACTGTTTTGAGCTGGAATTGCCATCTGTATGTCAGTCCTTTGAATTCCCAACCTCGAAAGCATCACGTCGTGCATAACAGCCATCGTCCTCAAAAATGAGGAGCTATTTTTTGCAAGTTTTGTTTCTCCCTACCGTCATTAACTGGGTTTTTACGTTATTGGAAATTACAGGAAAAGACAAAGAGAAAAAAAAGGCAAATTCAAATGGCAGTATCAGTATTTATTGGCTGCTTCAAGCTCTCTTACATACCTGCCTTTTCCTTTTGTAAAGTAATTCTGATCTCCATTGGATGATTAGCACAGCAATAGAAAATCTTTAAAAACAGATATTGATCCCAAACACTGGCCTGTAATCACAATTTAGGAACTCAGATCTACTTGAAAAACAACAAAAAAAAAAATCAATTTTGAAACTTATATATTTATTTTCCTTATGTTGTCTCATCCGACGCATTCATGGTTAAGTTTTAAGCCTGAAGGGATCTCAAAGACATCCTTGTGAACTTCAAGTGCGTTAGTGCTTATTGTGTCTACACAGATCTATTGTGTAGCAGGTAGATAATAAGTGTGAATTTCAAGGCAGAAGCGACTTTTCTTCATGGTGTAAAAAAACTGAAGGATGCAGTGTTCAACACTCTGGGGTGCAATTGTTTTAAATTATGGCAGGCCTTTCTGCCTTTTCAACCTGCAAACTTAAAATATTAAAAAAAAATTTAATGATGAAGAGCAATTTTGGTGTTATAGAAATACTGATCTATTGCATGATTTGAAAAAGAATTAAACAAAGAATTAACTAAAACTTTTGTGCATCTGAATACTGAACAATGAGTCTTGTTGTAAAGTTCTCTAGGTGACAGGTGGTTCACAGCTATTAGAGAACACATGAGTTGAATTTCCTTTAAAAATAAAAAGTAGCTCTTATGTGAGTGTTGAAGTAATAGAAGTCCTAATTTTTCTATGATTGGATTGCAGTTCTCTTGATCACTCTAGCATTATTAGACAAACGAATAACATATTCATCAAAACACAGACTGATGCACAATGATATTACATTTATTTTTTATTATAAATATTAATATATTGTTTTCCACCATGAGGCCATGATGGGAAAGTATTGAGAATGGATGGATGAATCAACGCTAAAGCAAAGTACAGCATTTTAAAAAAGCAGTATCACTGGATTGAACAGGGTACTTAAAAACAGTAACCAGAAAACATGTATTTTGTAACTAACTTGTAATATTTCAAGGGATACTTTTTTTGGTTATTTCTCATTATAAAAGGCAGGAATGTTAAGATTGTGCCACTAGCCGAAGTTGACAAAGTTTAGTTTAATATTCCCTCCATTCCCAGCATCCTCAGCCTCAGCCCTGGGACACACCACAGTTCCCACTGGTCAGAGCATCTTGTTGGGTTGAGGCGTTACATGGGATCGGTGTGGTGAGCAAGGTCTCATTTGATGGCCTTGGCCTCATATTAATCTTAATTATCCCTAGTGGATCTTTCCCCGAAATATCTACCCCCAATAGCAGGTGGAGTGTCCAATTATTAGGGGCCAAAGCTGGCCCATTGTCCCACTGAAGGGATAGGGTAACCGGATTAGTCATGTGTCCCGTTGGCGTGGCGCGCTGGAATTGCATACGCTTCCACCACTCTAAGGTTTGTTGTACATTGGTGTTCTCGAAGGAGCTCCCCCCGAGTGGGTCCCAGTACGACCCGGTCCAATGTGTCACGCTTCCCCATGTTCGACACCACTGTTGTAGAGCCCCCGTGTTTCCCCGAGTCACGCATTGGCGGTGCACGGTATAGTCAAAGCAAATGTAAACATCATAACTTCTCCAGCTGTTGGGACCCGTTCCACAATCGATGACTGAGCATATGTCAAATGTGAAAGATGTGGGCTGCCCTAATATATATTCGAGTTCCAGTCCCTGACACGTGGGGTGGTTAAAGCCTTCCCTGTCATCAAGAGAGCGCTTCGCCCAGGCTTGAGTGATAGAATTGCCTGAGGAGTGGAAAAGCCCTTGGATGTGGTCATATAGCATACACACTAACCAGGCTATTCCTGCTATAATTAGCACAAAGATAATTAGCATTAGCATCCAACAACAAAAATTTCTGCATTCATGTTTGAGGTCCCTCCTTCTTTCATGCAAGGGCCGTTGGGGTTTCACCAAAGCGAGTTCCTCATCTTCCGGGAACGGGTCCTTTCGATCCATCATGGTTTTCCCCAATGACAGAAGCATTGTTGCGGGAGACGTTACTCGCACTTCACCTTGTTTTGCGTTGTGGTGTCTAACAGTGCAGAACCCTTTTCCTCTTCCTGGTCCAGAGCACCTTTTGGCACCTTTGCACACTGGGACAGGTCGTACCACATTCGACCTTTCCCTTGGAGTTGAACTGCCGTGTGAGTGCAGATGACCACTCTGAAAGGTCTTGTCCACTGAGGTTCCTGACACTTCCTTTTGAGCACCTTGAGTAGGAGGGACTTCTCTCCTATCAGTTCCGGTTTCTTCTGGGCCAAACTGGGTTCCTGCAAGAACAAGCTGGTAGACATGTGATTTAATAATTTGAACATTACGTGCTCAGGTAATGTTCATATTACCTTAGCACTGGTGATCGGGCCCACTGCGCCCCAGGGTCTCGGAAATGATTGACCATATTGGAGCTCAAAGGGAGTGTAACCAGTTTGTGCACTGAATACCTAATACTCATTAGTGTTAGGGGCAAGGCATTAATCCAATTTCGCCCCATGTTCTCATGCGATTCATAGTTTTGGTTAATTTTATTTTAACGTTTCCATTGATCCTTTCCACTTTACCTTGGTACTGAGGGTGGTAAACTGTCCCAAATTTGTGTCTCAGGCCCATTTGCTTTTCTACCTCCTGCAGACGTTTGTTTTTGAAGTGGCTCGTATTATCTGATCTAATTTCTTTAGGGCAACCATGCGTAGGAATGTAGTGTGGGCCTTCTGTACTGCGGCAGCATCCTCCTTTGCGGTAGGATATGCATGGTCTACTTTGCAACCGCAAATCGGTTCATAGTCCCGACACTCGCAACTCGATATGCCCTTCTATTCTGCAATTCAGAACAGGATAACCTAGTACCTGTAACTCGAATTACTTCTGTTTTTCTTCGTCAAATTTCTGATTTTCACTGCGGCTAAATTACGTCAATTTTAACCCACAATTTATAATGGCCTCAGTTCTCCAGCATCATCCCGCACTTTTGCTCAAACAGGTAGCGCTTACCTTTGTTCTATGCCCGTGGACGTCCGTCCAATGATGCCGGGATCCTCGGGTGTTGCCGTCAATTCGGTCGACGTCCACACCGTTGTTCCTCTGGAACAGCTCACGTGGGGGTCACCAATTGTTGTGGAAGGATTAAGATTAGTGATATTACGATGTGTGCCGAGGCTTCAAAGAGTGTGTCGATTAAAGAGGGCAGTGTTTCCGCAAAGCGCGTATTGAGGCTTGCTTCATTTAGGGGAGGAGCCAAAATGTTGACGTCAGAAGCATCGCTGCCCGGCTGTACCACGTGATTGCATCGGGAAGTGGTTTAGATTTTACAGCGATATAGACCCCTTAAGGCTGCGTTCACTTGCATTTGTCTTTGTCCACACTGACATCTTCTGTGCCTTGCGAAGAGTCTTCTGCAAGGCTGGAGAGGTTGTCTAAAAAACTTTAAATCCAAAAACTTTTGAGAAACTGTTGTTTCTGAATATTAATGAATAAAATTTCCCCTGTCCTGTACATCATTGTCCAAGTGAATCCCTTTTCCTAGTTGCACAAAGCACTTTCCCCCTCCGATAATTATGCCCATGCCATTTTCAGAAAAACATTGCACAACCTGCCATATTTCGATAATATTACCACTTTGGGAAAAGAATTACATACAGAATACATTAAAAACATATTAAACGCATATTTGATCATTTATGTGCAAAAAGTATTTGGTCATGCTTTTTTATATATATAATTCATAGTATTCCCAACATACATAACAGACAAAAAATTCAACGCATCACACATTATGTATAGTTCAGACACAGCTACCTGTGATTATACACTTGGCCATTAGGAGGTTTTGTCTGCACATAAGCTTAAGCTTCGCGAAATCAACCCTTTCTCAACCCAATTGGCTCAAGCAGTTCAATGCCTCACGAGGCTTCATCTCAACATCACGACAAAGTACTCTTTAAAACTAATGCACAAACGATAAATGGTTAATAGACCAAATAAACCATTTTTGTGGTTTAGTTTAGAACTATGTCATGTTCCTTGCAGTACGTGCTATAATACTGCCAGAAGGACTCTCCATTTCAAACATATGTGGAAGGTATAAATGATTTTTTTAATGTCAATTATTATAATTATTATGTCAAATATTATATTATTGTGATTTGTAATTTCTTAATGCATATCATTTGTCATTCAGTACTTAATACAACAGATTTTTTTTTAAATTTATAAATACCAACTGAATCAAAGGTCAGATTTGTTGCACTTTGTTGCACACCCCTGATCCATACACATGCAAACAATAAAGTTTAGGGAGAATTTTAACTGACAGCATCAGTCAGGTAGTAGAATTGTACATGGACTTACGTTTCAGCATCATGCCGCATTAGTACCTTCCTGATCTTTGCGATGTTTCTCAGGTGATAAAAGGCACTTCTAGAGACGGTTTTAATGTATGAGTTAAAGGACAGATTTTGGTCAAACGTTACTCCAAGATTCCTCACAAAGAGACTAGATGCTAAGGGGATACCATCTAGAGTGATCATGTGATCTAATCTATCCCTGAGAGGTTCAGGACCAAACACCATGACCTCAGTTTTTCCTGAATTAAGAAGGAAATTTGAAGACATCAAAGATTTTATGTCTTTATGACAGGTCTGAAGCTTCACTAAGTGCTCTGTCTCCTCTGGAGACATCTAGTCTCTCTGTGAGGAATCTAGGAGTAACCTTTGACCATAACCTCTCCTTCAACTCACACATTAAAACAGTCTCTAGATGTGCCTTTTTTTAACTTGAGGAACATCACAAAGATCAGGAAACTACTGATGTGGCATGATGCTGAAAAGTTAGTCCATGCATTTGTTACTTCCAGGCTGGACTGTTGTAATTCTTTATTATCAGGGTGTTCAGTTCCAGTTACTATCATAGACAGACAAATTATCATATTTAGAGGTTCGTCTAATCATTAGGTTAACATCTTAGCTATGCTGTTATAGTCCAAAACTGTCCGGGTCCAGAAACATGATCACCTGACAGGCCTCTGTCACCCCACTGGGTCATGGTTTCCTCTCCTCTCCTCTCCTCTCCTCTCCTCTCCTCTCCTCTCCTCTCCTCTCCTCTCCTCTCCTCTCCTCTCCTCTCCTCTCCTCTCCTCTCCTCTCCTCTCCTCTCCTGCTCTCCTCTCCTCTCCTCTCCTCTCCTCTCCTCTCCTCTCCTCTCCTCTCCTCTCCTGCTCAAGGTTTCTTCCTGTTAAAGGGGAGTTTTTCCTTGCCCCTATTGCTGGTCTGGGGTTAGGCCCTGGGATTCTGTAAAGCGCCTAGAAACAATTTTGATTGTAAAAGACGCTATATAAATAAAGATTGATTTGATTTGATTATGATTTAATGCTTCTGAGTGCATTTTTCCTGGGGTAGTGGTGGCCTGAGTAGCGGAGGGTTTTCTTTTCGAACCCCAGTTTGCGCAAAAAATGGAAGGTTCTAGTAGTGCCAACACAAATTCAGAGCCCTGCTGTGATACCCTTGAGCTAGCTACCAAACCCACAAATGCTCTTATAGGCGAACCAGCAACTCGTCCACCTACCTTCGCCCATTGTGTATCCTCCCCGTCATCCCGAAAGGGATAAAGCGGTTAAGACGAGAGGAGACAAGAGCGCAAACAACCTCTCAACAGTGACATGTCCCAAGTGTGCCTCCATCGCTTTTACACTTGGTGGGCACTGAGCAGCCCAGTTTGAGTCTTGATCCATCGCCACTTGCTGCTTGGCTCTACAGTACCTGACAGTTATGTGATGGCTTATTGGGAGGCCTGTCTGTACACTTCTATCCACTTCAGTAGCGTGTTTGTGGACGTGGCAAAAATAGTCAACAAGACCATGGATGTAGCAGACGGTTTCTAAATAAAGTTAAATTGAATTCAGTAGTGGGCAATAAAACAGATTAGCAAGAAAGACCATGAGAAACGCTGAGAAATAAATGCAGATGTAATCTAACAATACTAAAGATGAAAGTAAATAACCTGAAAGATAAATATTATTTACTGCAAGTAAGAAAATAATGCTGCTGGAAAATTTGGCCAAAGATGTATTTATATTTATTTAAAAAAAATCGAAACAATTAAGCTCTAATGCTGTCTGCAACGTACTTTAAAAGTAATTGGAAAACGGATCAGTCTAATTTCTTATTACCGTGACTTACAGCAGCTTCAAAACCACTGACAGTATCAGTATTTATCAGCCATAAACTTCAGCTGCGTAAATTGTCCACTAGATGGCAGAAAATGACTGCTTGAATCTACCTAAAGCTGAGTATGGAGCAAAAACCATACATCATTCATACGCCTATGCAGATATTATAAATGTTTAACTAAAATAGAAATATCAGATATAGCTATATAGAAAGGGGCTCTATTAGTGGTGTCAAATATTGACTTATAAATAGAAGAGAGAACAGCAGAGGAGTGGGGAAATTTTTATTTTTCAGTGTCATATGACTTTAACCAACTTTTCAATGTAACAGTCAATAACATGATCTGATCTTGAGAAATCATAACTAAACCAGGTGACATAACCACAGAAAAATAACATGTAAGTGTGTGTATAATCTTGAATAATTTGTTGTCCTTACAATGGCATATATGTATTCAGACTAAAGTATCAATTATTTATTTATTTAACAAGATAGTCCCTTTTGTGAAGGAGACCTGGCAGCGATATCATCCATACAAAATTATAATCTACACATAGGTAAATAACTTAGTTATTACGTTAAAAACGTTCACTGGTGACTCGAGAAAAATAAAAACTCAACAATAAACAATTCCTCCTCCTTTAAGACACCTTCATAATCATTAATTCATGTCATCGTCTTTCACGATCCTGGGACGTTTTTGTAAAACACACTAGATGACGCTATTGGGTGTCATCGCGTTGCCATCTGCAGTCAAATATTCGATCCCCTCAACACAAGTTGATAAATGGATCTCTTTAATCCGGAATATCCCTGAAACCTTAGAATAATTCTTGAACACATCTGTGGTCAACGAGTCCAAGATTTATTTATTTTGATCGCAGACATTTTTGAATTATAATCTAATCGAAATTCTAGAAAGTATATGCTCGACCATATGTGACATTTAACGAGAAAACTGGGGTGGCTTGCCTGGGCACCATCACAGACAGTGCTGGAATGTAGCTACTAGTGATTGTCATGTGCTTCCGGACATGCAGCAGTTCCAAAGTAGTGCGGGTCCAATTTGACTTTAATACATCTATACTTTTGTCATTGAGTCAAACTGTAATGAACCAGACTTCGTTTGGATGGAGTAACTACACCAGGAGTGAATAGAGGGAGGGGGTAGAAAGAGCGCGCGCGAGAGAGAGAGCGCGAGGAGGGGGAAGCTGATACTTGGTAACGCGTCACAGCAGGACAGGCAATCGAACCTAAAGCCGCTCAGCCAGCGACGGACACAGACGCAGAAGGTAGGATGATACGATAATAGCACCGTCTGGGGGTTTGTGGTGAAGGACAAGTGAGAGGCGACCCTCTGATATGAGAAAGAATTTTGGGGGCCCTGCATAGTTCTGCGTAATTACCGACTTTTCCGCTCGCTAGATGGCCGTGTGTGAATGTGCGCGCCAGAGTTGCTGGAGGAGTTCTAAGTGATGGATTCATGCGCCTCTGTGTTGTGGATCGCATTCATTGTGAGGACATTTGGAATGAGTTTGTTGGAATCGCTGTGATATTTGGTGATGGTCCAATCCAGCTGTTTGTTAGAGGGTCAGAGAGAATAAACTGGACTGTAAACGCGGAGCAGTGTGCATGCGTGCGGAGTATGTAGAGGTGTCAGGTGAGCGCTGTTATCTCAGATAGATTTGGCCACCCCAAAAGTGGCGGCTGCGGAGCGTTTCAGTGCACACTGATTAATTTATGAGTAACCTGAACGCATCAGCGAGGCAACGTCAGGTTAAACGGGGGATTCCCCCCACCCCAAGTTTGATAATCTACTGGCTGATCTTTTTCGGCTACTCCTAAAAATGTTTATTTGTCTTGGAAGAAATTGCAATTGACTATGAGGTGGCAATCTAGATCTGAGTTACAGGTAAAGTTTTATAAAATAGAAAGCATGCAGCAGAGGGCAGGGGGGAGGTGGAATAAAGTCAGTGCACGGAGAATGATACATGTTTAAATTAAGCATTTTATTTGCTATTTTGATGTGTGGACACTAGTCAAAACCATTTGGGAAATACTGGTGAAAGCATCTGCTATAAGTAAGGATTTACTTGTTAGTTATGGACGTATTTGCCTCCTAATTGAACAGGACATCAGTATATGTTTTTGGACACAGTGGAAAGTGTCATTATTGTCATATTTTCTCTGTATTCATACTCTGTTTCCGCTGCTGGATTAATGCATATTTGTGGTTTCAGCACCACATTCTCTTGATGAGTCAATCTTTTTGAGGTGACCAACTCCTCTAAAATTCCAATGTAGGTGCTTTTCAATAATATATAATAATAAAGGTCATTCTTTGCTTTGCCGTCTCTCATTTCTACTGCCTCCCATGTGACCCTTGCGGTCATTATCAGCCAAGCAGATGCACAGAAGTGAATAAAACTGTAAATTTATACAAGCTTCTACCCTGGAGCTGCATATTTATCATCATATGGTGACGCAAGGATATACATTATTAAACATTTAGAAAGCATTATGATATCCTAATGACATTAGCATTATAAGAATTATTTTCAGAGCTCCAACGTGAACAAATATTTTCAGGAATCCCTACTGACGTGCACACAGCAGGTCACAACACAGCTGTTGCTGGTAAAAACCTTCACCCACAGGAAGTCAACTCTGGCTTATTGCTAATTAATCTTTCTTTTCAGTCATTATGGCTTCGCTGTAAAACCGCTGGACTGTTCTGAGGGAACAGTAGTGGCCTTTCGCTGATCACAGTAAAACATGTGGGAAACATGTCTCAGACTCGAGCATTTGCCAGACTGAGACATATTCTCCCCTGGATATAAAATGCAATGGGAAACAAAACAAAAGTGTTATTTGTTGTGCGGCGGTCATTATGTTGGTATTTACGCATGGAGGGCTGCACCTAAGTGGGGTTGCGATGAGGGAGGAAGAGAGAGAAGGAGAGGGAGAGAGAGGACGAGGCGCAAAGACAATGATGTCGGAGTAAAACGGGATGTGAATGAGATGAGAGGAGAAGTGTTGAAACATAAAGGTCATCTGTGCTGCAGAGGAGCTCCTAAATGGTCTGATTTGATCTTTCATCCGGGATAGAAACAGTCAGCTGTTAGCAGGACAGAATGAGCGTGCCCTGACGAACAGAGAGACAAACGGAGACGGATGAGTCTCTACAGGCTATCAGCTGCCCTCTGACACAAGCTGTCTGTGTTTATGTTGTGTTATATACACACAGGCATCTGCTGGGATGGCTCTGCCATGCTCATCACGGTGGATAACAGCCATGCGCAAAGATGGGCTGCTTCAGAACATTTTAAGACTGACATCAGCATCACACAACCACTTCACATTGTAGACCTAGGATTTGCCTGCTGGTCTCATGTTTGACTGTGAAACAATCATTATTTAGTGCAGGATTTGAACATTATTATGATGTAGAAGAAACATTGCTCAGACTCTCAAAAACACTGTCAGCCTCCCTGATTGAATAAAATGTTAAACTGGATGTATTTCAATGCAGCAAATAGAAATACAGCCGACTAAGAGTAGTTGAGTGACACAAAAAGGCCTTGAAGTATGACATCATGTTATTGCTACATTTTACCTGCATTACACTAAAGGCTTTAAATCAGAGAAGATTATGTAATTGTGCACTGAGGAGAAAAAGAGGTGACATCAGCAACAGGCAGGGCATTCTAGAATTTCTTGTAATGATTTAGTCTTCTCTGTGGATAATATCACAGCTTTGAGGCAGGTATTTTATAAAATATTCATGACTTGCATCATAGGAAGGTGGAGGGCCTGCCATTAGGTCAACAGAGGCTTCCAAAGATGCTTATCCTTATAGTTGTAAAGAATGTTTGTTAAACTTGTCAATTTCCACTTTCACTGGAAACCATCAGAGACGGGTCACCTCTGCTGGTGTGAAGGCAGCATAATTGTCTCTCGTCATTTGTAATTTACTTTATAACAGGCCATCAGCCATCTTTCATGGTGTAGTCTGCTGGGCAGGCTACATCTCAGGGACAGATGGAGAGTCAGAAGGGCTTAATTTCCCTATTTTATTCTTATCTTATCTTGTCTTAGCTTGTCTTGTCTTAGCTTGTCTTTTCTTGTCTTGTTTTGTCTTATCTTGTTTTTTATCTGTCTATATCTGTGGCTGGAGCTCATCAATCCCTCTCCTCATAATTCTCAGCTATTTCTGATTAAAATGCAGGCTGTTTCAACAGTCATTGGCTGTAGATACACCCCAGCCTGCATAAGTTACAGGTCACACACACCATTGACTCACACAATCGGAGGATTGAGTGAGGCTAACAATAGGAAAAGCGGTGTGAATATGGAGGAGCAAAAGTGAATCTGGTTGAAAATTAGACAGAGACGTTTTACAGCTGTTTTCTGTCTTCTGCTAGACGTATGCACCTGTTTGGTTACCTCTACCAGGCTCTGTTTATACACAGCAGCTCCTATTGCAGATGTAGCTCCTCAGCATCAGCAGCTACACCTCCCTCACACCACTTCCACTATTCATCCCATATGATACACATGGCTGTATGGCTGTATTTGTATTTGTATGTGTCAAAGTTTTTATCTCTTAACTTCTTTCCGCCCTTAAAGTCCTCCCTTGTAGCTCCACGCTATGGTCCCATCAGTTTTCAGATAATGACTCTGACTTCTGTCTGAGCTTCTGGAATACTTGCACCATTCATGCAGACTGTGCTGCCAGTGGAATCCAGAGTTTAGCCTGTGTGCTTTTTCATGCGTAAGGTTAATGTCACATCATTTTCTTATTAAATTCCTGGCATCATAGTCACATAGTTAAGAGAGCATGGTCTGGCCCCTGTGGGTCACCATACTGTACTGTGACTGTGATTTGCTCTTTGACCTCCTCTCAAACCATCTTTTGCTGCTAGATATGGCACATTTTTCCAGCTTTTTACACTAATTTTCACCATTTTGAGTCTCTGGTTACATCAATAACGTGGATATGTTGATCACATTGGGAGCAGTGGTGACTTGTCCCATATGTGGTTCTACTGCAAAATTCTTTGTGTTCTGCCTGCTTATTCTGTGTGCACTCTTAATAATATCAACAGAATGTGCTGAGTAAGACCTTTAAAAAGTCACACCACGTTGTAAATGAAACCCGTCAGGAGAACAGGAAAGAGGACACATTCCTCCGAGTAAACGCCGCCCCTCCCTCCTACCTGATGAGGTCATATGTCTGCTAATCTGTCTGCGATCACAGCGCTAATGGGGGATGGCTTTTTCACAGAGAATATAGTGCGAGGGGAATCTGTCATTGATTTGCTGTAATAATCCAGATTTGGCCGCCGGCTGAGGAGATCCACTCACTCCAGGATGGCCTTTGAGGTTCCGACAAGTCAGACACAATTGCTACGCAATCAATAATATTGAGTACTATAAGACCGGAGACAGGCCTCTCTGGAGAGAGCGCTGTAGCACCAAATAGTGCTCTTCACTTTGTACTAGCTTAATCACATTATTGTCAGAGCCTCAGGACCATAACTTTAAATACACCTGGATTTCAGCCATACTGAGCTTTGCCAAATGGGTGCTCTATATGTTTCCATTGTTCTAAGCATTAAACCCAGTTGTTTGTGTTGGGATCGTTCCCATGTGAGCTTGGATTGGTGTAATGTAAACATCTGATTTAATGCTGCAAATAGTTTTGGATTTCATCTGCTTGTTGCATAACTGTAAGGACATTTTTAATCACAGCTGAATGAGAGCAGTTTTGGTTCATCCTTCACTTTCCCAAGTCTTCCTTTCACAATGAAACTTTGTTTAGCGACGGCAGCTCGGTCTTTAAGCGTGCAGATCCAACAAAAGAGACGTGATGACTGTGGTGACACAACAATTGCAGCTGAAGCTGACTTAAAAGTCTGCAAAGGTAGGAGAGACTGACATAAAAAGGCACATTTTGGTGCAGTGGAAGACCCCTGCAAGAAAGTTATGGGTGACGGGAGTGAAAAAGACTCTGACAGACTAAAGGACGGGGTACAGAAAGTCGCAGATTGATATATGTTGACAGTACAGCCAATAGAGTTGGACAGCCAGCGTCCACATCCCCGCTTTGTCCTGTCATGCATTGTGTAATCACCTCACGCCTTAGTGACTGATGGAACATGCATTTCTGCACTACTGCTACTCCAGGACTGCACTTTTGTAGTGATTGTCAGTGGTTGGGGTAATGAGTTATCACATAAATCAGTTTCTTCTCAGCCGTGGCAAAGGAATAAAAATGAAACTCAGGAGCCGTTAGTCTTGAGTGTTTTTCTCATGCTAGTTCAATATCAAAATCTTTCTTCTTCATTTTGTAGTTTGTCTTTGATTCCAAAAGTGATGAAGTGATGGATGAAATTAAGTAATCTGATCTGATCAATCAATGGACACATGTGCATTTATTATCTAATCATGACAGTGAGAAGTGTAATGGACAGGGTCAACAGCCATTAATGACAGCGCCTTTCCCAGCATGCACTGGCACAGAAAACATAATGTGACATAGAGTGTTTTAGTTTAGATTTGATGAATTGATAATATAGAAAAGTCACTCAAGAAAAGTCCTGCTTCTCTGAAGCTCTGAGGTTTTAAATGTTGGTCAAGGCTGGAACACTTTAATGTTGGATTTAGGCCCAAAATGTGGCCTAAAATCGTGAGTTGCCAGCCTAACTTGTCATTTTAAGAGCAGAGTTGTCCTCTGGTAACACTTCTTTGATGTTTTCATGATGTTCTGCCACCCACATTGTTTTATTTTACCTTCTGATTCTTGCCACACTTTTCAAATTACACCTTTGATACATGGAGTCTGGAGCTGCATTGTTGGGCTAAGCGGGGTTTGATTATCCTCTCCCACGCCTACATTGTTAATGAAGTGATTGCAGTGATTCTCGTTGTACACCCTACAAAATGCACACAATAGCTTGATTCAGACGACTTGGGAAAAATTCCCACACATTGTTCAAACAAGTGGAGCTACAAATAGTGGAATTAAGATTATTGTCTACATGAGAATAAGATAAATTGACACAACAGCAGCCATTTTGTGCATATTTCCCCAGACTTTTCATTTTCAGTAAGTTCAGTAAGTGTTGCTGCTCTCTACGTGATGAGTTTTTGTACTGAATTCCTATACTAATGTCAGATGGCTAGATGGAGAGTTGCTCATAGCTTTAAAGACCACCTGAGTTTTTCATAACTCTACAGAGTGATGATCAGTTCAGGTCTTTATGTTTGTTTTGTAAAAAAACATGATAATGCTGTATTTAGAAAATCAGAAAATCTTTATTTAAAGACATTTTGAAATTTGGCTAAAAGGGTTCACATTTGCTGTGGTGTGGCCACTGTAGGAATGGACTTTATTGATTTTCTTCCTCAGGACTAATCATTCCTACCTGAACATTGAGGAGGAACAGGGTAGTTCCCTCCCTATAGACTTGTTCCATGCTGTTTTACTGGCTCTGATAAACTATCTGTCTATAAATTAGGCTACCTAAACTGTTCCAATGTGTCCAACTTATGCTAATTCAAGTGTACTTATAATAAATACAGCAAGAAGTTGTTTTTTTTATGTAAAGTGATGAAATGTGTAAATGTGTTTCTGTTTAGAGATTTGCTGTCGAGCTGAGACCAATTTGTGTGTGTGCGTGTGTGTATGTGTGTGTGGAAGTGCGTGTGTGTAAGTGTGAAAGAGGGTAAAAGAAAATGAGGAAGGAATGGAGAGAAAAGTGACAGACCTAGCCATGCAGGCTGCATTGTTACAGAAGGTGAAATGTAAGAATGCAAATGAAAACAAATGTGCCTATTCAACACAGCTATTTCAGGCAAACTCACATTCACACACATATTTACACACCATGGGCAATGACAGCCTATTTTTTCCACAATGTTTTCTCACTCACATGTGAATTTTTGCTGCTTTGTGTGAATTGAATCCCCCATCCTGTGTAAATTTATAATAGCAACAGCAGTGACAGGACAGTGAGCACAATATAGCTTCACCATTGTATTTTACTTTGCATTTTATGATGTCTTGCACTGATTTACTAAGTTTTTTACTGAGTTTTTTTTTTGTTGTTCTTAAAGCAAGGGAGCATCAGAATGTGGAAGGATAAATCCAAATTAGATTGTCAGGGAAACTTCAGGCTGTTCTGGGTAACAAGCAACAGAATGAGGGATGGAGGAGACTTGAGTACAGTGAGACACCTTGAGAGAGATGCAGCTGGACAGAAAGCCCACAGAGGAGGACCATTACAACAATTTGTTCTGATGGGAGGGTAATGGATCTCAAGTTTGATGGAAATATGCAGTTATGCAGGAGTTTAGAGATAGAGTTGTGTTAATGCAGAATTTCCACATTTCATTAGTCATCTCTTTGGTCACACATTTGGGCCAGCATCTTTACCTTAGACACCTTCCTCTATTTTCTGTCCTAATTGTTAGATTGCATCAATTTCACCTCACAAGTAATCACCTCACAATGTGAATCCCGAAGATGTCTCCTGATTATCTGTGCTGTGTTCTGTGTTCTTTCTGACAGGTGATGTCGTGGAGCGTGGCTTTAGGTGGCAGGATGACAGTCGTCAAGCTTCTCCTTCCTGTCCTCCTACTCCACTCTTTCTGTAAAGGTAACACCTCTAGTCACACAGAATGACCATATGCATGATATGCTCATGATCATGATTGGAGTTCATTAGATTATTTTCTGTGTCGTCTCAGGGTCCCTTTCTTTGTCTCCCAGCTGCAGCCACAGTCTGTGCTAGCCTAATAGACAAATGGGTTAGCTGCTTCTTACTTTTGAAACACAATGCACTTCTTACCATGTTACACTAAAGTCTGGTGTTATTGTTCAGAAGGCTACTTTAAAGCACTTTCCCTTCTTAAGTGTGTTTCAGTGAGGTCAGCAGAAAGAGATACAAAGTGAGGGAGCTTTAATGTGAACTGTCTTCAAGAGACAGACAGGTGACATTGCCGGTCAGACACTGTTGAGGCAGCAGGGAAAGTTATTAAGTGAATGCCACAACCTCTTTCTGTCAAGCACAAGTTGATCAAGGCCGTTTTCATCCTTCTGTGGCTGGAATCAACACCAGATCCATCATGTTTTCCTGGTTTCCTGTTGTCTGTATTCAGTGTCCACCTTGAAACTGTCGCTGGTTGGTGTATTTTCTGCTGATTATGGCAACCTTGTTTTTTGCGACTCCTTGCTCAGACTAATAGTTTCTGCTTCAGGTGACTATTGTATTGTCCTGCGACAAAGTCTGAAAATGCAGTGCGCAAATGCATGACAGCAAAGTAGCTGGTGGAATTTTGTTTTCAGGTTTCTAGAGGAGAAAAAAGCTGGAAGATTTGGCACCTTTTTCCAGTTCCTTAAGTGTTTTCTGTCTGACTTTCTGTAGTATTAGCATGCCAGCCTGACCCTGTACTCAATGTTAGAATTACCATCCTAATCAAACAAATTAGATTGATGAGCGCTGCTCTCATTATTGTGTGGCTGTAATCAATCTACATTCCGTCATCTAAGGATGATGATCGCAGAAGTGGATTAGAGCTTATTAACCTCTCCTCCTCAACTCGAAGTACACTCCAGATTCTTGGCATCCTCTATTACCCCTATTCCACCAAAGAGGTTCTAGGGCTGGTTCTACTGCGTGACCTAGCACCAGTTCTTTGTTTTCCACACCGAAGTAGCAGCCAAGCCGGTTCCAAACTGTTACCAGAAAGATTTTGGGCAAGCATCAACTTCACGGTGGGCTTAATAGGGCCCAGAGTTAAGAATCAAAGACACAAGCCACCGCATCAATTTTGGGCGGGGTTAGAGATCAAAACAGAAACACCAAAAGTTAAAAAGTCGATTTGAAAGCAAGCTACAAATCTTACGAATGTTAGCTAATGGTTTGGTAACAAGTTAGCATTAACATTTCTCTCACTTGGGTATTTTTTTGCCTCCAAAACAATGTTTCTTTGGTGGGTTCATAAAAGGTAGAACTTAATGGTTGAGTAGTTAACTTAACCGTGCTATAGTAAACTGGTTTATTGTCCACATTGTGGAGAACATATAAAGTTGAAGCATAATGGCTTCTGACATACAGTCACATGATCACATTTTACTCTGGTTCAATTGGCTCAACTTTACTCTTGGCCTATGGAACAGCAAACCATTTTTTGGAGGAATCAGGTTGGAACTAGTTATGCGCTGACTCTAGCCCCAGCACCAAACTAGCAGGAGGTTCTTTTTGGAAGAAAAGGGGTATTTGCGTCATGCTGTCAGGCCACAGATAAGTATCATCTTCCACACATGCTCTCACGACTGAACATTCCCTTTTCAAAGCATTGGATAATATCAAGCACCCTCGCTTCAGAAAGTGCTGACCTGGCATTTTCTTGCCTCGGTGTCCCCCAGCTTGGCTGATCAAAGACTGGAGCTTTGTTACCTGATCTGCTCAACAAAACACCTCGTATCTTCACAGTCTTCCGACACCACAGAGCTCTACCTACACAGCAGACCTTTAACCTTGCTGTTGTATGTGAAACAATGCAAAAAATTTAGGAATATACCTATAGAGTGTTTTATTTTTGCCACCTCAGGTGAAAAATAGATTACACTCTCATGACTTATCGAGTGCTCTTCGTTAAAGGAAAAACACAACTTGGTTATTTGTATCAATTAATTGTGTCTGAAAATATGTTCAGATAGTTTATGTTTATAAAATGACACTGTACCAGGTTCAAGATAATAAGTACTTTGAGAAAAACCTTTACTTTTAGACCTGCACATGAAAAAAGAAACATAAAATGAAAAGTCACTGTCAGACAATTGATCTTGATATTATGAACAAGATAGCTCCCAGCTCTGCCTACACTTTGTCTCATTTTTATCTACAATAATAAACTTGATAAAACCAAATTATCTTCTGCTGATACTTTATATAAAAATGTAAAAGCATCATTAAAAATGTGGAAAATATCCTTAAATCTAACAGGCACATTTCCGCTTTGGGAATTCCTGCTAAATATTGGGCGCAGGAACTCAATGGAAACCAGTGCTCCCACTCGCCTCCCTCGATGATCAGGTCACTACAGGGTTGGACCCCTGAGGGACACCACGAGTTTAGATCACCTTGACTGTTTTGATGTTAGCCGCCGAAACCAAAAATCATAAAGAAAACAGCAATGAGAAAGGGGGTTGTTACATTAAACCCTTTTGGGGGGGGGGGGGGGTTAACGTAAAGACTGACAGACCACCAGGGAAAGACTGATACAGCCTGTCAAGATAGTGCTTTATTTCTTAACAGTAAAAACGTGCATATACTGTATCAGGAGTGGAGGGAGAGATGGAACAAACAGGTCTGTGCCAAAACAAAAGTCAAAAAACAGGGCATCTTAAAACATCAGTGGCAACAGCCCATAACCTAGTGTAAATAACAAACAGAATGTCTACATGCGGCAATGTATGGGGTACCTCGTCCTTACCTAGTCCCACCTGCCCTCCACAAACTCTTCCTGTCCAACCGTGAGCGAGAGAGAGAGCCCCCATGAAATAAGGGAGGAGAGCCTTTAAAGCGGGACTCCGATAGACACAGGGGAGCCAATCCTAAGATACCCCGGGAGTCCACAGGTGGTGTCAATCTTCCTCATCACCAGCACTGCCTGCCTTTCGGTGTTCCGTCTGCCTTTCGGTGTTCCACCAGTTCTCTCAGCCTCTAGATGGCGCCACTCTGGAAACAAAGAACACAAAAAGAAACACCAACAACTCCCCTGACACGTAGCAGGGGTAAACATGGGAAGGAGCTGAGGTGGTTGACATGTTTCTTGTTTGTGTACATAGTGTTGGATACTATGAAGGAGAGCTTGCTTTGAATCCTGATTTCGTCACATCCTGCTCCCAATCAGCACTGAGTAAACTTCAAGACCCACCAATGAGTTTTTGGGGCTATTCTCAGCACCTACACTAGAGCAGGAACATATTTAGGCCCCATAAAAGTTCTTGTTAAGCCTTGTTCACACTAAATGATGGGCTGTTGGGTCACCATGCTGTTCACAGGTTCTACCCTACAGGGATGGCCAGCGAGAGAGGGTCTTCCATCAGTAGGGGCCTGGCCGCCTAGACTACTCGATCTCTAAACATGTTTTGTATCAAAAACTCACACAAGAAGCGACACAGGAGATGCTCACAATGCAATGTCTAGGCGAGGTGATGTTTTTACTGCAAAATCAGAGCAGAAAAGAGTCCATCAGGTCGTTTGTGCACTCAAAAATCAACAAGAAATTATATATTGCTATGATCCTGTTGTTTTTCACCCTGTTGCTGCTCTGCTCTGCTGTTGTTGCTATTGCTGTTCTGGTCGCTTCCGTGTTTCTTACTAACCCCCATTACTACTCTCACTGGCTGTAGATCATTTTATATTTTCACCAGTTCGGTTGTCAGCGACTGCCCCACAATGCAGTTGTTGTCGAGTGGATGACTACCTCGTCCCGATGTGGGGTAGGAGAGCAGCATGTTACGGTCTGGGTTTTAACAGGACCCGGAAGCAGGCAAGAACGCAGTGATGAAAAGTCCAAAACTAGGTTTTATTCAACAAACACAAAAATGGCAGTCCTCTTGGACTGTAGGGAAGCACTAGTTCAAACCTCCGGAGTGCACAGAGAGCTCCAGCGCGAAGCCAACACAGGAGTCGAGTTCTGCATGTTTCACGAGTCCAGCAGGATACCATGGACGAGCAGGGAAACGCACCAAAGACAAGAGACCAAAATGTTCCAAAGTCACCAAAAACACCAAAATACTCCGACACTGGTAGGCAGGAGTTTAGTCCTTAAATAGGCGGCTGATCGCTGATAGCCTGCAGGTGCATCAGCCTGTGGCAGGAGCATGGCTTTCCCTGGAGGAAAAAAACAACCGGGAAGCCTGGACCCCAACACAGCAACCTTATATCAGGGCTTATGCTGCATTACATTTACCTTGGAAGTTGGAACTCGGCAAAAGTGGCCATTTGGGGGTGGTTCCTGCAGTTGAGACACGCCCAATGGCCTCAGCCCCCTAAAATGACAGAGAACTTTCTGTAGCAGAAATCTGCTTAGTGACGCTTTAATCAATATCCATCTTTCCAGATAATAAAGGTAGCTTGCACCTTAATTTATGATGTATTTTAAATATGCAAAATTATTTGGTTTACAGAAATTATGTAGTTTTCTCAGCATTTAATTTTAGGAGTTGAAACAGCTAAAAAAGAGTGGTAGTGTGAGTCTTTACCATCTGATTTGCTGCCCGAGTTCTGTCACCTCATTAGTTAATAATGTTTGAGCAGCATCCTAATAAAACTTTGAGATGAACTTAACACATGAAAACAGTCTGCACTTTACAATGTTTGAGCTATTTATGTATTTTTTCCTGGTGCCTTACAGTTACATGTTCATTATCAAATAGATCCAGGATGTTTGTTCAACCTTTTTTGAACAAAATAGAGATCAAAGATTGTTTAAAAAAAATTGGGTCTGGGGAAGAGGGCAATAGTTTAATTACTCTCAAAGTAACCAGAAAATCTTTTGACGCTAACTTAAATAGACTAAGTCTCAAACTTCCAAAGGTTTGAATGTATACACTGGGACCATGTTTGGAAGGTGCAGGTCAGAGTATAAATAATTCAAATCAAATCAATCTTTATTTATATAGCGTCTTATACAATCAAAATTGTTTCAAGGCGCTTTCCATAATCCCAGGGCCTAACCCCAGACAAGCAACAGTGGCAAGGAAAAACTCCCCTTTAACAGGAAGAAACCTTGAGCAGGACCAAGCTCATGTTGGGGGACCCTCCTGCTGATGGGCGGAAACCCTGATAATAAAGAATTACAATAGTCCAGCCTGGAAGTAACAAAAGCATGAATTAACTTTTCAGCATCAGTAGCTTCCTAATCTTTTTGATGTTCCTCAGGTGAAAAAAGGCACTTCTAGAGACTAATTTAATGTTAGTTACTCCTAGATTCCTCACAGAGAGACTAGATGTTAATGAGATACCATCTAGAGTGATCATATGATCTAATCTATCCCTGAGAGGTTCAGGACCAAACACCATGACCTCAGTTTTTCCTCGGTTAAGGAGGAGGAAATTTGAAGACATCCAGGACTTTATGTCTTTAAGACAGGTCTGGAGCTTCACTAACTTCTCTGTCTCCTCTGGTTTCATGGATAAATAAAGCTGAGTGTCATCAGCATAACAATGAAAATTTATCCCATGCTGCCGAATAATGTTCCCTAAGGGAAGCATGTACAAGGTGAAGAGGATTGGTCCAAGTACAGAACCTTGAGGAACTCCATGGCTAACCCTACTGTATGAGGAGGGAACACCATGGACATGAGCAAACTGGTATCTATCAGATAAATATGATCTAAACCAGTCTAGTGCTGTCCCTTTAATTCCAATCACATGTTCCAGTCTATGTAACAGGATGCTGTGATCAACTGTATCAAAAGCAGCACTGAGATCCAGCAGAACCAGTAGAGAGACCAGTCCATGATCTGAAGCTATGAGAAGATCGTTAGTAACTTTAAGAAGTGCTGTTTCTGTGCTGTGATGAGCTCTAAAGCCTGACTGAAACATCTCAAAGAGTCTGTTCCTCTGCAGGTGCTCCAGTAACTTCGTCACCACCAACTTCTCAAGAACTTTAGAGATAAAAGGAAGGTTGGATATTGGCCTATAATTTGCTAATATGTCAGGATCCAGTGATGTTTTTTTAAGCAATGGCTTAATCACTGCCACCTTGTAGGACCAGGGTACATAACCTGACACTAAAGAACAATTGATCTGGTCCAGGATAGAACTGCCTATCAATGGTCAAACATCCTTCAACAGGTGTGTTGGGATGGGATCCAAAAGACACGTGGTGGTCTTGGGTTTCTGAATTAGCGATGACGCCTCAGAAAAATATATAGGGGTGAAGGAGTTTAAGGGCTTGTTGGAGAACCTGTATGTTCCCACCGTCAGCACATCTGGTGATGGTCTAGTTGTAGGGATGGCCTGGTTAGCTTTTTCTCTGATGGCTAGAACGTTATCAGTGAAGAAGCTCATGAAGTCTTCACCACTAAGGGAAGAAGGGATACGTGGATCTAAAACACTGTGACTCTTAGTTAATTTGGCCACAGTGCTGAAAGAAACCTGGGGTTGCTCTTATTTTCCTCAATTAAAGAGGAAAAATAAGCTGTTCTAGCCTTGCGAAGGGCCTTTTTGTAACCTAATAGACAGTCTTTCCAGGCTACATGATAGCTGTCTATTTTACAAGAATGCCACTTCCTTTCCAGTCTTCGCACTTTCTGCTTGAGGGTCCTGATATGTGAATTATACCAGGGGGGCACACCTCCTCTGATTTACTATTTTCTTTTTCAGGGGGGCAACAGAATCAAGCGTGATTCTCAGTGAGGTTGCTGCACCTTCCGCAATAGAGTCAACCTCAGCAGGGCTAAAATTATAATGATTTATCCCTGGGGAAACACACGGTGGTCCTGGGATTAGCACAGGGATCACTTCCTTAAACTTAGCTACAGCATTATCTGAAAGACATCTGCTATAGTAAGACTTTGTTCTGAGCATAGAAGAATCCTTAATCATAAATGTGAAAATGATCAAAGAATGGTCTGACAGGAGTGGGTTCTGACACATGTTCTACCTCAACACCATAAGTCAGGACTAGATCTAGGGTATGGTTGAAGTTATGAGTTGGTTGGTTTATCTGTTGAATGAAACCAACTGACTCAAGTAATGAAATGAAGCCATTTCTAAAGCTGTCATTTACAACGTCTACATGGATATTAAAGTCTCCAATGATAATGACTTTGTCCGTTCTAAGGACCAAGTCAGATAAGAAATCAGAGAACTCAGACAGGAACTCTGAATGTGGCCCAGCAGGGGGCCGATATACAACTACAAACAGAAGTGGCTTTTCTGCCTTCCAGTTCAGATATGTGATGCCAAGAGTCAGGCTTTCAAATGAACTGGAGTCATATTTTGGTCTGTGAGTAATTAATAACTTGGAGTGATAGATTGCTGCCACTCCCCCTCCTCGACCAGTAACACGTGGAATATGATAATTAAGATGGGTAGGAGGAGTAGATTCATTTAAGCTAACATACTCCTCCTCCTGAAGCCAGGTCTCAGTAAGACAAAATAAATCAATGTGATGATCCGCTATCAGGTCGTGTACTAACAGGGATTTACACAAAAGAGATCTAATATTTAACAGTCCACACTTAATTGTGATATTAGTTCCTCCAACTTGCGCTTTAGTATTAATTTTAATAAGATTATGGTGATTGACCGCTCCCCTGCTCTGTGCTTGGTGAACTTTTAACCGTGGAACAGAGACTACCACTATAGTGTTAAATATATTATTGTTGGTGGATGAGGGTTCTATGGAAGCAGCAGGGAGGTGTGTAAGACTACAACTGTGCATCCTGGTCTGGACCCTGGATTGTCAGGTCACTTTGGGTCTAATAAAATTAGCCAAATTACTAGAAATGAGAGAGGCACCATCTCGTGTGGGATGGACACCATCTCTCCTAATCAGACCAGGTTTTCCCCAAAAAGTGCTCCAATTGTCTATAAAGGCCACCTGGTTTTCGGGGCACCACCGTGACAGCCAGCGACGAAGCGATGACCTGCGGCTAAACATTTATTCGCTGGCCAGATTGGGGAGGGGACCAGAGAATGGTACAGAGTCCGACATTGTTTTTGCGTAGTTGCACACCGACTCCAAGTTAATTTTGGTGACCTCTGACTGACGAAGCCGGGTGTCGTTGGCTCCGACGTGAATAATAACTTTACCAAATTTACGTTTTGTATTTGTTTAATATGGGTTGTTTCTCACTGTTGTTATCAGGTGACTAGAATGTCCCAAGTGTTCAAATTAGTAAAGTGAATACAACACACCAAGTGTTCAATATTAAGTGAATACAACACCCCGTGCACAATGCAACCAACGAACGATTGAGAAGACAGGAAGTGACGCAATACGTTACCAGGATGGAATCAATCACCAATAATTCCACAGTTTAGGATGATTTCACATACAGTACAGGCCAAAAGTTTGGACACACCTTTTCATTCAATGCCTTTTCTTTATTTCCATGAATACTTACATTGTAGATTCTCACCGGGCATCAAATCTATGAATGAAGGCATTTAAAGTACACATATAGTTGTCTAATAGGGCTGTCGGCTGTGTAACAACCTGACTCCTGCACAACCTAACTGATGATCCCAATCCCATTAATAAGGCAAGAAATTCCACTAAATAACCCTGACAAGGCTCACCTGTGAAGTGAAAATCTTTCCAGGTCACCACCTCATGACGCTCACTGAGAGAACACCAGGTTAAATACATAATTCCTCATATGTTCATTTATAATTTTGATGAATCAGTCATCATCATCATCATCATCATCATCATCATCATCATCGTCATCATGCCAGGAAAATCAACATTCATTGATCAATTAAATTCTGAGTAGTTGTAGAAATCATCACAAACCTCACCAATTTTACAAGAATGTTTTTTTTTATTACAGTAAAACAGAAAGAAAAATTAAAAATTGAATGAAATGAACAATGAACCAGCTGCCACAGAGGGAGCTGTAAGGAGAAGAAATGTGATTAACGCTGTAGTCACGTTTGTCTACTTATTGAACATCAGGTTCTCTTGGGGATTTTTTTGCATGATCCATACCTGAAATTAGTTCAAAGCCCTCATTGTTTGTGTTCCTGCGGTTTCTTCACTGTAAACTAGGAGGTAAAGCTGTGGCAATCATTTTTGTAAATATTGTCATTATTAATCCGAATACCTTTCTGTCCACAGGCTCCAACCAGCCACCACGCTTCCTGAACTACTTTTTTTCAACCTATCTTCTCATCTATGAAGACATGCCTGTCGGTAAGTGTCTGTGTTGTTTTTTGTCAGACCTAATGACAAACTCTAGTAATAAATTTGGGGTGTTTATTTGTCTGGTGATCCTCAGAGTTTAGTTACAGAGGAGACCTGAGTTGGTTCCTTATTTTGGTCTCTCACTCTGCTAATTTCCTACACTTCCACTGTATAATAAATTTGGTTATAATATGTAAAAATGCAGTTGTGGGGGAGTTCAGGTCACTTATTCCCCATTTTACCACTATTTTTCTTGGTTGCAGTGACTGACAAGGCAATTTAGACATGTCGGGCTTTTCATCATCTTTCAAGGTGTCAGTGACTTGGAATTAAAATCCTCTATATTGGATTGATTTTTCCTCTAAGTGTTTTCCTCTTTTAATCGCATGACCTTTACTCTCTGTCTCGGCCAGGCTGTCATGGCTCCCATTCTGAGCTCCTGAATTTTACCTTCCCCATGTACCGTATTGGAGTTTCATGTCACTGGAAATGTCTTTTCAAAAGATTTGTTTCTGATTCATGAAATTACATGAGTATCAAAACCATTACGGCACATGTAATAATTTTGGTGTCATCCTCTTATAAACGGTGTATGCTGTAGTGCAGACAAGGTTACAGTAGGTATACAGTGAATATTTTTCATAGTTGCATCATTGTCCATTAACACTAAACACCTTTAGGCAATCGGCTAGCTCTCATTTCAACCAGCCTTTGTTCTGACCATTGAAGGGCACCTCACTGTTGGATGATGGTGTTACTAATTCACTGAACTATTCTGCCCAGGTTGTCCCCTGGTCATTAATCACTGTGTCCTTTTCCTCAGGCAGCTGGGCTTCGGTCCAGCAGACCTTCTCCCTGGTCACCAGCTCTCAGCAGTGTGATTATGAGGGTGGAGCTGAGTAATCAGACAGGCACAATTTGTCAAGATTATTGTTTATTAGTTCAGCAGATGTCCTCATCTCGAAAGCCCTCCTCTTGATAAACACGTCAAAAGGCAGACAAAAATCTTGTAATTAGGTATGGGTTATTGTCCCACATGGAGAATCAATCAAGCGGCAGTTTGAGCACTAACGTCAGTCACTTTTAATTTGAATAAAAGGCAGATTGACAACATATTTTCATCTCAAGGTTCAGTAGAGAAATTGTGCTGAGAATAAAGAGTAGTTGAATTGTACTTTTAAGGCACAATGGAGGAATTTAATCATATTCAGCTGTCATGATTTCCTTTAATTGACCATTATTTAAGCATAAAATTTGAAGAGTATAAATGAACACCTGTCTGAGAGGCCAGGCTTGCATGACTCAAACTCAGTGTTCCTGTTTCCCCAACCGTTCTCTCGTTTGCGGCTGAGTTTTAGGCTGGGATGTAAAGCCGTGAATTAGAGTTTCATTCACTTATTCATCTGTATAGGGTGCACCTGTACAGTATTTGGCCTTCTATTGACAATATCAGCAAATTTAGCTTGTGTCCACCTTCCTCAGCTAGATATTGCAGAAGAAGGCTACTGATTTTTCATCAGAGAAAATTGCCATAGATATGATCATAAAATTAAACCTCCTCCCCCTTCTTGCTAACAAGAGATTTGTGTCAGGACAAACGCAGGACTTTTGAGCAATGATCTTGAGGTACGGCACGATGGGACAGGTGAACAGGGTCAGAGGAGGCCTTCAGATGCTGTAAACTGTGGCATGGGTACAACTGTCTATTACAGCTGAGTCAGCAGACTTTACTCTCTGGCATGCGGAAAAACACCACAGCTTTATTGGATATGGCTGTGAAAACTTGCAAAGAATATGCTGCTATGAATGATGGGCTGCATCAGCCGGCTGCAGTTAGTGTCTAAGCACACAAGAGGACCTCTTCATGGCATTTAGACCACAATTGCCCCATTGTTTCAGCTGCACAGCCATATGTTCTCGACCATTTCCGGTAATGCACCCCAGGCTTTGGAATCATTCATTCCTGGGGGGGGGCAGTTAAAAGAGAGGGGTTAGTGTTTAAATAAAGTGGCTGATAACAGTGTGTGTATCAGGAAATGGGATGTGTAATTAGAGTGAGAAAACACTTTGATTAAGCACTCTCATCTCTTAATCCACTTTGTCCTGATTCGGCAGATTAAGCTCTCTTCTAAGTAATTAACTCGTAGAAAGAGCATTTGTTGAAAATTTAAAAAAAAACCTTCCACACTGGATTGTGGATGCCATTTCATAGTACCCAGTCACATACATTGTTTGCCTTTGATTTTGATAACTTAAATGGTCCAAAATTGTTTGGGAGGAAAAAAGAAGGGACTCTTTTGACCCCCCACAGAGGCCCCCTCTACTCCCGACATTAGCAAGGATCATAATCAGACTGCAGTCAGACACCCGATGGATATGTGAAATTATCATGGGTATGAAAGGGTCCAAATAGTTCTATATTTAGGAGGAGAAGGAGGCGCAGGAGGTATTTCCTGACACTTATTCTTACAAATTTCGTTTAACTTTACTTCTAAAGTATCAGCAGGGAAACAACAGGCCAATTTCATTCGCCAAAGGTTTCAATTCTTTTTTCACGCATATATCGTTATTGAAACATATCTGTCTGTACCATTGCTGCGATGCTGCTGTGCTGCTTTGCTCCTTCACATTCTTCTACTGACACAGTTAAATACCTTGAACTTTTAATAAGCTCAGTGGCATTCCTAATTTAATAATAATTAAGAAGCAGAATGTAACCTCAAGGAATATCTTTTCTAAATGTTTGGATAATGACTGTGTACCCCCCCACACACACACTCTCTCTCTCTCTCTCTCTCTCTCTCCCTCTCTCTCTATCTCAGGCTATCTCTGTCACCAGTAAACATAGACAGATAGACAATATTCATGTTGTCAATAAAGTACTGTACAGAATATGGATACTATTGCGTGATTATTGCTTTATTTATGAATATATCCAGAAAATAATTGCGTAATGCCGATATCATTTGTTTTTCATCTTTATTTTGCAAGTTTTGCTCTTTGCTTTAAAAGGAGACACATCCAGACCAGATGATGTAGTAAAGTTCAGCACTATGAGCATTAATTTCTGATGTTTCTCAGAGTAGAATCGGTATTTGGCTGATTTTCAGGAGGTTCTGTGAGGCAGCCGTGTTGGCCTGTTTTCAGCCCTCATCTAAACCAATTCGATCGTGCTGTGAAGCTTGTGGTCTTTTTGCATCTCTGGCAGTGCTGTTGTGTCATCACTGTCGGAATTCGAGTTGGCGGCTCCGCTCAGTAAGAGATGGTCTAGAGGAAGTCTGTTAGTGCCTGTGTGTGTCTAGTTCAAAATCTTATCTGCTGCTGCAGCAGTGATTACTCCTCCATGAAGAAGTTTGAACCACCTGATTTCAGCTGGAGTGGAGCCCCAACATGGGTGGGAGATATTCCTAATCACTGGGAAATTCTACTCCCCTTCCTTGCCTTACTTGATGAAGGCGACGCTGATCTTTGACTTCTTGCCACAGCTTTCGGCTGTCACTGAACTGATGCACTGATTCGCACATTGAATTGCCAATAGTGTGAGCATAGTCCAATCCAATAGGGACCTCTTGGTTTGGTTTAGTCAGACATCCTTTATCGCTCTCCTATGTTGCCCTGCTCTCCCCGTTTTTCCCCCAGGAAATAAGAGGGTCCACGGTTCAGCAATGTCAGCAAACACACCATCCATCATGACGTGCAGCGCTAGATTGTCCGCACTTAACCACGTGAGGTGTTAGCATTATTATTGCCCGAACAAACACTGTCACACCAAAAGTATACATTCTATATAATTCCAGTCACTGAATATATTTTATGCATTTTAATAATCTTTAAATAGTCAAATAAGGAAGTCATTCTATGAAAGAGAATGAAATACATCAGGTGCTTATTGAAAACTTACTGGATCATTACAATTATTACATGACTTGATGCAAAAGTAAGTTTATTTGTTAACTGATAGTTTGCCTAACTCAGTTTGAGTCAGTTTGCACGCTCATCGTATCATTCCCACGCCTTTAAAACCTGCGGAGGTGATCCTGTGTGTCACAGCTTATCCTGGTCTTTGGTTTCAGCTTCATAGCCCTCATCTTACACAAGACTCGTGTAGTATTTCTCCTCATGCACGATCATGGTCATGTTACACTACAGCGATCTCCCTCATCTTCTTTTTTTATTTCAAGTCCCCCACTCCTGTGTTGTTGACTGTTTATTCATGTTTATTCAGTGCCTGCTGCAGCCACATGGTGAATCCATGTGGACATAAACAAAGGCGTGACGACAGCCCATCTGTAGCTGGTAAAAGTTCATTGAAAATGTCTGCGGGAATGTTGCACAAAGCCAGTTCATCAGCCTAGACTGAAGGCATTGCTGTGGCTGTGGCTGTGACAGTGTACCTGGATAAAAATGTCTGACTCGTCATATTAATTTGTAGGTTTGTGTTTGCCACTCAGCTACACAATTATCTGTGATTGTTCTTTGTCATCAGTCAGTATATTGCTATTTTTTAATTCTAATCCAACTTTATTTTTTCAGCCTCTTAAAGCAACTGCAGTGGACCAAAGTGCTGCGCAAAAGATAAGACAAAATGAAAAGCAAGAGCTCACAAGGTTGCATATGAATTACATTTTTTTTTTCCCCAATCGCTTGTGTGTGTTCTGTTCTTTAGCACCAAGAGGTGGCAGGTTGCAGATCAGCTTCTTGCAGCTGCTTATCTGGCCCAGGTGGGTCATGGCTGATACCTGCCTCGGCCACGCGGAGCAGCTAACCTGGAAATTGATGTTTCACATCAGCAGCCCCCTCTTCTTGCTTCATTGCAGGGAAGCTGTAAAAGTTGGAGTGTGTGTTTGTGTCCGTATAGTTCACTTGCCTGTGTGTGAGTGTGAGTGTGAGTGTGTGTGAGTGTGTCAGTGTGAGTGTGTGTGTGTGTGTGTGTGTGTGTGTGTGTGAGAGAGAGAGAGACTGTATTTATTGTTATTTCTTCTCCCTGGGCCACTCTGCTGAGAAACATGTGCATGTAGCATTTAGTGATTTATATTAATATTTGTTTGCTGTTCAGGTCTTTATTCCTCAATCTTTTTTGCCAAAAATTATACAACACCTACACCTAGAAGAAATGATTAAATATAAAGAAAGGGATATTTTGGGAAAACTGGTCTGTTAGTTTCTTGTCCTAGTGACACAAGTGACACAGGCTTAATACTCTGAATGTTTGAGTTTTGTTTTTTCCTGTTTAAAAAAGAGCCTTTCATCACCACACACCATCCGGAGTTGTGTTAATATGTCCTTCCTTATACTTTAGCAAGCGCAATTTATCTGTGGCAGTCAACTTTCCGAAACTATTTGAGTTATGGCATTGTTTACATGACAAGCTAGAGCAGTCTAAATGAAACACCCTGCTGTGTAATATCAGTGTTGATCATCTCTGTGTGAAGAAAGGTTGAATTGTCCTTGTCTTGAAAGCTGACATTTGTTCTCATAAAGCCCAGCATGCTGGTGCCAGATCAGTTTAATTGACAAGTGAGGTGTCTGAGCTATGTGCTCTTCTTTCACAGACCACTCTGCACACACTTTGCTCTCTGGTTTGGTTTACTGGTGTCACCACAGCAAGTGATGTCATTCACTGCTGAAATGTTGGTTTGTGTCTCATTCTGACAGTTTGAGGAGATGATGACTATATGGTCACTTTATTTGAAAGCAAACATGTCGTCCTTGTGGGTCCATTTGTGTGTGTATGTTTTCGCCAATTCATCATTTGATCTCTTTTTCTTCATTTAAAACATTTGCTTATAGGAACATTTCATAGTGTTTTATAATCTTCTCTATTTCTTGTATATACACGTTAGAAGTTTCTCTCTTTAGAAATGTGTTTTATATTAAACGCATTGGATTTTGCCTGCTTTTATCTTTTTTTCCCTTCCAGATATCATTATATTTCATGATTTTGGAAGCAAGGTATAAGTCATCTGACTTTTATCATATGTCTCATTTTGGGGTAGATGCGGTGACATAAGCCCCCCCCAACATGATGTCAAAGAACTTAGAAACTCTAAGACCTCCTGCTGTCTCTGAACCTTTTTATTCTGATTGCATCAAATCCAACATTGAGCAAAAAGCCTATGGTAAAATTGGGAGACTATCTATGTGTAAAAGAAAAACAGCAAACTGACCAATGAAAATGTCTGTTCGTATTAAATGCTGGTGGTCAGGGGATCTTCCATCTCATCAGTCTAGTAAAGATCAGATGAGAATAAAAGCGCTTTTGTTTAACTGGCATTTAAGAATGCTGGATTCTGCCGTCCTCTGAGAAGAGCCATATTCGTTGACATTAATTAGCATAAGTTGGTGTGTGTGGATTTGTGGACAGTCAGAAAAGAAATATAGACTTGCTCAACATCACAAAATGAAACATGTCAGGATATTGTAAAGCACAATAAAATAACAAACAGTAAATCCTACAATAATTTAAGTAATGAATGATCAATTACTTACTTACATTTTCATGAAAGAATATGCATTAATAATAGATTTACATCTTCAGTACAGGAAAAAGAAGAATTTGGACAAAGCACCTCCACCACAAAAAATATGCGCACGTCTCTGCAGTCACTGAATATAGCATATCTGCTTTTGGCAGAAAGAAGAGATTCTGAATGATGGTGACAGAGGGAGGGAGGGAGGAAGGAAGGGATGATTTCAAACCTGATCAACCGCAGCAGCTGTCATTGCCCAAACTGTCCCTCTCACCTCTGCTGTTTATTATGCTTCCCTTCATCACTCTCCAGATTGTCCAAGGAGGTCAATTGCCAATTTGCCTGCGCCAATGTCTTTGTCAGGAAACAATATTAATTTGGGGTAATTAGGACCTGAAACTAATGAGCGCTACAGTAATGAGTTCATTTATAACCCATAATAAAAGTATGCCGTTGCAGGAATTTTAGAAAATGCAACCAGACATCAGATTTCTAGCCAACATTCTAGAGATACACCTGCCTTTCAACACACACACTCCATGGATTGTCTGCATGGTGTCTGCTCAACACCATTTTTAGTGGAGGGTTTGTAGACGATCTAACCTCCCAGCCCCCCTCTGAATGTTTTTCTATTCAATCTTCTCTCTCAAATTCTCTGCCAGGTTGCCATACACCTGTCTCACAACTTTCTTTGATTGTGCTGTATGAAAATATGTGTAGAGGAAGAATAAAGGATCTTGGAAGAGGTTCGCAGAGGGAGAGAGGAATGAAGGGCTAAATGTTGGGGGAAAGGAAGAAAATAGTGCAGGAAAATTATGGGAAAGGTGAAAATCTATGTAAACGTGGAGAGAATAGGCTTTTTCATAGTTGAAAATGAGGGGGAGAGAGACTTCCTACCAAATGGACAGAGGCCAGAAGAAGATTGAGATGCTCTAATGACTGCTCATAGAGCTTAAATTCAGCTGGTTTACCCTCATCTACCATCTGCAGCATAATGCAGTTGTGTGGAGACAAATCAGGGCCAGAAAGTTTAATCATTTTAAAAAATCTAATTAAACCATGTTTGAAACTGAATCTTTAGGTTTTGATGTTGAAATACAGCCAAATGTTCCATTTTTTGATTTCCAGATTAAAAACAGTTCCTTATCTTATATTTTTACAGTTCCTTAGCTTATATTTTATGTTTCAGATCTTTTTTTCATCCATCCATCCATCCATCCATCCTCTACCGCTTATCCGGGGTCGGGTCGCGGGGGCAGCAGCCTAAGGAGAGAAGCCCAGACTTCCCTCTCCCCAGCTACTTCTTCCAGCTCATCCGGAGGGATCCCCAGGCGTTCCCAGACCAGTCGAGAGACATAGTCTCTCCAACGTGTCCTGGGTCTTCCCAGGGGTCTCCTACCGGAGGGACATGCCCTGAACACCTCACCATGGAGGCGTCCAGGGGGCATCCTAACTAGATGCCCAAGCCACCTCATCTGGCTCCTCTCAACGCAGAGGAGCAGCGACTCTACTCCGAGCTCCTCCCGGATGGCAGAGCTTCTCACCCTATCTCTAAGGGAGAGCCCAGCCACCCTACGGAGGAAGCTCATTTCGGCCGCTCGTACCCGTGATCTTGTTCTTTCGGTCATTACCCAAAGCTCATGACCATAGGTGAGGGGAGGAACGAAGATCGACCGGTAAATCGAGAGCTTCACCTTTTAGCTCAGCTCTCTTCACCACTAAGGACCGGTGCAGAGTCCGCATTACTGCGGATGCCGCACCGATCCGCCTGTCGATCTCCCGCTCCATTCTTCCCTCACTCGTGAACAAGACCCCAAGGTACTTGAACTCCTCCACTTGGGGCAGGATCTCCTCCTTGACCCGGAGAAGGCACTCCACCTTTTTCCGGTTGAGAACCATGGCCTCGGATTTTGAGGTGCTGATTTTCATCCCAGCCGCTTCACATGCGGCGGCGAACCGATCCAGTGATAGGTGGAAGTCACGGGCCGATGAAGCCAACAGGACCACATCATCCGCAAAAAGCAGAGACCCGATCCTCAGGTCACCAAACCGGACCCCCTCAACACCATGACTGCACCTCGAAAATTCTGTCCATAAAAATTATGAACAGAATCGGTGACAAAGGGCAGCCCTGGTGGAGACCAACCCTCACCGGAAACTAGTTCGACTTACTGCCAGCAATGCGGACCAAACTCTGGCACCGATCGTACAGGGAGAGGACGGCCCGTATCAGCGGGCCCGACACCCCATACTCTCGGAGAACCCCCCACAGGACCCTCTGAGGGACACGGCCTTCTCCAAGTCCACAAAACACATGTGGACTGGTTGCGCAAACTCCCATGCACCCTCGAAGACCCTGCTGAGGGTGTAGAGCTGGTCCACTGTTCCACGCCCAGGACGAAAACCACATTGCTCCTCCTGAATCCGAGGTTCGACTATCCAGCGGACCCTTCTCTCCAGTCCCTCTGAATAGACCTTACCAGGGAGGCTGAGGAGTGTGATCCCCCTATAGTTGGAACACACCCTCCGATCCCCCTTCTTAAAAAGAGGGACTACCACCCCGGTCTGCCAATCCAGCGGCACTGCCCCCGATGTCCACGCGATGTTGCAGAGTCAAGTCAACCACGACAGCCCTACAACATCCAGAGCCTTAAGGAACTCTGGGCGGATCTCATCCACCCCCGGGGCCTTGCCACCAAGGAGTTTTTTCAACTTCCATCTCCAGGTCCCCAGGCCCTACTTCCTCACTGGAAGGCGTGTTGGTGGGATTGAAGAGGTCCTCGAAGTATTACTTCCACCGATCCACAACGTCCCGAGTTGAGGTCAGCAGCACACCATCACCACTATACACAGTGTTGACAGTGCACTGCTTCCCCTTCCTCAGACGTCGGATGGTGGTCCAGAACCTTTTCGAGGCCGTCTGAAAGTCGTTCTCCATGGCCTCACCGAACTCTGCCCGGGTCTTTGCCTCGGCAACAGCTGTAGCTGCACTCCGCTTGGCACGCCGGTACCTATCTGCTGCCTCAGGAGTCCCACAGGCCAGTAAGGCCCGATACGACTCCTTCTTCACCTTGACGGCATCCCTCACCGCTGGTGTCCACCAGCGGGTTCGGGCATTCCCGTCGCGACAGGCACCAACCACCTTGAAGCCACAGCATTGGTCAGCCGCCTCAACAATGGAGGCATGGAACATGGTCCACTCGGACTCAATGTCCCCCGCCTCCCCCGAGACATGGTCAAAGCTCTCCCAGAGGCGTGAGTTGAAGCTCCTTCTGACAGGGGACTCTGCCAGGCGTTCCCAGCAGACCCTCACAACACGTTTGGGCCTGCCAGGTCTGTCCGGCATCCTTCCCTACCATCTGAGCCAACTCACCACCAGGTGGTGATCAGTTGACAGCTCCGCCCCTCTCTTCACCCGGGTGTCCAGAACATGCGGCCGCAAATCCGATGACACAACCACAAAGTCGATCATCGATCTGCGGCCTAAGGCGCCTGGGAAAGGCGTACCTTTATGTCTGAACAAGGCGTTTGTTATGGACAATCTGAGACGAGCACAGAAGTCCAATAACAAAACACCACTTGGGTTCAGATCAGGGAGGCCGTTCTTCCCAATCACACCTCTCCAGGTCACACTGTCATTGCCAACGTGAGCATTGAAGTCACCCAGGAGGACAAGGGAGCCCCCAGAAGGAGCACTCTCCAGCACTCCCTCTAAGGACTCCAAAAAGGGTAGATATGCTGAACTGCTGTTTGGACCATAGGCACAGACAACAGTCAGGATCCGTCCCCCCACCCGAAGGCGAAGGGAGGCTACCCTCTCATCCACCAGTGTAAACTCCAATATACAGGCACTGAGCTGGGGAGCAACGAGAATTGCCACCCCTGCCTGTCGCCTCTCACCATTGGCAACTGGTAGAGAGAGTGGTAGATAGTCCAACCCCTCTCGAGAAAACTGGTTCCAAAGCCCTTGCTGTGCATCGAGGTGAGGCCAACTATATCTAGTCGGAACTTCTCAACATCGCGCACCAACTCAGGCTCCTTTCCCACCAGAGAGGTGACATTCAATGTCCCTAGAGCCAGTTTATGCAGCCGGGGATCAGACCACCAAGGTCCCTGCCTCCGGCTGCTACCCAAAACACAATGCACCCGACCCCCTTGGCCCCTCCTGCAGGTGGTGAGCCCACGGGAAGGGGGTCCCATGTTGCCTCTTCGGGCTGTGCCCATGGGCAGAGGTCCGGCCACCAGGCACTTGCCAACGTGTCCCACCCCCAGGCCTGGCTCCAGGAGGGGGCCCCGGTGACCCGCATCCGGGCAAGGGAAACCTGGTACCAGTGTTGTTTTTCATCATTAGGAGGTCTGGGCAACACTTTGTCTGATCCCTCACCTAGGACCTGTTTGCCATGGGTGACCCTACCAGGGGCATATAGCCCCAGACAACGGAGCTCCTAGGATCATTGGGACACGCAAACCCCTCCACCAGGAGGGGGATCTTTTTTTCAGTTTCAGTTTTTTTCATCTTCAAAACTTTCTTCAGTTTCTTTTTCAGGTTCACATTTGTGGCCCTGAGTGGAGGGCGAGGTCACACATTTTGGCCCCACATTGATGAATGACAGCATAGAAATAAAGGCAAAGTCCCTCTCTTATTATTGCTGCCATCAGGACTTGTAGCCCTTATGGCAGTTTAAACTCAAGGCAAACTGTCAGATTGAGACCGGCAGCAAAAAATCACAAAAACACAAGTAGCAAAGCTGCAGCACAGGTACAACTGTCATAATATTTGGTCACATTTTGGCAGAATATACAGTTTAATGCCCAAAGTGTTGCCTTTCCTGTGCTACATCAGGAATCACTTTTAGTTGATCTTTCAAATTATTCTTTTAGAAAAATGACCCTTAGTATAAAAAGGGCATGACTGGTTGCTGTGTTGCCTTCACAGTGGCATGAGGACTTCAAGAACCCCAATACCGGCGGTTAGGTTGCATTGATTTAACATGTCATTGAGCCATAAACTGCAGAACTGTACAGAAAATACATTTTGAATCTGATAATCCAAAAATTGTAACAAGTTTAGATTTCAATTAAACACCTCGGCTACACACTTACACGAGAGGAGGCTAGAAAAAAGAGCTGAGAACATCACATCAATAGTAATATAATCAATCAATTTTATTTATATAGCGTCTTTTACAATCAAAATTGTTTCAAGGTGCTTTCCAGAATCCCAGGGCCTAACCCCAGACAAGCAACAGTGGCAAGGAAAAATTCCCCTTAAACAGGAAGAAACCTTGAGCAGGACCAGGCTCATGTAGGGGGACCTTCCTGCTGATGGCCGGCTGGGTAGAGAGAGAGGAGAAGGGGGGAGGACAGGTAGAGGATAGAATAGGTAGGAGAGGAGAGGAGAGGAGAGGAGAGGAGAGGAGAGGAGAGGAGAGGAGAGGAGAGGAGAGGAGAGGAGAGGAGAGGGGAAAATCTGATATGAGTTTTCTTTGTTCTTTTAAATCTTCAGAGTATAAATAGATAGATTTGTCTGTTGGACAAAAGCTGCAGCATCTGCTTCCTCAAAACTGGCCGTCACGTGTCAAATCAAAAGTGGCAAGTTCCAGCCGCTCTGCATTTAATTTTTTCTCTGCTTACCTATAAAAGCCTGAATGGTATGGAAGCATGACAAAGAGTGATGCATTTTCATAAGAATGGAAATGATTGTCCCATTTTGCTCCGCTTCTCATTTTCTTCATGGTGAGCTTGGTTTGTGAAAACATTTTATGAGACAGATACTGAGAGCAGTATCAATATCCTGACTGATATTGATACAGCACCACCTCATTGCATATTGATTTGAGGCTAAATTTTATTCTTTTATAGTCTTACACTTATTTTGCCAGAAGATTTGAGGGAGTCAAAATATTTCTGCCACACATAAGGAAGGGGATGTAGTCTGAGGCCCAATGGAGGTTTAATATAAATGCACTGATATTCAAACCCTTAGTCGATGTATGTTTGGTTACAATCAAACTAAGTGAGCCTGTGTTTTGTTATTTGGTTTCTGAGTATATTCCTCTATGTTTCATGTCATTTTGTTAGTGGGAAATAAGTCTTCTCCCAAGTGATAGTTTTCTTTTACACTGAATGAGATTGTCCTCTAGGATTTATTATATTTCGTGTCATCATTTAACCTTTAGAGCACAATGCTCCCACCAGTGTGATTCCCGGTGTTAGTGGTCCGTTTGTGGCAATGCAAAGCACAGTGTTCACACAACTTAAATTTAGTCCTAGTAGACCAAAGAACTTTCTTCATGTTGACCTTTGAGTCTCCCTCATGTGTGTTTGTGAACTCTAGTGAAGGGTCAGCCTTATGCCTTAGAAGTAGTAGTGTTGTAGTGAGAGAGAGGTTGATGTTTTGACCCGTAGATCTTACAGTCTTTGTGTTCTCTAGCAAAATACTGAACCTCAAACTGTTCCCATAGCTGTGTCATGAACGTTATCTTATTTATTTATAACCTTTATTTAATATAACTTTTATGCAATGTAATCCAAAGTGTTTTGAGTGGTCAAACATGAATATAAAGACAGAGTATAAACTTTGTTTTTTCATTTGCTCTTTCTATAAAGATGTGATTGAAGGAGAACCATGACAGTAGTTTCTGCCTCCCATTTCAGCTGCTAAATCTTGAATGATTAACAGCAGTTGTAGCTCCCTTGTTCCCTCTTCCATAGATTTGTTTGGACACATTTAAAAAAAAAAATCAGTCTAAAATTTAGATAGACCATCGCAATACCAAAGAAGGGAAATGTGGAGCGCCATTTTTGGACTGTTCGTGGAAAGTATGACACCGAATACCTGCCAAAAAGTGAGCTGAGAAAGAGAAACGGGAAAATCCCAGATGTTTTTCACAATGGCAAATAATTTACATAGTTAATTATGTTGTATTATACAACATATTTGGTTATGCAACGTACATCAACATAAATTGTAAGAATTCTCAATAGTTTTCTAAATAAATATAATGGGTTGATCATTTTGACTTGGTCATTTCATAAGTAGCTCACATGCTGAAAAAGTGTGAACACCCCTGATCAAAATAATAAAATCCTTTACAAAAGTAATAAAAACATTAAGTTTTTTTTTAGGATCTGAGGTCAATTAAAATTCCAAATGGATTTTAGTAAACCATGGAAGGAGGGGGAATGATGGGAACTCCTGGGGGAATTGCCAGACCCTGAGATAGTTTAATGCCATGCATTTTAAAACTGAAGAAACAAAAGAATCTATCCCTGATTTTTGCCCAATATAATGCTTAAATATATTTAATATTTTAGCTTCCAAAAGCTTTGTGGACACTTAATGTGTTCAAAATGAGGACACATTTGTGAAAAGACAATATTATATTGAATATCTTACCTATTTTTTCTTTTATTTATTTTCAAAAGATACTGCTGACTCTCTGAGCTTTCACTTTGCTGGTATAAATATATGTGTCAAAAAAAGAAGCCCTATATTATACACACCATTATAGTTTGGGCTGGAGGTCGATTGGGAGTTGCCATCTCCATTTTTGACCCTGAATTCTGCCATTTCTTGACACCTCCATCTATTGCGTGCTGATAGAAACAATACCAGTCTTTTATTTCAAGAGCACAGCAGCCAAGCAATAAACATGTATACAGTAGAAAAAAGCTGAAAGGGCAGCAGCTTTAGGCTTTTGGCTCGGTACGTTTATACTGTGGGTGACTGTTTGTATTTGACTTCTCAGAAAAGGTGGCATGTTCAATTTTCTGCTCATGATGTAGCTTGCGCTCACTTAATTTGTCACCCTGGAGAGGTCAGCGGGGCATCCACAGGGCCGAGACAGTGCAGTGAGTACAAAAAAGGGATTCCAGTGAAAGGTCAAGAATAGCATCAGAATGGACCATTGATGCAGATCAAAAAAGCAAAATTAAAAAAAAAATCAATCACTGCCAGGAATGTAGGGAGGACTGCATTGAATGTGCATTTGTGTGGTTTGAAGTTTCTGGGAGAACAGTGGACAAGAGAGGCTTAACTGTCACCTCAGAAGCTTCTGCAGCAGGCCTGTCCACTCCCATCAGCACCGCGTCCTTCTGTCCGGCCTCCACAGCCGGACAGTGCATGACAAGATGATGACAAAAGAGAGAGTGGGAGAGTGGCACAATTGTGATGGGATGGAGAACAGTCTGAGCAAAGAGCTTTCACAGCGTAATTGGAGCTGCGTGTGAATGTGTAGTGACAGCTCTGCATCTCCTCACCTAAGCGAAGGATGACGATCCGCTAATGTCCTTCACTGTCATCCGGCTTTCTGGGTGCGATTGGTTAGTCACAGCCCTGTCACTCAACATTTCCATCGTTTCACTATTGGGGTGTATTAGAAAGCTCCTAGACATTCATTTGTATGCCTCTTCTCCCTCGATGCTCTTTTGACTAAAGAAAGTATTTTTAGATGCATATCATAATGTTTAGCAGACATCTGAAGATGTAATCACGTTTGCAATAGAACTGTGAGACAGGGGAAGGAATGTCTGTTTTAGCTGACGTTTGTTAAACCAGAGCAGTTTGGTTTAGCCATGCGAAGCTTTAGGAAATATCAGACACGACATTGGCATTTGATGTCAGGGTTTCTGGGTTGTGTCGGTCATTGTCCTGCAGGGGGTGGTGTGGGGCACAATTGGTGGCAGCTGGCACTGCTGGCAGGCGCACCTGTAGGCAATTTACATCGTGCTGCCTATTTAAGCAGGTTGCGCCTGCCTGTCAGTGCCAGGGTGTCTGTTTGTCTTGTCAGCGTGTCTGTTGGTCTCGAGGCTGTCTGTTCGTCTTCCTCGTCGTGTGCTGGTGTTCTGTGTTTCCTGGGGGGCCGCTCCAACTTCGTGTCTCCCTGAGGGGCTGCCCTCGTGTTCCTCGTGTGCTCTGTGTTCTTTGTTCTTTGTGTTCTTTGTGTGTCCACCCTGTAAATAAAGCTTGTTTGACTATTTTACCACTGTGTCCTGGCCTGCGTTCGGGTCCTGATCAACCCCCCCGTGGCATTTGATGAGTTTAGAGTTGACAGACCAGAGCCCAAATTAAGAAACTGGAAAACCCTATATGCAGGGTTCTTTGTGGCTTAAAATGAGCTGGTGGTGGTACCTGATCATGAGCTCACAGGCGTGCATGTACCGTGCCCTCAACCTGCTCAACCAAGTGTTTTATTAGCAGGCTATTTTAGTTGTTACATGAATTTCTAAAAAAGATTATTTTGAAACATATTTACTTTAATATTAAATGACACATTGGGACACAACACCTGCATCTATTTGTGGAGGGGTGTTTTCATCTCAAAATGAATGAATAAAGTTGAAAAATAAATCAACTTCGCATTATTTTGGTGTCGGCCTGAAAAGGAACATCTCAATCAGATCTTGAGTGCAAAAAATAGCCTTTTATTTGCTGGTCAAATTCAACCAAATTATTGCACAGTAACATTATCTTTGGTGTGTCTGTAACGTTTTGCTCTCTGACTCTCAAATGGTTATTAAAAACACAAGATAATAGTTAACATGTACTAGGATGCATAATAACTTTGTTCTTGAATAAAAAAATCAAATAATTAATAATTATGTGTACAAGTATCATAGCTACTAATAGCTACATAACTCGATACGATACTATACTTTACTTTTAAATACATTCAGTACTGGAAGTATGATATGATGGGACTATCAAAATATGCTGCCTACAAAATATTGATTAAAACATACAAGACCATGCAAAATTATCTTTAATAGATGTAGACACAACAATAGGTAAAAGTAGAGGCAACCAAATTTGACAAAGCGGCAGAAATCGACAGGATCGACTTAATGTCTGCCTGACTGTCCTTGGTTTGATCTTGCCACAAAACTTAACTTTGTTAACCAATACTTCTATGAATATCTGTAGCATGTAACATTAGCTTTTTCAATGGAATTGGATGTGTTTTGTAAACCCCCTTTTGTCGCCATCCGTATTTTTACCAATTAAACCTCCTCTTCTTCATCTGGATTTAGAGGCAGATTATGTGACACTATATGCACAATTAAACATGCTTTTGACAGGCGGGCTAATTTCGACCTAGTGTCACTACTGGTGGCTGTGCGCAACTTGCAATATGACTAAAATTAAAGGTCAACAGGTCAAACACATGATGCAATTTCCACCTGAAAAAACTAAGCCCATGAGCCGGCGGCGGTAGGGAATTCCACCAAAAAAGAAACCGCTGCATTTATGTTTTTCCTTGTATCCGATGTTCTAATGTTCATAGTAGGTGAGATTTGTCTGTCTATGCCTGCCTCCACGATCTGTTCTTCATTGAAAAACTGAGTGTAAACGTGCAGCCGGTAAGGTCTGGATGCTAGGGATTTGTCTCAGGAATTGCTAAAGGAAAGACAGAGGGTGTTCTCTCATCCGCGGCAGATTTTCTCATAAATGTATTGGATTAATACAGCCTCCCAAGGACTCTTATGGTGCATGTTGTTGAAACACACAAGACACTTAAAGAGACTACTAGTGTTATTTGTCCATAGCTGTCCAATGAATCGCTGTTATTGATGTCACAAATGCACATAAAATGCACATATGGATAATGAAGAAATTGATAAGTTGATGCATTAGAATTAAAATAATTTACTGACTGTCTCATTTCATTAGGTAATATCCTTTGTAATGGAGTAGCCTTTTCCAATTATTTGAAATGTAAATTATTGTGATCATGAGATGTTTGAAGCATTGAAGCCTTTTCCCTGCATAGTTTTATTGCTAGCTGTCTAATTGATATCCCTTAGGAAAAGACTTTACTGTTGCTTTCCATGGTGCTCTTCAGCCTACAGGGACATAAACTATCTATATGCATCCACTTTTCCACTGTAAAAATTACACCCTCAACACATTTGCCTTTCTTTTTATGGAAATATAGGTCCAAGAACTCTCTGTGGCTACTGCATAATTGTCATTCCAGGTAGATCTACTTATGCAGTTTTCCCATCGACTGACCCCCCCCCCCCCCCCCCCCCCCCTTCCCCAAGGATCTTGATTTTTTGAAAATCAACACAACTCACCCCACTATTGGCAGAAAAAGCAGTGACAGGTTTATTTCGAGTAAGTTCCGTCTTGTTTGTGTCGGGGAAAAGGCTTTAATTCATAGTATGCTTGATTGGAGCTGTGGGGTGTCGACTATCAGTGGACGAGCCTGAAACAATAATGTAATGTCACGATACAATCATCAGCCTCTCTCTCACACGCTCGCACACATATACACATGCACGGTTTTTAACAGTTACCAGAAGTTCATTTTGTGCATTTAAACTGAAGTGTCTGTGCTTTAGCTTGCATTATTTCCTACCAGTTTGTTGGGATTCAAGAACAATACTGCCACAGTCATGTTCTGTGATGTCGCTGAGCAGGAAACAGACCTATTTTAGGAAAATGCTACGTGGTTAATTACTACAGTCACTCCTGAATGTTCTCAGAACTCATGGAGCTAAGATAAAATTGACACGGTTTTGTTTTTAAATATGATCACCACCCATCTTGGTGACTGATGTGGCACCAGATGTGCAGACAGTTTAATCATGACATATTTTGGGTCTGGGGTTGTACCCACACCCCCACCTGGAATGAGCTCCTGCCCACTGCTTCCCTGGAGGATGAGCACTACAACTGTATGTCTACTCTTTTGGTGATAATGGAGTAAAGACCTCAGCCCCCATTTTTGAGGCTGTACAGTGTTAAAGGCTGTAGTTAGCATTTAATAGCTGTTGGTTTAATTTTTAACTTGACAATATATCAGTATTGGGTCCCTCTCCCACCATCCCCTGTCCAACATTAGTGATAAGAGATCTGTTAAATTTATTACAGGTAAGCATCACAGGAAACATGAAACAATATGATAAAATTAGTGTCCAACTATAAATCCATATAGTTTCTATTCAACATTTCAACTGTCCAATATGTGGCAAAAGTTGCACTTTAATGTAGGCAAACAAAAAGACAGGTGCTGAGTTGTTCTTGGTTGGATGAAGACAATGTTTGTCTGCATGAATTTTGGATGGAGTTGAGTGACGCGAGTCAACAGCCTTTCGCCTGATGATGCTGATGCGTTTGAAGACTCTCTTTGTCAGTGGATGGACAGGGAGGTAACATGAGTGGCATTGCAGTAACTCATCAGCCACATGCCTGTGTGACTCCAGGCCTGAGGTCTGCTCTTTCTGCCTTGAGACAGATCATCAAGTATTTATATGGAGGAGGTTAGGATCATTCCCTATGCCTTCTCCAGTCAGTCATCCCTCTATTTTGCTTCCATCTTTTTTGTTTGCTGCTGACTTAGTTCGCAGCTCACAGAATATTGCCCATATACCCATTAAGCCTCTGTACACCACAAAATTCAAAGCAATAATTCACAACATGCCTGAAATTGGAGTCCAGGCACTGTCTGACCTAGAGGCGGTGGTCCAATGAACAAGAGGTTCTGAGATGTCACCAATATAATAAACAGGGCTTTTGCCTTTACCCCCATATCTTTCACGTGCTATAGACCTCGGGTCCTGTCTAACACACGCAACTCCTATTGATCCATTTGGGATTGATGCTCTCCAATGGCTGATTTAAGGACCCATCCCTAAAAGGTTTGGCTCGGTGAGTTCCTCTCAGGCTCAGCTTCATGCTTCTCCGGCCTTTGTCATTTTCTATGTTTAATGGCAGGGATTCTGAATTATTCACATCAAGCAACAAGACTCAAAACCAAACTCTTATTTGGTTATCTTCCAGAGACCAACCAATCTTACATCCCCTGCTTTGCATGTTTTAATCATTAATATCTCTTTTCTCAACTCAAGGGCTTGGCTCACCTATTCTACTCTAATTTTTATGGTCTGCTGTAAATGTTTTTGTCCTTTGCAATGCAGCAAATTAAATTCTGTAAGAATGAACTGGATATTTATGTAGACACAGAACTTATAAGGTATACGGCATAGCTTCCTGGGAACATTTGTTACATTACAAAGGCTTCCATGTTATGTTATCGAAAAGTTAAGACATGTAAACCTGAATCTCCCTCTGCCGCACATGTATTTGGACCTGACAACAATGTTCCCACAAATCTTCCACTCGCTAAATCGGTTATTTGTGCCTATAAATAAGTGTAGCAAATTGTTAAGAAAGAGAAATTTGATTTTTTTTTAAAAACAATCAATCAATCAATCAATCAATCAGTCAATCAATCTTTATTTATATAACGTCTTTTACGATCGAAATTGTTTCAAGGCACTTTCCAGAATCCCAGGGCCTAACCCCAGACAAGCAACAGTGGCAAGGAAAAACTCCCCTTTAACAGGAAGAAACCTTGAGCAGGACCAGGCTCATGTAGGAGGACCCTCCTGCTGATGGCCGGCTGGGTAGAGAGAGAGGAGAGGGAGAGGAGAGAAGAGGAGAGGAGAGGGAGATGGAGAAGGAGAGGAGAGGAGAGGAGAGGAGAGGAGAGGAGAGGAGAGGAGAGGAGAGGAGAGGAGAGGAGAGGAGAGGAGAGTACGGGCACAGAGCATAAAAACACATACAAAAATACACTATTTATACAGTGGGTCAGCGGGGCCGGAGGTCATCATGCAGCTCCGAAGGCGGCGATACCTGTAAATGAGGGGGGGATGAGAAGCAGAAAGACTACAGAATTCGTAACAATAAGCTTTTTCAAAGAGGTAGGTTTTAAGCCTAATCTTAAAAGTAGCGATAGAGTCAGCCTCCCGTACCTGGACAGGGAGCTGGTTCCATAGCAGGGGGGGCTGGTAGCTAAATGCATTCTACTCCTAGAAACTCTGGGAACCACAAGTAGACCAGCATTCTGAGAGTGGAGCGGTCTATTGGGCTGGTAAGGTATCACTAGCTCCTCCAGGTAGGATGGAGCTAGGCCTCTGAGGATCTTGTAAGTCAAAAGAAGGGTTTTAAAAATTATTCTAAATTTAACGGGCAGCCAATGAAGAGATGCCATTACAGGAGTTATGTGATCTCTTTTGTCAATACCTGTCAGAACTCTGGCTGCAGCATTTTGGATCAGCTGGAGGCTTCTTAAAGAGTTGTTTGGACACCCTGATAATAAAGAATTACAATAGTCCAGCCTAGAAGTAACAAATGCATGGGCTAACTTTTCAGCATCATGCCGCGTCAGTGGCTTCCTGATCTTTGTGATGTTTCTCAAGTGAAAAAAGGCACTTTTAGAGAGAGACTAGATGTTAATGAGATACCATCTAGAGTGATCATGTGATCTAATCTATCCCTGAGAGGTTCAGGACCAAACACCATGACCTCAGTTTTTTCTGAGTTAAGGAGGAGGAAATTTGAAGACATCCAGGACTTTATGTCTTTAAGACAGGTCTGAAGCTAACTTAACTTCTCTGTCTCCTCTGGTTTCATGGATAAATAAAGCTGAGTGTCATCAGCATAACAATGAAAATGTATCCCATGCTGCGGAATAATATTCCCTAAGGGAAGCATGTACAAGGTGAAGAGGATCGGTCCAAGTACAGAACCTTGAGGAACTCCATAGCTAACCCTACTGTATGAAGAGGGAACACCATGGACATGAGCAAACTGGTATCTATCAGATAAATATGATCTAAACCAGTCTAGTGCTGTCCCTTTAATCCCAATCACATGTTCCAGTCTCTGTAACAGGATGCTGTGATCAACTGTATCAAAAGCAGCACTGAGGTCCGGCAGAACCAGCAGAGAGACCAGTCCTTGATCTGAAGCTATAAGATGATCATTAGTAACTTTAAGAAGTGCTGTTTCTGTGCTGTGAAACGAACAAACAAACAAAAAACCCTACAGCATGCTGTAATTGGTATCCAGAACTTATCAGCCACATCACCTTTAACCTTCATCCTAACCTACACTTACATCAGACCATAACTAAATTATCTGTCACCCTAACTCTTACCTAAGCCTCAGCTCAAGTCCACCCTTACCTCAGAGTTAGTGTGAAAAGGGTCCAAAATAAATTAAAGACACATGTTGCGAGATCATTTTCACTGACATGTACCATTATCACCATACCTGTACCCTTACAATAAAGCAAAGCTAATATTAACGTTTTTAACACCTTCCCCCTCTTCTCTAGCCCATCGGTCATGTCATGAAAGCAATGTTGCATTTAGAAATGCCGGGGGGGGGGGGGGGGGGGGGGGGGGGGCAGTGTCAATGTGCACTCTATCATTTATAAAAGTAATACTGGCATCACTTGCTGCTAAATAGCATCATTTGTCAGGAAAAGGACTTGGTGCCACACTGATAAGCACCAGAGTTATACCTACACACACAAGCGCACACACACTGATACACAAATGTAAAAACACACATCTGAGTTTAATTTGAGACTGCACCATGGTGTACTTTGGCTTTACAAATTCCCCAAAAAGCAGATGATGATTATTTATATGAATATTAGTATTAAAATTAACAATAATAATGATATTGATGATAATAATACGACTGTATGACCTTGATTATTTGGACGTATACACTGTATCCTCTGCCAGAGTAAATGTCAAAGTACTTGTATGTAAACTGATCGTATATCACAGTCTGTGTTTCCACCATGTTCATCATTGTTCCTTCAAAGTTTGACAGTCACATGCATGCACGAGTGAGTAAAGTAAAATGAAGTGCAAGTGAGGATGATAACACCAACCTTCAGCTGAAGATGAAAGTGTAACAGCAGCATGCTGGCTCATCAGAATATAAAGATTGGCTCTGTTCTCATATCCCATCATCATAAATGACACCTTACCGATCCAAGCTTCTCCCTTTTTATTGACCAAGACTGTAGATTTTAGTCTTATGCCAATTATAAAATAAATATATTTTTTTTAAGCTGAAATCACATGTTTTACTGCGATAAAAAATGCTGGGCTGAACTGAACAATTGCTTGTTTTAATTTTGATTAGCAGTACCAAAATCTGTGCTTCGATGGACAGTTCATTTTAAAACTGTAAACCCTGGCTTATGTCCCTACCATGGTTAGGGTTTTGATACACTTTCAATATGTAAACAGTGTGATTTAATAGTAAAGCACTAAATTGTAGGCCTACAATTTGCAGAAAAGAATGGAAATACCATTAAAGAGCATAAGCATTGGAAATAACAACCTAAACACAAACCGTAATGTGGATGTCATGTCAGTTAGCCTGTTGCTGTTTGGTTTGTTGGAGTTTCAGGAACACCGCAGATTCTTCAATTTGTCTTATATATAACTGTGATTATTCTACATAGGACGCCAAAAGGTATTTGTGCTAGAAATGATGGTGGGTTGTTCAGAGAAACATGAAAATTATTCATTACATTTTAGGAAAAAGACAAATTTCATTATACTATTTAGTTTGCCTTGTCGGTGTTGTTCATATCAAATCTAAATAAATGAAGTGAGTGAGAGCCCATTTAGTGAAATTACAGTGCATGATACAGATAATTGCTGTAACTCTGAGAGAGGAATCTGACGCATGCTTCATAGGTTGTGCTCTTTCCCCCAGAGTTCATAAAGACTGTGGCTCTTACACCGAGCCTTTGTCTCGAATGATCCTTCATTTGTTCTACTTCACTCAATTATGTCTGCCCACATGAAACAGACCATTCCTGCACAGTTGAGTGGGCTGGAAGGAGCATTAAAAAAGGAACGTGATATTATTGATGACTTTGAAGTAAAATGCTTAATTTGCACCGTCTTCAACCAAATTATTACTCATTGAAAGCAGCTGAATTTGCATAAATCTCATTAGACGCAATGAGTGGGGTTCATAAATCGTTATATTAATTAGTTATTTTTGCCTTCCTTTCAAAGGAAAATGGAGCATATTAATAAAGGGAGAGGGTTGTGTGCCTGAGAAGCCTAATTGGTCATTGTGTTAAGCACTTTGGTGCACATGTGACAGGTTTGATTTAGATTTGCCTCACCTCTATTGTCTGGCTTTGAGTTTGAGTGTGTGTGTGTGATCTGTGTATTCACTGCCTGGTGTGTGTGTGTATATATAGTGTTGCCTCGGTCACCATGCATCGTCTTTATGAAAACAGGCCCATGCACCAAGAATAGGGATTTTGTTTTGTTATATTATGACCAAAAGATAAACATGTTATCCTCTGAATGTCTGTGCAGGTGCGGCATCATACTCATTGCCTCCATATTTACTGTTCAGGAATGATTCAAAAGTCGCTGCTCAGTGTTCAGAACCTAATTTTATCTGAACTGAAAAATGTATCAACTGTTTAGATATAATACAAGGTTGAGTGCGTAGTCCTCCTATTGGACACTGTGATCTCTGACCCGTGACTCTCTGTCCGCAAGGTTCATCGGTGGCTCAGCTGAAGGCTACAGATCCAGAGGGAGAACCCCTTATTTACGGGGTTTCTGGAGAAGAGGCAATGAAGTACTTCTCAGTCAACAAAGACACTGGTGTTGTCTGGCTTCGACAGCAGCTCGACCGCGAGGTATGAGGCAAACACAAACTCTGCTTACACATGCAAATTACAAAAGCAAATTTACTGCAAAAAAAAAGAAACAGCATTTGGGGGCCATTTTGAAAATGACAGATGTAATGTAAATCATCACATGATGAAAGGGCAGTGAATGTACGGTCTTCTGAAGGAGATGAAAAGGACTTCTGAGTGGCATTTTAATGTCCGCTTTCTCTTCTCTGCATAGCCATGCCAACTTTATGCTGATGTTTTCTTTCCCCAACAGACGAAGTCAGAGATGCAGGTTGAGTTCTACGTGAGTGACATACAGGAGGTAAGAAATAGATTTGTTCTGTGATCCCACTTGTGACACTTTCCATCACATTGTGCCACCTGCAAACAGCCTGACCGCATGCGGCACGGAGACCTCTTCTCTGGTTCTGTCTTCCTTTCAGCCTTCCACTATCATCCTCACCCTCATTTCTTCTTTCTCATATGTAATCATTCTGACACCTGTCTCACTCAGTACAGTTTAGTTGCTGAAAGATACTGACGTTCAACCTACTCTGCCCCGCGGATGATCTATCACACTAGTCCTCTTTTCTTCCCGTCTCAGTCTTAGCTGGCTGTGGCCAATGCACATTTCCACTGACGCTGCTTCTCTGACATCTAATGTGTGGAGGTGGTTTCAGAAGAGTGTTACAAAGGTGTTTCCCCCCTCAGGTGGTGAAAGACACAGTGAACATCCAGATTGGAGACGTAAATGATAATGCACCAATCTTCCATGGGCAGCCATACACCGTTCATATCCCAGAGGTAAGGCTGATGGGAAGTCTTTTAGCTTATATGCAAAGGTGAATTGAATATTTGAATCCAAATATACTCCTACATACTACATATACATGTTCCGGATCACCAATCCCAAGTATATGTTGTATAAAAGTTGCAGAAATTGGAAGAAATGTATCAATCAGCAGATTTTGCATTCAGACACTCATTCATCTACATTACTCTGGATTTTTTTTATTTCTGTCTGACCTGGGCTTCATCTCTATATATATTTTTTATTGTTAATGATGCTTTTATAAATGCTACTAATTAAAGCAGAAAACCAACAGACACTTTTGTATCAACCGTCCAGCCATCAAATCAAATCAATCTTTATTTATATAACAGAAAGAAACCTTGAGCAGGACCAGGCTCATGTAGGAGGACCCTCCTGCTGATGGCCGGCTGGGTAAAGAGAGAGGAGAAGGGAGAGGACAGGTAGAGGATAGAATGGAGAGGAGAGGAGAGGAGAGGAGTAGAGGAGAGGAGAAGTAGAGTGAAGGGGAGGTAGAGGAGAGGAGAGGAGAGGAGAGGAGAGGAGAGGAGAGGAGAGGAGAGGAGAGGAGAGGCACAGAGCACAGAAACACACACAAAAATACGATATACCATGAACACGTGTCTATATTTCCAAATAAAATATAAAATAAAATAGGAATAAATTAAGAAATGTTACCTGCATTTTAAAGCATTAGAAGAAGAGAAGCTTTCAAAGAACAATATTTAGTCTTTCACACAACCCTATTGTAGGGTTTCAAAGAGTTTCTAATTTTTGCGACAGTCATCGGTGGCAACTCATCTCTTTGCATTTTTTTTTTTTAGCCATTACTGTCATGAAAATATTTTTTAGCTGGTGCTGGTTCTGAGGGTATGTACAAACAGAGACCTCAATCTCTTCTCCTGTCTGTATTATGAATCTACTCTCTCTCTTCTTCTATCCATCTTTCTTTGTCTCGCCCTTTCACTCATCTAATCCTTGATAGGAGTAATTGCCAGAGTGAAATGGACTTCAAACAGAGGCTGAAATACACACACACACACACACACACACACACACACACACACACACACACACACACACACACACACACACACACACACACACACACACACACACACACACACACACACACCTTCCTGTGTTGATATTGAGCATATACCTCTTTCTGAGTCGTCACCAAATCTTCAAAGCCACAGGCTTTTTCCTAACCCAATCCATAAAGTCAGGCAAATAAATGGGAGAAAGAAAGAGTGTTTAGACGAGGCTGTTTAGTCCACCTACCAAAGGAGGTTCTCTGAGGCCAGTACTGCTGCTGAGTCCATATATTTACCAAGCTCACTATGGCCTCCAGAAAAAGCCATTAAGAAGAGCTACATTTAACCCCGAATTGTATTGTTGCCTCACATCATTCATTCTGTGAATTACTGCTAATAACAGCGCTGTCTTCCTCGTTCTCAATGAATTGAAGATGATTTATAAGTAAATGACAGTAATTGATCCAGTTCATTAAAACACACTGCATTAAAACTCACTGGCTTCTCTTTACAATGAAATATGTAGATATTAGATACCATTGCTCTGTTTTTTTGCCTCAAAGAGTGCAAAATAATGTACTTTCGATAACTGACTGTAACCGACATCTGATTAATCACTTAAATGTGTTGATATTAAGCGTGTATAATTGGAATTCTTCAATGTATTCGCTACATTATGCTGGTGCTTTTGAGCAAAATTGAGGAGACATGTTTCAGTAGTGATGGCGTAATACTGAATAGCTGTGCCGCAGCGCGATGCAGAGCACTGAAGTACTGTGAGTGGCCACAATGAGCAGTGCGGGATAGACGGCGAGAGGGAGCGTGTGCATAAATGTCTTTTAATTTGTAGAGTCATAAAGAGGGTGAAGGGGAGCAGGTGGGCTGCAAGCGCTCCCTCTGTCAGTGCTAATGAGCTGACCAAATTTACAGCTTAAACACACTTACGAGCACGCATGCACACACACGCGCACAGACTGGATATAAGTGTCGGCAATTCTCAGTAGAAATAAGGTTTTGATAGAGCAGCAGATGGACCAAATCCCGAATCCATTATTGGACGAGATGACGTGAGGACAACATACTGAAAAGTGTATTTCACATCCCACAAGCGCAACAGGTAGTCCTCAAAGTGTGCAGCAGTACCTGCCCCGCCACACACGTACACACAGACAGTTGCTTGACCCTCCCCCTCCCCCACTGAGAGCCAGTCTCTCTGTCAGTTCCACTGTGATAATATCAAATGCCAGCACTAACAACTTCTCGAAGTGTGCCCAGTATGTGGCTTCTCCTGTGGTTCCATAGGCTGCTGCTACAGAACACAAACACTTTTATCTTGTTCTTTTAGCTACTGCTACTTTTTCTTCCTGCCACTCGCTGGTCTCAGCTTCAGTTTTTCATCATGCCATTATTTGCACGTAGCTTTTCATTCCTCATTTAATTATTCCCGGTTAGATATTTTCTGACCCAGCAGGGTTTTACTCAAAGTATATCATTCTATCTTGTTTGGTTGAAACCTTGCAGTTATAGAATTCCTGAATTTAAATTCCATTTTTGGCCTATAGTGGCATTCGTCCGTATCTACAGTAGATGCTCAGCGTAGAAAAATCTTTGCCTTCGATAACGCTGTAATGATGCAAACAAGATTGTATGGCTCACAGCAGATGGGTGCAACAGTGCGGCACATAGATGGATTAAATGTATTGGGAAACAGGCAGACAAGCAAGAGGCTTCAAGTGATAGATATCAAAACTTAATCTGTTTACTGTCTCGCAGGTATGTCAAGCAGTTGAGCAAATCCCTCCTCAGCTTCTATTTTCTATCCACCATATCTCAATGTCCCTCTCTAACCTGTGGTAAAGTGTGATGAACTACAGCTCACACCTGGCTTTCAAAAGTGGAAAGTCAGACTTGCACAGGAGGAAAAGCCCTACTTTAGGCAGCTCATTTAATCAGAAAGAAAAGAGCTGCATATGAACTGGTGTTCTGATTTCATCTCTCAGAAATATGTCTGCTAAAAGCACCCCGATAAATGCAGGCAGTATATCAAACATATTAAAGTTGCCATTGTGTTAACAAACTAGCCTGACTGCAGATTTGTTTAAAGGCTATGCTCAACCTTTGCTACGCACGCAGCTTGTTGGGAGTTCTTGCCATTTTCCACATGTGGTTTGTAGGCTCTCCTCTTCTTTAGAAGTGGGTGACAGAGTTGGTGGGTGCTGCTGCAAAAAGTTCTGAGGAAATTGCATCCTTGTAACCTAGAAGGTTACCAACACAAATGCAGGAATCCAACCACTGTTGTTAGAGCCAAAGTGTTGATTTTTGTGGCATTGGCCCTTAAGCCAGAAGGTTAATCAGAGTTTGGGAAGCAGATTTACTTGTAGTCACTTGTGCCCGAACCCACTGTGATTAAAGTCAAGTAGAAGCAGCACAATAAAAGTCAGTGTCCACTTATCCTCTGACTTCTGGCTTCCACTTTTTCTATAAACTGAAGAGTACAACAGCAAGACAGCACTTCCTGTATGAGATCAACATACAAACATTCCCAGCCTGGATATCATTGTCAGGCTGCGTTTCAGAGCAGCGATTACTCCTGTGAAAGAGCTGTACTTGATGTAGGCTTTGACAGCATAACTGAAACACCTGTTATTTGATGTCAGGAAAATGCACGGGAGATAAATATTTTAGATCATTTCTGTTTTGATTTGATTCACTTGTGGAAGCCGAGATTCAACTGCTTCCTGCCCTATACATTCACATGATCAATGATATTTTAGCTCTGAACCTGCATACATGGCATAACTTGTTTTTTTTTAATGTTATTGAGGAATGCATTTACTTTGAAGCGACGACAATAACTAAAGATACAATCAGCTTGCATACAAAATGTAGCATGACAGTAAATGCACCGCGCCTCTCAAGGAGCGTTTAATCATTTCACCATGACGACAGTTTCTTCACTCTTGGTCTCTCCTGTAGTGTAATTGAAGCTCCTGGTTACTGAGCTAAGTGTTAGCTGGCTGACAGGCACCAGCCTCAAAGAAAAGTCTGACACTAAAACCCTGAGCTCTTTTGGGATTTAGGTGGGGGAAACTGAAAGTTAATAAAATGGGAAGGTTGTATGGGATGCAGTCAATATTTCCTATTCACCCCATGCTCCTTTATCCTACACATTCTCACTTTGACACACTTCTGTGCGAAACTGAGGTCTTATAATGCTGCTGCTTCAGCCTGTGTCAAATGTGCTAAATAATCAGATGAATACAGTTATAAAGAAAGGGAAAAGTGAGTCTGAAGAACTGTGTGTTGTTTTCAGCTAGGGTTGTGTTTAAATGTGACATCGCATATCTAATTTGTCCTATTGTTTCACTAATTGTGTCAGGACTGGAAAAAGGCATATTCACTTCTGTTACATTTGATTAAAATACTAAAACAAAAACATGAACACATGCTGCATATGAAACATGAAATCTAAAGTAAATGTCCCATTATTTATTCACATCTTAAAGGGAGTTACATTAAGGGGCAATGCCCAAGGTAGTTTTCTCTGTCAACTGGACTGGGTTTCTTCTCTTGAAGACGTTTCGCCTTCTATCCAGAAGGCTTCTTCAGTTCTGAGCAATGAGCAAAAGGTTTTTCACCTCTAGGTTCACTGTAGACCAAAACACACTGTCATGAGCTACAGCTCTACCTCAGCTCTCCACCACCCCACCTAGTCTGCAAATGAAGATCTGCAAAGTGGCAACACAACTTTACCATTTTGTGAAGCACGATGAGTCCTCAGTGAGTAACATACTGTATATCATTATTTCTTTAGAGGTCATGTTGGATCACCTGTTGCCTTCAGGTGAAAGATTTGTTCTGCTTGCCCCCATTTTGCTTTGAAAATACTTCCGAGTGTAGCCTTTTAAAGGGAGGGAGGACCTGTGACTCAAGGGTCATGCGAATATACAAAGAGCTTGAGATCAACACACAGATGGTGTACAACTCCAGATGAAATGACACATTTCGATTTTCAAAGTTCCTCCTGCCTAAAAATTAGGGAGAAGCTGAGTCAGTCGAGAGGAACTCGGATTAGAGCCTCTGCTCCTTTGTGTTGAGGAGTCAGCTAAAGGGGGCTGCGGCCCCCTGGACATCTCCCCCTGGGAGGAGGACCTGAGGTAGGACAGGCTAAATAGACTGTCTCTTGGCTGACCTGGGTCTACCTAGGAGTGATTGTTTGCATCTGACCTCAACTGATTTCACAGATATAGACTAGTTGTGACATGTGGTATTGGGACCCAAAAGCAGCACTCTGGAAAGCTGGGACCGTTGGTAATCAAATCAATATAGCGTCTTATACACTCAAAATTGTTTCAAGGCGCTTTCCAGAATCCCAGGGCCTAACCCCAGACAAGCAACAGTGGCAAGGAAAAACTCCCCTTTAACAGGAAGAAACCTTGAGCAGGACCAGGCTCATGTAGGAGGACCCTCCTGCTGATGGCCGGCTGGGTAAAGAGGAGAGGAAGAGGGAGAAGGAGAGGCACAGAGCCACACACAAAAATACACTATACAACGGGTCAGCGGGGCCAGAGGTCATCATGCAGCTCCGAAGGCGGCGATACCTGTAAATGAATGGGGGGGGGGGGGGGGGGGGGGGGGGGGGGGAAGCAGTAAAACTACACAGGAATCAGCATAACTAGTCTGCTTGATGAGGAGGAAAGGAGAGGAAACCATGACCCAGTGGGGTAACAGAGGCCTGTCCGGTGATCATGTTTCCAGACCCCGGCAGCCTTGGCCTATAACAGCATAGCTAAGATGTGACCTAACGATTAGATGACCCCCTAAGTATGATAATTTGTCTATGATAGTAACTGGAACTACAGAATTAGCAATAATAAGCTTTTTCAAAGAGGTAGGTTTTAAGCCTAATCTTAAAAGTAGCGATGGAGTCAGCCTCCCGTACCTGGACAGGGAGCTGGTTCCATAGCAGGGATGCCTGGTAGCTAAATGCTCAGCCCCCCATTCTAGTCCTAGAAACTCTGGGAACCACAAGTAGACCAGCATTCTGAGAGCGGAGCGGTCTATTGGGCTGGTAGGGTATCACTAGCTCCTCCAGGTAGGATGGAGCTGGGCCTCTGAGGACCTTGTAGGTCAAAAGAAGGGTTTTAAAAATTATTCTAAATTTAACGGGCAGCCAATGAAGCGACACCATTACAGGAGTTATGTGATCTCTTGTCAATGCCTGTCAGAACTCTGGCTGCAGCATTTTGGATCAACTGGAGGCTTCTTAAAGAGTTGTTTGGACACCCTGATAAGAATTACAATAGTCCAGCCTGGAAGTAACAAAAGCATGAATTAACTTTTCAGCATCATGCCGCATCAGTAGCTTCCTCATCTTTGCGATGTTCCTCAGGTGAAAATGGCCTTTATTAGTACAGACAAGGAAACAGTCTGTTCTTCAGGCTCGGGGCCCACACAAAGTCTATGGGTTTCAGGCTCGGGGATTGGGTTGAGCTGAACCAGAATGCGGAACCGAGGGGGGAGGACGTGAACCCTCGGAACCGTACAGTTCCGTTTACAGCAGGCAGGAGTGACACAGAGGGGCTTACAGGAGATGAGGCCGATGATGCAGCAGAGCAGACTGGGGATGAGCAGCAGTGAAGTCAGGACCAGGTGAGCAGACAGGAACCAGAAACGCTGAGGCAGAAGTCGTGGTCAGGGACAGAAGGCTGGTGAGTTTACTGGAAGACAGGCGGTGCAGGCAGGTCAGAGGTGAACAGGTTCAGCAACAGGAGGTCAGGCAGGTAAGAAGTGCTGGAAAGTCTTGCATGGAACTGCTGATGAACAATCTCGCAAGGAGTGAGCGTGCAAGGGAGGCTTATAAGCAGGGCTGATTGGGAATAAGCTGCAGCAGTGCTTGCAGGTGAGTGGAGTTGAGCTGACGGGGTGGGAGTGGCTGGCAGGTAGAGTGGAGCTGAGGCAGGGAGAGTGGAAAATTAGTGAGGCAGAGGGACAGGAGGGAACTAAGGGAATGGAGCTGTGACACTCGTGGGTGACTGTTGTTGGTCAGGAAATCACTCCTACATGTTAAATGCCTGGATTAATTATAGTCAAACTGTAGTTGAACAGCATGGCTCCACGTGAGCCAATGCTTGCAACACTATAGAAACTAACTTTGACATCACAGCCAAAGAAATTGACATGGGTCCGGAGAAGGTGCTGAGAGACAAGGAGGACAATGACTTCACAAAGTCTCTTGACCTATGACTGAAGAGATTTCTGTTGCAAAACTGCAGCAGAAATCTATCTTGGACCATGTGCAAGAGGTGAAGACTGAGAAAGACCGACATCTGGTGCACCTGGAGCAGTATTCAAGATCAATGACGGCATTGTGAGCGGACCCTCTATCATACAACCGTTTAACACAACAGGTAACTGCCTCCCAACAATCCAGTGGGATTGAAATGGACTGCAACAACACAGACCTGCCCCCTCTGCCTTGGAGAGATAACACCACCAAATGGGCTGACATCGTAAGATTTGTCGACAGAAACACAAAACTGCACTTTTAAAACAAGGAAGGAAACTGAATCAAACATAGTGATCAATGAGCATCTGACCAGACGAAACGCCAATATGGCCAGAAAAGCAGGCTTAAGAAAACAGACATGGACATTAAACTTAGTATACTTTTAGTATTTGTCAAAATAAACCAAACCAAAGTCATTGGGAACATCACAATCCAGTACAGTATATATTGTAACTAATGTAAATACAAGACACCTACTGATTCAGATGAAATTTGATATGAAAGTTTCAGAAAAGGTCATTGAGGGGATATCAGAATATGAACATCTATCTGTATTTAAATCACTCCAAATTTCCAGACAAACTGAAAATAGTTGTGCTTCTGTATAAAACTGGGGATGATGCCATGTTACAAACTACAGCCCGTGTATCTCTAAGTCCACAATTCTCAGAAATTCTAGAAAAAACTCCTCAAGAACAGATTTGAGAAAATAATATGCAAACACTTATTACTTTCTGACAGTCAATGCGGCTTTAGAGCAAACAGTTTGACATCAATCTGTATTCAGTTGGACTATTCCTTGATCTTAAATAAGCAACAGACTTGAGCATATAATTTAAGCAACAGAAAACATTTCAAGGCATTTTTATAGGAATGCCTGGACATTGCTTGTGGTGTCCCCCAGGGGTCAGTATTAGGTCCGAAATTGATCCTAATTTATATAAATGACACATGCAAAGTTTCAAGAATATTACAATGAGTATTATTTGCCGATGACACATATATTTTGGATTGTGGTGGGGATTTACATGAACTACTGGGGAGGATCACTAGTGAAATGTGCAAACTGAAAATTTTGGTTTAACAAAAGCAAATGATCATTAAACTTGAGAAAAATCAAATTTATTTGATGCAATTGCAATAACACACAGTGGGGTGCATATTGAAAGAGAAAAAAGTTTCTTGGGATACTAATTGATGATAATATAAACTGCAATTCTCAAATAAAGCAAGTCAAAAAGCATTTCAGTTCTGAATGAAGCAAAACAAATTCTGGACCACAAATCACTCCACATTCTCTACTTTTCACTGATTTTACCCCATTTACATTTCTGTGCCGAGATTTAGGGCCACACACACACACATGTGTATTTATATATGTGTGTGTGTGTGTGTGTGTGTGTGTGTGTACAGTATACTGATCACACAAAACCACTGTTCTTAACATCAGAACAATTAATATTCTGCTTTATTTTGAAAAAGCACAAATCTGTATAGAATAATGTGAAAAGCAATAAATAATCTACTTCCTGGAAATATTCAATAGTTGCTTTTTTTACATTAATAGGATTTATTATTATTAAAGGGGTGGTTCAACTGAAAACATCAGAAAGGCTTTAAAACATTAAAAGGTGTTTGTGTTTCTGTTGTGGGCAATGTTCCCTCTAATTTTTCATGTGTCTGAGCAGACACACAAGTTCCCTGAGCACACTGAGGACCACTGTGAGCAACATCAGATGGGTACGCTGTGGCCACACACCAGTATCACGCTTGTTCAAAACCTTGGATCATAGCAAGTTACATGGCTTATTAAAAGAATCAAATGACAGCAGCACATAAAATGAAAAAGACAAAAAATCTTGTTGTTCATGAGATGTGTACTATGTTATATGCGAGAGTCCTGCTTTAACCATAGGAAGAGTCCTGGAAAAGGAAAAAAATCACACTCAGTTCCACCGCTTGCTCTTCTATTTGCACATACTCCGACAGGCATTCCATCTTAAAAGAACCGCATTTCTTTTTTACTTTGGCTTGATGAGTGGATGTGGCTCTGCCCGTTCATTTCGCCATGATAAGGGATTAGCATTTGCATCTCTTAGATCCGCTGCACTGCGTCTAGCTAGCTAACGTGCACGGCGAGTAAAGGCAGGGCACATATGCAAACACTGTCAATGCTGATTGGCTGCGTAGCGTAAGTGAACTCTATCAGATTATTGGCTGGACACGCTCATTGAGTTACGTTGCTAAATGGTACAGAAAACAATATTACTGGTCTAATTAACTAGATTATATCAGTTCTAAAATTAGATATTAATTAATACGTTTCTGTTGAATTTTATTTTGTGCGCTGCATTGATTTTCTTGTGCGCTGAATATGTGCAAGCAGTGCGCGATTGCACAAGCGCGCAGCTTAGAGGGAACATTGGTTGTGGGACAGATTGGATGTGGAGGTAAAGCAATGCCCAAGCATGACCCAGTTTAAACAGTGGCACCAGCACATGGTGTTCACAAGGGAGGAGGTATGGGGGGAGAAGGGCTTTAACAATAGTGTTTCCCAAAACAATTCATGCATTCATTTACCGTATTTTCACGACTATAAGGTGCACCTAAAACACTGAGATTTTCTCAAAAATCGACGGTGTGCCTTATAATATGGAGCGCCTTGTGTGTGGACTGAGTTCCAAAATCTGCTGTGCGCCTTTGGTGGGTGCACTACGGTAAACGCTCCCCCAATCGATTAGCGGCACACCTACGTGTAAGGATCCCCTAAAATGGCGCCGGTCAAGCGAGACGCGTATGAATGAGGCTTACTTTAAACTGCAGGCCATCGAATATGCGGCTGAAAATGGTAATCGAGCAATCTTAGTGTTTTCGCTTTATGAGGAGGCGGCATCTCTCCATACGCGCAAGGACAACTGTTGCGCAGCGGCTGCCCGAGGATTACCAGGACAGGGTGTCCATCTTCCGCACCTACTGCCGCGACAAGATAACCGCACCCAGCCACATCACCAACATGGATGAGATCCCTCTGACTTTTAACATCCCTTTGAGAAAAAGGGACCGGCACGGTGGCGATATGCACAACGGGGCACGAGAAGACGTCGTTCACCGTGGTTCTTGGCTGCCACGGAAACGGACAGAGCGCTGGATGACGGAAGGCGAACACTCCTTCACAAAGACTATGAGGCAGCGGCGGGCAAGTTAAGCCACCATATGCGGGTGGATTGTAGACGCATGGGCTATGATACCGTCTTCATGTATTGTAAGAGCTTTCACAAAATCAACGCTGAACCGGAACCGGTCGGTGAGTCCGATTCAGATGATTAAGAAGAGGAATTCGGGATGTTGGACATTGAAATAGTGCAGCAGTTTAATTTAGATACAGAACATGAAAACTTTGATGGTTTTGTGGCGGAAGAATTAATATTTTGTTCAATAAATGTGTCGAAACTCACTGTTTTACTTCCGTTGTCATTTTTTACTGTATGTTTCAGCATGCGCCTAATAATACGGTGCGCCTTATGTATGTTTTAAATACAGAAATAGCACCCATAACTGAGACTGCGCCTTTTAATACAGTGCACCTTATGGTCGTGAAAATACGGTATTTACTCCATTAATTTTCTTTTTTGAAAAAAATCTATTACGTCAATGTATGTTGGTGAGATAGATGGACAATAATTGTGCTATAACACAATATATCAACATCGTGTTAAAAATGTGCATATGATAATATTGAGTAAATGATCATTTTTTTCTTGATTAAAGCTTGACGAGTTTAATGTAAATATGTCGGTGGTGGCTGTCACTGACAGTGATACATTATATTATAGCCCTAAAAGAGTGAACACCACTATGGGTGTTTTTGGGATTCTAAAAAGTGGAAGGGGTATGGGTTTTTTTTTAAAAAAAAAAAAGCCTAACTATAATTTTGGCTAAAGGGGTAATACAACGTGCCTGTACTCCCACCTTCACCTACACCACGATGAAGATTTGGCTACAGCAGAAACTAAATTGCCTGAAAAAGGAAAGTTGCAGTCAAATTAAATTTTTGAAAATATTAAGCTATGACAGCATTAGCGTTTATAGTGTTTTCCACCCCTGCGGAATGGAATCAAATCAAAATCTAATCAATCTTTATTTATATAGCGTCTTATACAATCAAAATTGTTTCAAGGCGCTTTCCAGAATCCCAGGGCCTAACCCCAGACAAGCAACAGTGGCAAGGAAAAACACACACAGAGCACAGAAACACACACAAAAATACACTATACAATGGGTCAGCAGAAAAAAGAAAAAGAGAAATAATCCTGAAGTAATAATCGGATATCACAACAGCCCTAGTCTAGACTTGAAATTGAAAAAAAAACCCACCTTGAATATGGGCAGCAGCATTGGGCGGTGGTAGCTCAGTTTGTTGGGATATGTTCCAGTAGCCCTCCAGTCGCATTCGCCTCCTGCCCCCTACTTTAGTGTTCCTGCTCAAAATTGACTGGTCTGTTTTAAATGCTCTTAAATTAGCACAAAAAGCATTTTTACCACCAAAGCTTTATTTTATAGAATTAGACATAAAATAACTGCAGTGAAAATACAAATAGGCACTGAAAATATATTACAAAATGAACATGTAATGTAAAAAATAAATGGAAAACCAAAGACCGAACTCAACATGAAGGTGTGTGCGTGCATGTGTGGCGTGGGTGGTATGTGACACTCAGGTCAGAGTAAGCCTTGGAAACTTAGGCATCGCATTTGCAGCATCTCATCTTGTTTTATTGTCTGTAGGGGCACATAGCTCACATACGTTGTGAAGAAGTTGTCACATGTGATATTATGCCCTTAGAGACCAGTTGTCATATCCAGCACAACACGCACACCCTGTTTTTTTGGCCCTTCCAACTGGGTTTCCCCAAGTATACCTGCATATTTCCAGGCATAGCTGCTCTTTGCAGCATATGCTGCCCAGATCTTTATTGCATATTTCCCTGATTTGCTTGGACTGTACACCTTGACGGAACAGCGACCTCTGAAAGGAACCAGGCACTTATCAACTGTCACCTCAGGGCCTGGATTGTACATAAGTGGTAGATGCTCCACTCACCTGTCCTAAATGTTCCTGATGGCAGCTAGTTTGTCATTCCACCAGTGGACGGGTCATGTGGCTCTGTTAGCAAAGCAAATAATTGTTAAAAGGACATGAAACTGTTGTAAAAGCATAGCTGCCCAGAACTTAGGCCTGCCATACTCTGCATCCCACAGACTTTTTGTAACCTCACTGTTTGAGCGATGTACTGCTGCTAAAATTTACTGACCTATGTAGGCTTGGAGGTCTACCAGGTCGATTTCTCTCCAGGTGTCCTCGTACACACACTTTGCCTTCACATTTGTCATCTCCAGTATAATTACTTTAATTGACTCTGGTAAAAAAGAGTTCTGAGACATCCTCCTCTATCTCTCTATCAGCGCACTCTTGGTCAGTCGCTTACTCATTGTAGAAGTGCAAGGCAAAGATCAAGCTATATATATGGGGTCTGTGTGAAGATGATACAGTGATTAGTCTGGAAGGTGTGGTTCATATAGGGAATAGCCATAAAAGCAACGGAAAGAGATGTGTTTACATTGCAGACACCTGTCCAGTCTGTATGAAGATATGATACATTGTTTCATCAAGAAGTAGGTACACTTTTGAAGATCGGCACTTAAGCGCAGGAAAGAGATGTGCTCCCGCAAAATGGTGGTCACTTTTGACCAGGAACACTACAGGTGTAACAAGGTTGATTAAAACACTCAAAATTCAATGAAACAGGTCAACATTACTTTTTATGTTTAAGCGCATAGTGTGGAGGATATCATAAGGCCTTGAGGCAATCAGATGTGAATCACGATATTTATGAGTGTTTTAAGTTGTAAACAAGTCAGATTTGACCCAAACATGACAGGAGGAGTAGTAGGGAATAGTGCCAGAAAATCTCCAGAGCACTGGCCAGGTACACTTGGTACCGAAACCACAAATACTCGAACTGGTGACTAACTTTGCCCATTGTATTGCCTCCCTATGACCCTGAAAGGAATAAAGTGGTTAAGAAGACGAGGTTATGGGCAGTGCTCCTGGAACAGTTAACAATGTTAAGTCACCATATGTTTCACAGGTGATTGATGCTCCTCGACAGAATACAGAATGAAATGACATAAGACTTATTTCCACAACAGAAACTTTGGGATAATTTTATAGGGCTGGGGCTGCATGCGTGAAACCTCCTCCTACAGGAACCTTTAGGGGGTCTGACCGATTCCCTGCTCCACTTGGATCAGCCCAGAACAACTCTTGGGTGTGGCTTGATTTTTACTTGGCGCCAACCGGCTACACCTAGAACAGGATGTGACCTGGACTTCAGCAGTAGAGGAGCACTGGCCCACAGACACCTCCTTTTGATGACAGCGGCATGTCCTGTTTCTAGTGTCTAAGAAAATGTCACGTAGACAAAACTCCATTACTGCACACTTCAGAGCTGTAGGAAATAATGTTCTTTTAGAATGTTACACCTCTTTAGCTCCTTCCATGTTTACCTCCTTGTTTACTTTGATATGATTGTTGCTTTTGGCTGGCTCCGAGTGGGAGACACCACCATCAAAAAGGCCAACGGTACTGGTAGAGCTCCTGCCCCCAGTTTTTACTGGAAACTCCTGCAGTGTAAACGCACCTATGCACTGTCATCACTGCGGGATACACATCCTGGAGTGTGTGAAGGTTAGGTTTTAGGTCTGTGTAAGGAGTATTTCTTGTGATGGGTGCAATTTTCACCCACAAGCAGTACTCTGGAAAACTGGACCGTGGTAATGACTTATTAGCACACGGGCAAACAGGAACTCAGGCAGACAAGGAAACACAGGAAACAGTCTGTTCTTCAGGCTCAGGGCCCGCACAAAGTCTATGGGTTGCAGGCTCGGGGAGTGGGTCGAGCAGAGCCGGAATGCGGAACCAAGGGTGAAGGATGTAAATCCTCGGAACCATGCAATACTGCTGACAGCGGGCAGGAGTGACAGAAAGGGGCTTACAGGAGATGAGGCTGACGATGTAACGGAGCAGACTGGGGACGAGCAGCAGCAAAGTCGGGGCCAGGCAGAGAAGTCAAAACCAGGTGAGCAGACAGGAACCAGAAACGCTGAGGCAGAAGTCGTAGTCAGGGGCAGAAAGCAGGTAGGTTGTCCAGGGAACAGGCGAGGCAAGCAGAACGAAGACAGGCAGGGTTGATAACAGGTAATCTGGCAGGGAAATAAGTCTCCCATCAAAGCAGAAGCACAATCTGGCAAAGACTGAGAGTGCAGGGGAGGCTTATACAGGTCTGATTGGGAATAAGCTGCAGCTGTGCTTGCAGGTGAGTGGAGTTGAGCTGACGGGGTGGGAGTGGCTGGCAGGTAGAGTGGAGCAGAGGCAGGGGAGAGTGGAAAATTAAGGGGGCAGAGGGACAGGACGGAACTGGGGAAATGGGGCTGTGACAATTTCTAATGTCTTCTTGACTGTGCAGCACAAGATGGTGCGCTGATATTAAAGACTCAAATTTTCCATGCCAGCATTTGTTTGAGTACTAATTACCTTTTCATATAAAATTCACAACAAAAACATGTGAATGAGATAAATTTTAAAAATAAAAGATTTGTTTTGTTAAAAACAACACTGTGCAAATGCATGATATATAGTGAAAACAAGGAAAGGAGAATTTAATGTCAGGCATATTCTTTTCTAAAGCTGCTCCTTTATTTCCTTTCATTTCAACCCATCTCCAAATGTTCACGTCGATAAATCCAGTGTTTACATTCTTGTCAAGTCCATTCTTAAAGCAAGTGCCATTATTCCCCTGGAGACTTGAACAAGCCGCAGGTGAATCGGCCATTTATGAATCTTCAAAGCTGAAGTGTTTGCGGAACATTCTTTCCAGTCCACAGGTTAATGCAACAAACACTGTCTGGTCATCAAGTATACCACCAGTCATGAAGGTAAATCACCTCCCCTTCCTCTCTTTATCTTTCTGTCATTTACTTTATCCCACTGAGCATGAAGAGCACCTTGATTTACGCGCTTTGCAGGGATGGGTGCATATCTGTCAAGGGAGGGCTCTTTTTGTGAGCAACCATTGAAAAATGTATTTCTGAGGAGATGGAAGTAAAAGCAGCAAGGTTGGAGAACACAAGGTAGGACCGAATGAGAGGACTGATATTGGAGAGCAAGAGAGAGACAGATATAGGGAGAGTGGCTTGCTCTCCCAAAAACCATTAAAGTTTAATTCACCCACTCTGAATAAATCAACCCATCATCCTTTTCTACCTTTCTTTAAAGTTTGGGGCTCCTACCAGCGGACACCCACCCCCACGCTGCCATCGGCTCGGTCTTACCCTCACTCACCAGAATTCTGAGAAGTGCATCATGTCAGTAGTTCCATATTTATGAAACCATGACAGAGGGAATACGTCGAAGTTACAAGTCCTGCCGTCAACAGCGCTACCATTACATTTGCTGTTGTTCAAATCCCCCAGTTTTCTTTTTCATTTCCTCTTCATTTCCCAGTGCCCCCTCCCATTCAACAGTATTTTTTATCTCACTATTCTCCAAAATATAGACAGATTTTCTTTAATAGAGCTTAAATTTGCTTAAATCTGTCCTGGATGTCACTTAAGCAATCAAGGTGGTCGTGAGGAGAGCGCAGGAATGGGATGTTATTAGAAAAAAGGTAGAGCCAGATAGATAAGAAGACATTATTGTGGTATGTCTATCAGCAGAATGTTAAAAATGTATTACTTTTTTTCCCATTTCTTTTCTCATTGAGGTAGTTTTGCAAAACCAATAGGTTTTGAATCTAGGATTGACACTATATTTCAAAGTTTAAAAAAGTATAAAATAAATAAATTATTGAACCAATGAATTACCAAATTTATATTTCCCTGATTATATATATATAAAATAAAAACTGTCTTCTGTTGTTTATCTACCACCATCTTGTCAGTCTGGCTCTGGAAGTCCCACAGGATCTTGGCCTGCTTGTTCTCCAGCACTTTTGGGGGTGTCTCCCACCTGGACCCTGGGACCTCCAGTGCGTACTCAATGCAGATGTTCCTGTACACTATGCCCGCCACCTGGTTATGCCACTCCATGTATGCCTTGCCTGCCAACATCTAGCACCCTGCTGTGATATGCTGGACTGTCTCAGGGGCTTCTCCACAGAGCCTACACCTGGGGTCTTATCTGATGTGGTAGACCCTCTATTACTCTGGTGTTCAAGACTTGTTCTTGTGCAGTGATGAGTACTGCCTCTGTGCTGTCTTTCAGTTCAGCCTTTTCCAGCCACTGGTATGTTCTCGATGTCAGCGTCTTCCTCAATTTGGCGGTGGTACATACAATGCAGGGGCTTGTCCTACTCACACATCTGTGATGTTCCCTTGTTCCCTTGAGGTAGTTCAACCCCATCAGTTGGGATTACCTTTCCTCTTCTAGATATCATCCGCCCACGTTTTTCTAGTCTAAATACCATCCTAAAGTCTTTGCTGTAGATCATAGTGAGGGGAATCGGGGAGTCAATGTCACGCTCATTCTTGGCTTACAGCTTGATGTCATCCATGTAGAGGAGGTGGCTGATGGTTGTTCCACATCGGAACGGGTATCCAAAGCCCCTCTTTGTGATGATCTGGCTGAGGGGGTTTAGGCCTATGCAGAACAGCAGGGAGGACAGGGCATCTCCCTGATATGTGCCGCATCTGATGCTCACCCGCACAATTGGCTTTGAGTCGGCATCCAGACTCGTGTTCCACAGCTTCATGTAGTTCTGGATGAGCTCTGTTAATGTCCTGTTGATGTTACACAGCTTTAGGCACTCCAGTATCCATGTGTGCGACATTGAGTCATAGGCTTTCTTGTAATCAATCCAGGCAGTGCACAGGTTGGTGTGCTGCATCCTACATTCCTGGGCGAATGCCCTGTCGACCTGTAGCTGGTGCTTGGCACCTTTGGTTTTGTTGCCTATGCCTTTCTGTGCTCTGCTCATATATTGATCCATGTGCCTACTATCTTAGCTGTTATGATGCCTGATAGGAGGTTCCATTAGGTGCTGAGGCAGGTTAAGGACAACCGGTAGTTGGATGGTATTGTGCCCTTCTGGGGGTCCTTCATTACTGTATGACGACTGCCCGGCCCTGTTGTCATCTTGTTGCCCTGGCATTGATGGCATTAGCTGGATTGGTGGAGAACACCTTGCTTTTCTCTTTGCTTCTACTTCTCTTGTGTACCTCTTTAGTCTGGTAGTCAGGGCCGTGAGCCGTTGCTTAGCAGTGCCTCAGTTGTGGACAGTTTGTTATATTTCTTGGCCAGCTCTGTCCTTAGATTCACACCTCTACTCAGTTCTGTTAGAAGTCACGATTTTTGCTTCTAGCCTTCTTCTACATGGGGCAGTTTGCTTCTTCTGGCTGTTCATGCTGTTCATGCTGCATATTGTAGCCAAGCATCTGACCAAGCAGCTAGGATTAGCTCTCAGCTAGGATTAGGTCTCAGTGATGGTAGTGGTAGGGATGGTTTACAGTGCTGTGTTCCAGGTACAATGCTGTACCTCATCAATCTCCTGCTGTAGCAACTTCTTATTACAGATATTTGAACACTGAGCTGCTTTTTAGGCAGTAAGGATGTGGAGTTTCAAAGCAAACATTTATCCCACATCCTCTACAACAGGTGTGCCCAATACATCAATCGCGAAGGTATTATGGGTCGATCGCATGCTTTTTCTTACAGAGGGGTCACTGCACATGCGCACATAACGGCGCGTTCTAGCAAGCTAGTGAGTTATCCTCCAATTTATTTCTTCTGAACTTAAGGATATAAAAATGAGTGGGGGAGCTGGACCAAGTAAAACGCCAAAAAACATACCATTTCCATATGGAATGGGAGGTGGACTTTTTTTCACTATGTCACTTTCAAAGTGCGTTTGCCTCTTCTGCCAGTCTGACATCACTATACGCATTTTCAGGCTGTTCAGAAAAGCTATGATACTAACTTCCCTCCTAAAAGTGATCTGAGAAGGAGAAAGGTGAAGGAACTAAAATCCCAGTTGTCCAAACAACAGTAATTTTTCTAACAGCTGACTTTAAAAGCAAAGGCAGCCACCGAAGCTTCGTTAAGGGTGAGTCACTTAAGAACAAGAAATCCTTCCACAACGGAGAAATGGTAAGAGAGGCATTTGTTGAAGCAGCAGACTCGTTGTTCAAAGACTTTAAAAACAAAACAGAAATACTATCTTCGATAAGAGCTCTCCAGTTATCAAGAAATACAGTTACACGAAGCAGTGAAGCCATGGCTGATGATCATTTGGAAGTGTGTTTGAGGCTGGCTGTCAGCAGCTACTGTCCGGACTATGCATCCCTGGCTGATTCCTTTCAGTGCAAGTCATCAGAGTAAGGTAATGACAAAAAATGCACAGATTTGTATTGAGCAATATGGATTCATGTAGTTATGCGAGGTACACCAACATATATGGTTCATATAAAGAATTCTCAATATATTTATGAATAAATGTATGCTTTGCAAATCTATAGTAGGTTGATCTTCTTGACTTGGTCATTTGAAAAGTAGCTCGCATGCTGAAAAAATGTGGGCACCCCTGCTCTACATGTACCCTCTCTCACTGGGGTTACTCCCATAGTAACATCCATCCGTCTTATTTATTTAATTAATTTGTTTATTTTTTAACCAATTCAAACTACCGTAATTTCCGGACTATAGAGAGCACCTGATTATAAGCAGCATAATCTAATTTTAGAAAGAAAATCAATTTTGTACTTATACAAGCTGCACCGGATTTTAAGCCGCAGGTATCCCATGTAGTAATATGAAAAATTAGATCGAAAACATTCAGTACCAGTATATGTTTTTATTACCATAAGAGACGAGTCACTGACGAGTGACAAACAGACAGGTAAGAAACAACAGCCACTTTTTTCACTTGTATGTTTATACAGAGACCTTAAATCATATTTTTATCACGTCAGGATAATAATTAATGTAATCCGTTTAGCAACATAAACAAATATATTCTACCGGTAAATGCTTTTTTTTCCCTAACAGTGTCTGTAATGAAGCTACCTTGAAATATACGTTTGTATCAGCTACACACAAATTACGTTGTTTATGCTTTTTTACTCAATCAATGAACAATCTAAAACTCCCCGATGGCCCACCTCTAAAACCTTCTATTTTCATCGCGGTGGCGATTGCTTTTGCCTTCCGTCTGATTTGTACAGCGGAAAAACCGCGGCCGCCTGCTCTCTGTGTGTTGACCCAGTCTTCCAGAACGTTTTCAAGCTCGGGCCACCTGCGATGTTTACGTCTAAAAGCTTTTGTCGTCTTTTTGCTTTGGATCAGTTCTTCAGGCGGGCGTCTCCACCTTCTCGCCATTGATTACCGTAATGTATGCCAAGATTACGCGCGCGGCAGCTCAATTTCCTTCTTCAACCGCCAGAGTGATCGCAAAGTCGCATCATATGCTTTTCTTCTAGTATTTTCCATGTTGATGTGGGTTAGTAAAAATGACTGATTCACAATAGTTGTGATAGTGCGCCACGAAAAAAAACATAAATAAGACACACCGTAGAATAATCCGCAGTGTTTCAAGTGTAGGAAAAAAGTAGCGGCTTATAGTCCGGAAATTACGGTAAATCAAATCTAAATCCTAGTCATGTGTATTTTAGGTGGCAGGATTTAAATATAAAATTCAACTGCTTTTAAAATCTGCAGTTGTTCCACTATTTTTTATTCAATTTACAAGCTCTCAAGACTGATGACAACCACAAAAAGTTAAACTAATTAATCTAAGAAACAGATGTTTCTGCTCCATTTTACAGCATTCTCAAATATCAGCCACAACTTTTGGGGTTGTCATTCTTGTCAATCTATGCAGTTGTGTCCATTTTGACACGTTCTCTTATAGAATGCATCAGACCTGTCAGGCTCCTGAGGAGGGCCCCCGGCTGCTTTTCTGACATAATCATAAACACGTCAAGCTGGGCGAGCTCGTCCTGCTTTTGTTCACAAGTTGCATCGTAAAGGTTGCAAAGATGATTCAACATTTGGGCTAAAGGGTAACATTTACATATTGGATGCAGGTTACAATCTTATTCTATCATCCACATACATTCAGTCTCAGGTTAAGCACAGTAGTCAGCACAGACAGAAGTCACTGGATTTTCTTTAAGAGATTTTTCAAACTAAATCCTAAACAGAAAGAACAAAGTACTGTACTGGCGAATCTTTTTATTCTTTATCGACACTTTCAACACCAAGCCACTCTGCTCTAGCTTAGATTGCTCAGTGTAATTAATGTACGATATATGTCTATTCTCTCCTCACTCTGTCCTACCCACATTCCAGCCAGCCATCAGCAGGAGCATCCTCCCACCTGAGCCTAGTCCTGCTCAAAGTTTCTTCCCATTAAAGGGGAGTTTTTGTGATGGGGCAGTCCTGTTGGAGGCATGACCCAATGCAACGGACTGGGAAAAACAACCATATGTAGAAGTCAGTGAATGTGAGTTTATCAACTCATCAGCAAGTTAATTCAAATGAAAAAAGGCAAACAAAAAGTGCTGGAAACTCCAGGAGTGAGAAAAAAAATCAAAGTGACTGCAAAGGCAGGTGCGGGTTACAAAAGGGTGAAACAAAAGCACTGTAAACTCCAGGAGTGAGGAAAAGCTTAAAACATCAATAAGGGCTGTAGAATGAATGTTTCAAAGAGTCATAGGGAAGGAAAAATATGAAACGTTGGGGTCAAGGTCCTGGGTTTCTGTAAAGCATTGAGCGACAATTTTGATTGTAAAAGACGTAACATAACTAAAGATGATCTGATTTTGCTAACTGCACACTGTAAAACATTACTAAATTAAACCAAACAGCATGTCTGTGCAATGCCACTAAAGCCAGGAGTGACTTTGAAATGATTGGCATTTGGTACACAATTGGCAATAATCATACATCTGTGACAACTTGAGTGGTTTTAATGTCTCTGAGAGGTTTTGCACAGGTGTAAATGTGTTCACAACCAGTTGGTGAGTCTTTTCCATCATCGCGTAGATTTTCTGGACATTCAAGAAGTGTCAAATACACGGAAACCTTTGAATTAAGAAAACTCCCACCAATAACTGTAGACTTTTTTATTGATAAAGTAATCATCACCAAAGCTCAACACTTATCCAACTTCATCCCACCTAGCTGCTGTCTCCCTTTTAACATCTTTGCTTCTCGCCTTCTTGTCTCCCTCTTCTGTGACACCGCCAATGTAAGTGCTTTGATGTATAATTTCCTCTGCGCCCCTTCAGGACTAAGCTTATAGAGGAGATTGAAGTAAAGGAAAAAGGCAAACAAAAGACGAGAAGAAATGGAGACATCATTTATGAGATTTTGTCAGGGGAAAGGCGATTGGATTATAAGATGCCTAGTTTATAAAGTCTGAGGCAACATAGAGCTGCCTGTTACAAGCCTTAATTGAAAGTTTGTCACAAATAAAGCAATAAACAGCTCTTACAAAATTATTCATTAGGGGGAACATTTAAAATGTTAAAGGGTACTCCTGTTCTTAAGAACTCTATTAATGCTCCCAGGCCATTAACTCAGAGCTCATTGTAACACTCTTTAGGGTTAAAGTAATTTGAAAATGTCACATGCTGTAAAATGGAAAAAAAGGAAAATGTAATGGAATGATGGGAAAAGTTGAATGGGCTGCACAGGAAGTGAAACGTGACATATAAAGATGCATAATGAGATACTTCCACACATCATAATATTGAATATCAGCTCAAAAAATAGCTGAAATTGAACATCCCTGATAAGAAATGACCAGAAACATCAACTACTAATAATAGCATGACAGTGATTTGGCTAATTTCACACCATCCCAGGGCTACTTTTTGAATAACACCACTGTAATTTAATGCCCTGGGGGAAACACAGAAATGCTACATTTTTTCAGAAGTTCTGACCAAGCAGAGTTATTCAACTGATGTTGTATTTTAGTTATCTAGGATCTCCATGATCACATGTTGACCTGTGTAGTCAAGGCAAAAACTCTTCTCAATGGCAGTAATGACATATTGAACCATGTCCTGTTTGCTGCATGTGCTGGGCCTCTGCAGGTATCCTCTGCAGCCTCTGTGCTGTGTGGTAAAGAACTGTTGCATTTGTTATGTTTTATTTCCTTACACTGGCGTGATGATGAGAACTGTGTGGCGTATCATTACCCCAGAGATATTTTGCTAATTCAGACATCTTTGCACAAAAACATAAATCATAGCCTGTGAAACACATTCGTGTTTTTCATTTGAGTCATTAAACTGCCATTGCTTTTAAGAGGCAGCCTATATCATCATGAAGCATGCAGCCAACCCAACGTATTCCTAAGGTGCTAAATTATTTTGGCGTAATAAAATGTAAGTTTTGGCCCGTTAAATATTTAAAAAATCTACCCTCTTACGCAGTATTTTTGTTTGCTACAAATTAAGCTAAATGATGGGATTGTAGACTATTGTCTAGTGATGTTGCCTTTTTGTTTAGGTCTTAAATACTGTACATTTCTTATGACTGTAAAAAACAAAATGTCTCAAATTGAGGCATCTCAAATCATATCTGACACATGCCTCTTATACCAGTGAAGAAAAATAGGTTCTTCTAGACATTTGCATATATTTCAGATGTATTATGCTGAATGACATGAAGTAAAAAATTAAAATTGAGTTTGAAATTCTGCACATTTATTTAGTTTGACCAGTCTAGAAAAAAAACTTAATCTTCTGATTTTTGCAGGATGCTTGAAAAAATTAACTTAAAGTTGGGCTATCACCTTATGTACATGCAATAAAATCTGTAATAGACTCGTGTGTATGCAAGGTTGCTAATGGTTCATGCCTTTATATAGCAGTTCAAATAGTGAACTAAAGCCTCTTCTGCTCATTTAAATAAATGCAAAACCTTCAACACCTTGCACAACCTTTTTAAAAACATCATCCTCCTTTGATGAAAACAATTAAAGCAGAAAAAATAGAAAGATTCTCCTCTTTTTCTTGACCACTTTATCCCCTTGGCTGGATGCTGGAGCCCATCTCAGCTGCATTTGTGTACAACCCTGAAAGAGTCGCCAGCTCCTGCAGGGCCCTATGTGAGCAGGGGTTTTGGTATTTTGCTCAAGGGTTCCTCGGCAGCTCTGAAGGTGTTCTGGCACCTCTCCCTGTTACCAGAACACCTCTCAAATTATATTACCATGCTTATTGTTAATTGATTTACTGTGCTTTACAGTGCTATCGTACTGCAAACGTTATCCCTGAAAAAATTCAACATTGTTAATGTGAGGTCATATTTTCATTTTAAAAACACAGCAGATGCCTGGACAATAATTAATATTGTAATTTCCTTTTCTGACAGTCCCTGTCAATATCTCAAATACATCCATTGTAACCCTAGAACATGATAATCACAGCTAGTGACCCCATCACCACCACAAATCGCCTGGTGTTAGTGGCCTATAAACTGAAGGAGAATGCTGCACATTCAAAATTTGTGTTAAAAATTGGAAATGAGGGTCAATTTGCTTGAAAAAAGCAATCTGGATATGTGTATCATTACATCCCTGCATTATGGCAATATCTGTAAATTATGCATTCAACAGAACCATATCTGTTTTTGTTGGTGTGTACTTCAGTGCAAACATGTGCAACATTGTGTCTCTGTAGAGATTCACCTGAGCGCTTCATCTGCCCTCACAATACCACACGCCCCAGGCTACAGATAAAAGAGACGCTGATATACAATGCGCAGAGTACCTATAGGACCAGACTCCTCAATGGAGAGACTCGGGGCAACAGGGTTCAGGATGAAGGGAAAAACACACTTCACAACAAGCTCCGGCCATGGCACAAGAGTAAGAGGAGAGAATAGACAGCAGAGGGAAAATAATGTATTGAACAATGGCGGCGTGCACTGAATCCCCATGTGCAGATATTAGACAGCCTGAAATGGAAAGCCTGAATTGGGCAACAGTACTTTGAGACTACCCAACTTTTTAGGCCTCAGCCCCAAAGCGCTACACTTCCTGGTGAAGTTAACCAAGTACAGTAAAAGTTAAGAAATTAATATTAAAGTACTTGTTAAAAAAATAGTCAATGAAGTATTTGAACAAAGAGCTGATAAAATGTAGTATGGATATTTCTCTCTTTTTTTGAGTGATACAAGACTTAACTGGTAGATCGACAATGTTGATGGGGGTTGCAGTGATCTGATGCAAGGGTTTTTTGCATGTGAAAACTATTGCTACAGAATTCAGGACATGCAAATTCTGGTAGTTGATGAGTGGAGTTCAGAGATGTTTTTGAGGTGAAGGAAGGCCAATTTGGTGATACATCTCATGTGAGCCAGTGGTCACTCCCTTCAGAACCATTCATGGGGGTTGTGATCCTCTTTTCTCCCAATCACATGTGCACAACCCCAGTTGAAAATTGATTTACAATCATGAGTGCTTCTTAAATGTGAAACTTTAATGCTGCAGAATCAGCTTTACACTGGGGTGATTATGCATTCACTCTATTTGAAACAATACATTTTGGTGCCTGAACTATTTCTCTTTTTTCTATGTTATGATCAGATGCTCCTTATACCACCTCGCATCTCTCCATGCTTCTGCTATGTAATTGCCTGATTGATGTTGCTCTGACTCCCAAAGAATTCATATCAAACCACTTCTATTGGGGAGTGAGTACAAACATAATCCAGCCAATTAAGTCTCTTCCCCACTTAAGGTCTATAATGCTGTACCAAATGTGTACCTTGACATGCAACTGCCCTTTTTGAATAGCAGTGATACCAGGAGACACATAGATAATTGTACTACAGAAATGTATGCGATGTTAACCAGGTGGCTCGTGTGGACAGATGCTGCAGCCTTATATCGGCTTCCTGCCGATATAAGGCTGCCGGTTCATTTGAACCGGTCCCCGATTCCCTTATGTCTTTAAATGAAAGTGCGGTCTGATTTAAATCAGAGTTTTATGTGGTACTTTGAAAGATATGACAAAATAAATAAATAACTCAAATGTGTCCTGCCCCTCTAGGCACCAGCCATTTATATGATAATCAGCTCCACTCTAATTTGCATTTAATTCTGTTTTAAAAAATGAACTTTATACAAAAAAAGAGGGGAGAAACAGAAAAGTTTAAATTATGTGTGGTGAAAATGTTGGACTGGAGGAAAAGCAAATGGACTTTTGAACCCAATCCTTTGTTACTTTTATAGCATGGCTGCAGCCTTACAATGTCCCTGTACCTTGTTTTCTTACCTATTTTACTTGGGGGTGGATGAGAGGGCTGTTTGTTTTTTAAACATTGAAAGCAGTAATCATGGCTGATGCCAATCAAACATACAGCGTACTGTATTATTTTGTTGACTGAGCTCATAGAAGCATCAGAACCTAAAGCTGGTTTTGCAACTCTCGACATATTCCACACTGTTTCTCTCTGAGATATTTTTTTTAACCCAAAATAAATTCTGAATTTGAGCTCTTTATAAGCTCTTTATAATCTGCTAGTGACAAATGCAGATACAGGATGCAGAAAGCACAACGTCATTCCAAAAATAGGCTAAGTGGCTAATTGTGCAGTTAATTTGGAAATGTTTTACCTACTATTGTGTTCTTAAAAAAATAATATGGCAACTTCCAACAATCCTGGTGAAACCACCCAGTTCTGCTCTGTTTTAGAGCAGGATGTTGGCCAGGTCCCCACAGAATTCAGGATCTGATTGTCTTTACATTAAACAAACACTCTTCAGACGCATTCAACCGTAAGCTCTTGACAAGGAGGTTGAGGTGAGGCAGTTGGGAAACAAAACTAATGAACAGATAAAGATGTTGTTTGTTTCTTCCCCGATAAAATGTCCTCTCATACATAAAAAAACACACTTCCTATCTTAAACCTTCTTATCAGTACCACTGAAAATTTAACCTAACCTCAGTTCTATTTGCAACCTTCGTACTGTAAAATGTATTTACTGAATCCTGAAGACAAACAAAATAAATATCCATTTTTGGGGAAAAAATCCTAGATTCAGGAGTTCAAACACCCCCACAGGCATGTACACATAGTTTCACCTGCTGTCCTTGTGTCTTAAATTGGCTCCTTTTTCTCTCTTGTGGTGTGGAATCTTTTTTTCAGCTAAGCACCTCTTCAGAAAATGGCCTATCGCTCAGACAGGTCATGAAGTAGACAGAGAGAAAAGCAAAGAATTCTAGGTTATAATTCCAGACAATTTTGACACTTCTTTAAAGAGAAGGTAAAGTCTTGTTCCATATTTTGTATTGTACTTTCAGTTCAGGACCATAGAATAGAATAGAATAGAAATTTGGTGGGGATTAGAGGTCAAGTGAACTGTAAACGAAAATCTAACTGCCATGTGGAAAAAAGAGAATGAGTGTTCACTATGTGAAAGCAGATATATTGACCTCCCTTTCATTGAGGCAATTGATTTTCCTTCAAGACCAATCGTGATTTAATAAGAAAAGCTAGTCTTTGTAAGATAAAATGCAGACACATATCAGGTTAGAAAATAGTTTATATATATCTCCTGGTTTTAATCTTCTCTCAATATAATTTACAGGGGATTTATATTGGTAGAATGTTTACTTTTCAGTTACATTTAGATTTTGTCATGATTTCTGAGGAAAACACGGGGCTACTCAGCTGAGGAAAACTGGAAAGACAAATGGAAATCTAGAAAATTATTGAAATTTGAGAAACTCTTTTCAAGATGAACTAAACAACAGTCAACAAGATAAGACACAGCAACAGTTAAACTGGCTTTTGCGTCCAAGTGAGTTTTTGTCTGTCTGTCCTACTGTTTTCTGTTAATTTGACTTTTTATGGAAAGTTTATTTCCCTGTAGAATCCTATATTTAACACATTTTATATTGTATTATTACCCATTTACTTCCTTTGCTGTTACACTAAATGCTCATTAGAATATTAATTATAAGTAAACTGGATAAGGAATCAGTGGTGGCATCAATATTATTTGTGAAAGTTGTTTTAAAGTGCTATTGATGCAGATATTGTCACAATTACTGTAATGAAGCCAGATAATACCTTTAATCATACAGTGAATTTTTTTCTTTTAATAGAAAACTGTTTTTAGTCATTAGGGTGAGATATCTTTGGACCAATCACAGTAGAACCCCATTTAGTCTGTTTGTATGGGAATATCCAAAACTGTGTTGGCTGAATCGACATAGCTGAGTGAGACCCATCAATCAACCGTAAACTCCCTTTTTAAAGAAGACTAGATTTTTATTTTCAAATGGTATTAAGGGCTCCAACCAGTTTAGAATCTAGGTCTTTACTAAAGTTCTTTATAAAGAGGGTGTCCTCCACAACCTTTGTCATTTGTGTGTTAGAAACAAGAGCACAAGACCATGACAGATTTACACTGGAAGAATCACTTCACATTTCCATTTTCCACATACAAATTTTAATCAGTTAGATCCTTTTTGAGTTGAAACTCTTGCTAATCAATGGAATTTACACTTGCTGTGACTTTCTCATGGAAACTGAAGCCGAGCTCTACATGGACCTGAACAGACCAGTCCTGCAGCAAACATCTGTTGCATAACCTCTAATCCATAGGTGTCAAACTAAATTTGGCCCGCAATATAATTATATTTGGCCCGCGAAGCCAGACCAATTGACTATTAGAGCTGGCCCGCCGGTATTATCGCTTAAAGCGCATGTGCTAATACTACAAATACCAGAATTGTCTGCTTGTGCTTTGGTGTAAAAATCCACACTCCACATCATCTGATGGTGGTAATGCACCAGTATGTGGCTTGCCAACCACCAAGAGAGAGGAAGTAGTCATAGCGACCTTATATGCTAATCTTAATTCTGGCACTACCCCTCTGAAAAATGATTAAAGGAAAGGCAGAAAATAGGACTTTTCTGAACAGGTAGGAGGCAGGATATCTGTTTAGGTATGTAAAAGATGCACCTGTCTGTCTTGTATGTGGATCCAATGTGCATTACAAGGAGAACAACAACAGATGACACTAAAAACACAACACCAAGACAAGGACAAACACCTGGAAATGACTCAAAGGTGCCAGAAAGTAGAAGAGATGAAAAGGCATTAGATTTATATTACATTAACTTACAATGGTAAAAGATTACTGTTGAAATTTAAAAGAGAAGAACTGAATGCCAGTGTGTGTTTTTTTATTTGAATTTCGATTTTGCATGTGTGCAATAATAAATTATATATTGTATTGTGTTAAGCTTTGCGTGTTCCTTGTTCAGTTGTTGAGCAAAACTAGTTTGGGTCCATATCAAAAGGTTCTGTGTTGTAGCTGGAAGAAGAATTTTTTCAATAAATATCAATGCTGGCGTGTGACTGGGTATTTGAGTTTGACACCTCTGCTCTAATCCAAGAGTTCCAGGAACTACTGGAAAGACTGATTGAACTTCATTTGCAGTTTAGTGCTTTCTAGCGCCAACTTCTAGTTGGACCATTTTAGTTGGAGGACACTTCGTCTTGTTTCAATTCCAGTGAATTATTGATAAGTTAATTTCAGATGTGAAATATGGCTTTTTGTGTCCTCTATGATTAATTTAAATGTTCTTTTGATTCACCTGTCTGCATCTCTACCAAAGCTGTACTATGAACTTATTATCGGGACTCTGAGCCAGTTTTGAATTGATTGATTGATTCAGATGACCCCTGGGCATTTTCATTATTCACATAGCAGTTATATTTAATGATATAACTAACGATTGACATCCTTGTCAAATCTATAATCACTACAAATGTTAATAGCAAATGATTACGCATGTCATTTTTGATTAAAAATGACAAAACAGTTTTATGACCAAGTTCTACTAAATGTTTTGTCACTCTGGTCCATTTGTGAAGTAATTAGTATCAGTGTCCTCATTCTACAATCTTAAAAATGGCAGCAGCAGTAGAGAGAATTGGTGTGACACGAAGGAGGCAGTGATGTTGGACCAGAGGCAGTTAAGAGGCGGGCAGTGAAAGAGTTAACAGGGCTGTTATAATCACGAGCCTGCTGGGTTTAGAGCAGAGAGCAGAGAGCCGGGGAGGAACTGAGAGCCTTGTGAGGACTGTAGAAGTAATCACAGCACTATTGTCGCGAGCAGCTGGATCTCTAGGGCTGTGAACTGCAGGGGGCCAGAGGCTGGCATGGCCCCTGCATTACACTGCACCTTTAACATTTCTGAAACTGTAAAATCAGAACATTGTGCTCAAAACAGAGTGAGTTAGCTGTATCCATTAGCAGGCAGAATAATAAGACGAGTTGTCTCAAAATTATAGGAACTGCGGCCAAAATTGAGCGTAATTATTAGGGTGCACGATATAGTGTGCAAATATAGGGATGGCCAATATTTGCCTTGTTGACACGGGCACCAGCCTATCGGTAAATAAAATAGAATTCACCAATGTCAGTATCTGATGTTTTGGTTATTTTCCGTTGGCAATTCATTGCATATGGATGACGTCACCTGTAGGCAATGTGTTGTAGTGTGTGGTGTTTCCTAACCAAACACTTTTTAATTAAATCGAAAGCTAGCTGTTGAGCTCAGGTCTACATGTACGAGACTTAGAATTGGACTGTAACTTTCACAAAGTTCTATCATTTTGGGTAAGTAAGGAGACACAAACTCCTTTGCCAGCTCATTTTTGTCAACCTGACAACCTGATGGTCTGTGATGTAATACATCAGAGACCTTGAAAAAGATCCAACTACTAATTAGATGGAAGGGTTATCACCACATAGTGGAGGCTGATATTGCCTAATCAGTTGGTTTGACCTAAGAGTCTATTCCATCTACCACTAGAGCTTGCAGCAAAGCATATACAAGACAACCAAGTTAAGGAAGTATTGTTGCAGCAATATGACATTTTTTTTTTAATATGAAATTTCAGAGTAATGCACTTGAGGGTAGTAGTCAAGGGTGCATATTCTTAGTATTTTACTCTGCCTACAGCATAGATCTGTTTTCTGTCATTCAAGATCCAAGCAATTAACACTGGAGCCCAATGCAGACCCAAGAGATATACTTTTTTGTTCATTCATTTAAAACAAAGTTTGGTGTTAAAATGACGCGCTGCAACATGACTTAGCTACAGAAGTAAATGCAATAAACTAGATTAGAAACAGTAACTGGGAATCCGAGAGAGTAACTTAAGGAAACCTGAGAAGAAAACCTCATGAAACCCAAACATTACTTAAAGCATGGACAGAGAAAAAGAGTGACACAGTTGCAGGCACAGGCTATGACAGTCAGACAGAATGGAAAGGAGAGTTTTTATATGTGGAGGAGAGAGGGAGGTACAGGCAAGACTGAACAATAGCCACAATCAGAACAAGCCGTCTGTGAAGGCTGGCAGAAGACATAAGGCAGGCAGGGAACACAACACACAGATAACAAGAAATCCAAACTAATCACTACCAAAATCAGGAAATAGTATAATATGTAGCTTGGCTTATTATGTGGAAATTAAATACAACACTTTAAACACTTTGAGCTGCAGCTGTTCTTAAATAATTAACCTAGGTGAAACCAGACTTTGTCAGCAATGGTAATGAGCAGATAAAAGCAAGCAAACCATACAAACCATTTGTGATGAATTTATTTTCTTAAACAATATAGGAATCTAATTGAATAGACATTTGATGAATAGAAGAGGCAAATACGAGACAAGTGGTATTAAGAAATCAGTTTGAAGGTGGTGGCCACAGACCATTTTCTTCTGAAGTATGAGGTTGTATCTACAGTCCAGATGTTTCTAAAGCAGTTCTGCTCCTCCAGGTTGGTGTGGCCAGAAGACTTGCTAAGTCTCCCAGCACAAATGCCACGAGTGTGGAGTTACACCAGAAGATAAGGTTGCACCTTATTTAGTGAAATAACTCCAGTGAGACAAATATTATTGTACACTACATGTATGCAAGCATCTTAATTCAAGAAAAGTAATTTCCGAACTTTATTAACTTTATTTATGAAATTACATCTCTTTTGCAATCAACGTGCAACTTGTCATAAAGACAGTTCATGAAGAGCCTGATTGTTATTTGTCAGAGAACACCAGACCTGGCAGATATCCACCCCAGTGGACCCCACCCTCTGTTCTCCTTATAGCTGGTTCACACTGACCACATGTGATGGATAAAAGAGAGACTCTGTGGGTGACGAGAGCTTTAGAATAATTGTCTGACTATATGCTGGGTTCCTTCTGATGCACCTCCATATCAGCCTCACTGAAACTATTGACTGGCCCGCTGCATCCCAAGACCTAAATCCAATCAAGCATCTTTGGTACATCATGTATTGCTGCATTAACTGCCAACATGGGGCACCACAGACTGTTGAGGAGCTGACTGATGGCCTAATGGAGGTCTGGAAGGTCAGTCCCCGGGGGACCATCGGTTGTCTGCTTAACAAGTAACGTTATATAATAAAAATAAGGTTTTTAACTGGAATATTTAGTTTTTGTAGGTTGTGTAATTTCAGTGTTCTCTCTAATTTCTGAGGGGTGTATATTCTACACTGTTAATACGAAACCAAAACGAGTGATAGACTAATATTTTTTTCTAAGAAAAAAGGGGAATTACTGCAGATATTACTCCGGCATACAACATTTAATAGGTTTTTCCATAATTTGCTTGATAATTAGTATTTTCATTGAAAGTAATCTAGTGTTTCCTTTTTCATACTTAGCTCTCTAGGATTTATTTTCTCCGTTGTCTGTTCTGTTTGGATGATTTGCATAATGTTTAGAGCAAATGTACACTAATTTTGAGCTTTTATTCCATGCACATAAAGAGCATAATTCCTTTCTCAACTGCAACCAGGCTTGGACTTCATTCTTTCATACGGCATGTGAATGACTTAAACAAAGAAGGATAGAGAGCAACACTGCACCGTGGAGACATCTCCCTCAAGGAGAACAGCCTGACATTTCACCAGTGGAATCCATTTCACTTAAAGCTCCGGCCCTCAGTGGGTTTCAGACCCTGTCATCCCTCAAGGTCCCTGAGAGCCTCTGGCCTATGTAGTCCTGAGGTCTGACCAGCCTTTACACTTCAGGGTCTCAGACATCTCCTTGTCATGTTGAACCTGATTTTGGGCCCACAGGAGATATAGACTGGACTGTTGTTTGGGCCCACAGGAGACATAGACTGGACCGATGCCTGCACCCCAGGCTGTAGACAGCAGAACAAACACTGTTGTATACAGCAGAGGCAGAGTTCCAGGAAAAGCAAAAAGGGTTCTTCCTCTGTTGTCTGAAGCCTGTTGACTCTTCCACATGTGCTCTGGTTTAATGTTTCTTTTCCAGCCTTTCTTTGGTGTCCTCTCATCCTTTGTTTTATTTAAACCTCCCTAAAATGTGGAGTAATTTTCTTTTTTGTCATTCTTGGACTTAATCTTTACCATAATTCGAGACACCTAAACATGTACAGGGACAGACTGGTAATCTGGAATTTGGGGAGGTACCAGAGGGGCTGCATAAACTATTTACAGAAAGGCAGTGCTGGTCAATCTAGTTGGATCTTGCAACCATGTGAGTAAATGCATACATTTTTACTCAGTGTAAGTCAGCCTTCCCCTCTGCACTATATGTTGGAGTGTTTAGTTATCATTTATTACCAGATCCTGTTATGCTTACTGTAGAAGGCAATCATGTCTCCAGCCATCAGTCTGGATCTTTTTTGTTGATTTTCACAATATTCATGGCTTGAAACATAACAAGACAAATAAGCTATGTTGGATAACGGTTCAGGTCTATATGTTGAATGCAGATCATTACCCTCTGCCGCTGAAATTGAGCTAAGATAATGATTCAAGGTATTAAGGAAACAGGGAGTTACAGACCCAAAAAAGGCTGTTAGAGATGATTATGACATCAAAAAAGACTTTGTACGGAGTGAGCTGTGTGATGACAAGAGACATGTTTTTATCCTTGTGTGTCTGGCTATTTTCTTTGTTTTGTTGTCTATTGGGTGTGTTAATTGATATTCTGTATTTTTTTAGTATGCTGTTTAGAGTTCATACTGACCATATGCAGGTCTACTTATTTATAGTTTTCATAACACTCACATATCGCACTCAAATTTCTGTCAGCACATCTTTAATGGAGCTCTGAACAGTGTGTGTTCTTTTAGTGTGTTCCCAATATTCTTTTCCCTCCTTTTTGTGGCTTTTGTCATTTTTCATGGGGATTATTTGAAAAAGGGAGCTGTTGGTGAGCTGCAAATGCCAAAGATGTTTTATTAAAAACCCTTTTTTAATTAAACACCATTAAACATTTTATTCCCTTCTTTCTCCTGTTATGCCGAACAGATTGCACTGTGTTCGTTTAGGTTTGAATCCCTGTTGCACTGAATACCAACATTCATTTAAAATAAACTTTCAGGTCAAAGTTGTGTTAATATATAGCAATTATCAACTTTATTGTCTGAAACTATACAAACATGGTCAATCTGTACTCACCAAAAAAGACCTCTAATGTATAGCTGGGGACGAATTGGTCAATATCAGCTAAGCTCAGCAATTTGTTCAGGAATATATATACAGAACTAGAAGGCAATATCGAGATCCCCTCAGGAGATCCATTACACTAGCCTCCTATAAGTGGAACTATTATTAAAAGAATTCATGAAATGTATGATATTGAAGATGCGATAAAAGCGATGCTTTCAACGTGCAAATATTAAGGTGTTGAATATAACTTACACCCAAAGAAACTTTGGCAGCTTTGCATTAAAAATAAGTTTAATTTATGTTCTGATCTCTGAAGTGAGAACATGAATGGGGCTTTACTATCTCTCCTTCTCCTCTTCTGCCACTCAGATGAAGAAGCTGTCTTGTTTTACAACCACTTCAACCTGAACACAGCAGCACACCCTCTAAATCCTTCTCTGAATCGCTGTTTAACTCCCTTTGAAATGTAAACACACCTCACAGATGTATTTGGTATGAATTAGTGTTTTTGATCGTTTCTGGTCAAACTGTTAGTCAAAAGTTGCAATTTGACAGCTTTTTTGTATTAAAATGGGTGGGTGACTGCCCTATGTGGGTTGAAACCCAGGTATTAGAATTGAATTTTGATAGTGGCTGAGATGAAGGCCGACATTTTGGAGGTAGCTTTCATCAAAACTCACTGTTCACCCTGCCCCGCCGATAAAAACAGGCACCTGTTGATCTCAAACTGGTGAGGATCTGGACCAGCACTGTCAGGATAAATAGCTGTTGGCGATTCACTCAATGTATCCTAACTACTTCACCAGCTCCACCCATAACCAAGACATTTTATTTCATTTACACTTTAACACCTTGCTTCCAATGGGATATAACTTCTATTAAAAAAATTTAAAAAAACAAAAACAAATCAGGTAACTCTCAATGAACATAACTCCGACGCTTTCCAGTTGATAAGTAATTGGCTTTTCTCTTGAGTGGAAGGAAACGCCACACAGCAAATAAGTATGCATTGATTCCCCACATTCCATGTCCAAAGGCATTGTCTGGCAAAAAACTATTCCTAGATAACAAAGCAGTAGGTCTCACACCTCTGCTATATATTTAATCATTACAGAATACTATAGTTATTTTCTCATTCCTCGAAACAAGTTCAGCACCAGATTCGTGCTCACATTATTTTGTTTTGTACTGGTTACTTGATAGACATGCAAAGTGCAACCTTTTTTGCTTTCTGTGATTACACACACATTTAACATGTTCTACAGTGGCCAATTTGAGTTAATCTTCATTAGTTTGGTGTGTTAGTCAAATCAAAATCAAAACAAAATTAAATTTATTTACAGCCCAAAATCACACTCACTGTTTCCCTCAGAGGGCTTTACAAGCTGCACAGTTGTGACTCCCTCAGTCCTTAGACCCTCCAACCAGCTCAGGAAAAACTTAACATCAACATTATCAGCAGTAATATATGTTTAATAACCTTTATAAATATCATTACATGCAGAGGTATAGGAGTTAGAGTATAATCTGTCCATGTACATCGGTATCAATAGTAATAGAAAAGAAGTCCATAAACCCACGTACATCTTCAGATGTTTTCATATGGAGCTCTGAGCCACCCAACCTTCAGGTCTTGATGGGCCATATCTAGGATCAGCAAGTCTAGAGGAAACCAGACAAGCTCTGGCAGTAATAGGCCTATTTTTGCGACATGATTACATAGATAATTTTTAAGGCTTAGAGGAAGTGGAAAATGAGGGAGAGATGCAGGTTTGTTGTAAGAGCACCTGACAGCCTCAGCCTAGCAGCATTTCTTTGTCCTGCTTAATTATAAGCCTTATCAAAAAGGAAGGTTTTAAGTCTAGTTTTGAATAATTATCTCATATCTCCTGAGAGAAATTGAATTTGGTAAACATGTATAGACTGATGATCCACTTTTTCATCTATTTTTATTATTTAATTGACTTCTGCACTGGTGAATGGACCTTCAGGAAGAGAAGATACCAGTGCAACATTTTGTATTTGCTCATTCTGTTTGCAGACATGGCATTTTTAAACTCGGATTTATGATCACTGCATGGTAGCCTGGTGATCTCTGAAGTAGCAACACTGGCAAAGTGGCACCTGCTTTTCTCTTGAGGGATCAGTGTCGTTGTTGATGTTTTTACTGGTTTGAGTGGGAAGGAATTTGCTGAACTTGGCGGCATTTTAGACTCTGAGGTGTTAATGAGTTAATTGTCTCACTTGCTGCTGTGTAGAAGAGATATAAACTTGTGTTTTGGGGCAGGAAAAGATATGTCATATTATACATTTCACTCGCTCACTCACCCCCCCCCCCCCCCCCCCCCCCGCACACACAGACACACACACAAACAGACTACTACATACACAGAGTAGTAGTGTAGTGTAGTGCAGTAAGTCATTTTTTAGGTTTTCAATGGAGCTACAGTGGTGTAATGGAGTGATTTACAAAAATGCTATTAAAATTGCCCTTGTTTACCCGTCAGTGGCAGGTAAACGCTGTAGAAACTATTGAATTGTGCCAGATTGGATCCTACTTTGATTTTCTGCTGTGTTTTATATTAGAAAATCCACTGACTGTGAGTGGGATTGTACATTACACAAGGTTTTTTCATGATGAATGGGGAATCACTTATTTCATCACTGCATCACAAGCCAAGCTCTCATGAGCACACAAGTGTGAGAGTAAACACATTTCTAGTGCATTTTCAGTACTCAACAGAACCCAGCTCTACTTGACTCTATTCCCTTCAGACAACAAATGGCTCTGTTTTCTACTGAAAATTATATACTTGCTGTGGTAATGGTTCTTCTTAAACCCTTATGGGAGCCTCTTGTATTGTGACAGAAGGACCAACAAAAATTGACCAATATTTTGGGACTTTTTGATTTTATTTGTGCTGAGACAAAGGAGCCATGAAGAAAATACAGAGTATAAAACAAGGAATATATGCTGATGCTAATATACAATGTATAGTCAAGTGAAGTAAACTAATCTGTCAACTATTTTTTATCTCCCTTTATAGAGAGACCAGGTCATTGTAGGATTATTTTAACCTAAAGCAAAGTTTTACCTTCATCCTCAAAGAGCTCTTTAAAGCTTAGATGAACTGCTTCTCTTTCCCCCAAATGCCCCCAATATGCAAATTAAAAGCATATTGTAATCCTTAATTTTGGTATGGAGCATATAGTCTAGACACGCACAAACACCCCCATAAACACATACAGACATCTTTGCTTCCAGACTATGGGGTCAGCTATGCTTTGTGTCATAATGGCTTAATACCAAATTCTGTTAGACCAGCATGACCCCAACATACTGTCCCAATTCCCGAAAATTCACAAGAGTAAGTTTTGGAAGTGTATGTATATATCGACGAAAGACAATTATGGGATCATTGAAAAGTATCTATTTACAAGAGATCCAATACTGTGTAATCAACAGTTTCATTTTTCATGAGGCTACAGTTAAATGGAACATTAAATAACTTGTTTCTAATCTTGTAAATCATTGTAGTAGTATAAAAAAATTAAATAATTTCTTTATACAGTATTTGAACAGGAGTGGTAGCCCAGGTCATTGGTGTACTCGGCTGAGAAATGGAGGGCTCTGGGTTCAAGTATTCTGGTAGCAGGGGGAGGTGCCAGTACACCTTCAGAGCACTGCCAAGGTGCTCTTGAGCAAGGTATTGAACTGGCAAATGCTCAGATAGGATACTGCGATGAGCTGGCTACCTATCCAGGGGTGGACCTTTGCCCATGTATGCACCCTCCCTGCGACCCCAAAAGCAGTTCAGAAGATGAGATGAGCACTTTGACCATTGACATGAATACAGATTTATGATGCATTAACCATTTTTTACAACATGTAAGAGGCAAATGTCTTGGATGATATCCTGTGCATTTTAGCTTAGTCAAACATGAACATTGACTCCATTATAGAGAAAGTCTGTTAGCTTCAGGACTTTGTGGACTGGAGCCTGCGGAACAACCTCCAGATCAACGCTAGCAAAACCATGGAGCTGGTGGTGGATTTCCGCAGGCGGAACAACCCCCCGCCTGCACCAGTGAACATCCTGGGAACGGATGTTGACGTGGTGGAGTCCTACAAGTACCTGGGTGTTCACCTAAACAATAACCTGGACTGGACACACAACACAGACGCCCTTGTCAAGAAGGGCAATAGCAGACTGTTCCTGCTCAGGAGGCTGAGGTCTTTTGGAGTGCAGGGACCACTCCTGAGGACTTTCTATGACTCTGTGGTGGATCAGCCATCTTCTACGGGATTGTCTGCTGGTCCAGTAGCATCACGGACAGGGACAGGAAGAGGATGGACAGACTGGTAAGGAGGGCCAGCTCTGTCCTGGGATGTCCCCTGGACTCGGTGGAGGTGGTGGGAAACAGGAGGATGATGGATAAGCTGTCATCCATGTTGAACAACACATCCCACCCCCTACAGGAAACCCTGACAGCACCGGGCAGCTCATTTAGTGAGCGGCTGCTCCACCCTCGCTGTGTGAAGGAGAGGTATCGCAGATCTTTCCTGCCGGCTGCTGTTAGACTGCACAATAAACATAACACCCGCTAGCACAAACTGAATATTATATATTCTGATATGTATATTGTATTCACCCTCTGTACTATGTATAGGTATACAGGGGTCAAGTATCCATTTATCTGGATTATTGTAAATATACATCCTCTTCGTATATTCAGAATTGTATTCTATTTTTAGCTTAATTGTCTCTGCGTGCTCTTGCTGTTGTTGCACTGTAAATTTCTCCGTGTGGGACAATAAAGGACCTGAATCTGAATCTTGTACTGTAACCAGCCACCAAAAGGGAGACAGGCTTTTCATTCTCTTTTGAGCAGCTATCATCATGACTTGCAACTTTTGTATTTGTGTGATTTGTTACAGTCGGAAGTTCTTTTTCACTTACAGCAATAAGATTGTGAAAAGTTTCTTTTTTGCTTTATCAGAGACAATAGCTGAGTGTTTTTCATTCTTCCCCAACTCGTGAGACATAAATATCTCAGATTAAACTATGCTGGCGGCCCGCTATGATCATGCCTCTGAAACCACACAAAATAATGATAAAAGTTCAAGTCACAATTAAAATTTAGGTCATTATCTTTTTTCATCCTCTTATCAGTCAAGGTTCCACGACCGCACCACGCAGGGAGATAACAACATGGTTTTATCTCTGACCTTTTTTTAGACTTCTGTATGAATTAGAAATGTCAAGTATTTGAATAGTTATGCAAGGAACAGGAAATTTCCCAAATATTTAACATTAAATCAGTGTTGTTATGGAAAGTCAAGGAGGCCTGGACCCAGATGCAGAGTGGAAGACATGGCTCTTTATTGATAACAAAAGGTGCAAGACGAAGGAATCAATCAAAGTAGCAACGGAAATAATTCTAGCAAAGTAACAACAGAAAATCTACGAACTAAAAATCACCATCAAGGGAAAAAACCGTCGAGAAAAAGTACAAATGAAAAGGCAGTGACGAGGCACTGGAACAAACTCACACGCTGGGAGTAACCACGGAAAACAGGAGGCGAAAAACTGGAAATCACAGAGGGTGGGCGCTAGACGCTGTGGCGAAACAACAATCCAGTACCAGAGGCAAAGAGAGGGGAGTTTAAGTAGCCGCCGAATTCAGGTAATGCGCTGCAGGTGCGCCAGAGGCTCAGCGCTCATCAGAGTTCGGCCCGTCCCTGCCTGCCGATCCTACAAGTGTGCCGCGTTAGAAAATATTTATAAAGGATGTTAATGCTTTTTTTTTTATGGAGGAACACATATAATGTACAAAACCTAAGATAAATTGTGGCAGAAACACAGTGAAATTTCTTAAGTTAGGACACAAGTTCACAATCTGAGAGATTCACACATATATAACCTATAATAAAAGATTTGACAGTGTTCAAAATCCAAGATAAGCGTCCCTCAATGTGATTGCTGCTAAAACCCACGTTTAATAAGATATAGGACGTGGATCATTTAGCATTTAATCGATGATGCTAAAACAAGCAAGGACAGAAGCAAATACGTGGTAGTCCAACAAAGAAAAAAGATCTTGTGGTGTTAAAGCCTCGCCTGCTTGACAAAACACCACTAATGCTCAGCTGACACATGTTGGCGCCAGTAATTTGGTGGCATCATTTGCATTGTGCCATAGCCAGGTTTATTAAATCAGGCCTGTCACCGTCTGGCTTACAATGATTTTTTACAGTCTGTAAAGGTCTTAAGGCCAAGTTTCTCATGAGGAGGAATTTGAGATTTTTCACTGTAGAAATATATTGCAAAAGTTTTGAAGCACTGATATTTATGATGTATCTAGTCACGTGACAAGTTATCTATGGAACAATAGGGTGGAGTGGTGTATATAGACAAAAGATGAGGCCACATATTTTACTAAAAAATATTAATGACAACATTTAATATTCTCAAGGCAACTGCTGCCAATGGCCATGTAAGTACCAACATGTAACAGGGTTTTCAACATTTATATATATTTTTTTCAATGGAGTCTTGCAAGATGAGATTTCACAAGAATTACAAAACATCCTTCAATGGTTACAAACGCTATTGTACTTTATCCAGTGTTCACAAATATCGCTTGTATTTTGCAAAAAACTATAATGTAGACCCAGATAGTAGTGTTTCTTTTAAGATGTACTTTAGTATCCAAGGACAACATGCAGCAATGGTAAAGCTTGTGAGCAAAAATGGCATTTATTGCAATAATTTAGACATTTATTCCCACACGTTTTGGTTTCCGCAGTTTGATTAATAAACATTCATGCTGCTTGTTAACAAGTCTTTGTGGAATCAGCTTACATTTAACTCTGTAAAAAAATTAATATAATTAACAATCTGCAGTTCATTATGACAGCCACAACATTGCCCACCCAGTAACTCAAATGTTCTTCATTAAATGAAGGTCTTGCATAGCAGCATATGTCAACCATTCCTTAATGTATGTGTGCATGAATGTATGTTACAGAACACGCCAGTGGGGAGATCGATATTCATGGTCAACGCCACAGATCCAGACCAAGGCACCGGAGGGAGTGTTCTCTTCTCCTTCCAGCCCCCATCTTCCTTCTTTACCATAGATGGGGCCAGAGGCACAGTTACAGTTACCAAACCTCTGGACTATGAGACAACTTCAGCTTATCAACTTACTGTCAATGCTACGGTGAGCGAAAATGTCCACATTAGCATATGCCCAATACAGATCAACGCAAAAATGCTTTGACAATCATAAGTATTTGTTTTTTTTAGGATCAAGACAAACTGAGGCCTCTGTCCCGGCTGGCGAACTTGGCTATTAGCATCACTGATGTCCAGGACATGGACCCCATTTTTACAAATCTTCCATACAGTACCAACATAGAAGAAGATGTTCCCTTGGTCAGTGTTGCATTTCATCTCGACCCCACATGACTTATATTTTGCCCCACAACCTCCCTCCTCTTCCATTATATTGTACAAGTGGTGCAAAATAATAAAGGTTAAAACTCATGCTCAACCCTGAGATTCTCTGGCCCCTAAGATCCCTGGCACCCAGAATCAGCCTGGGGCCCTTACATACAGCACTGCAAGTGCTGGGGACTTTAATTACTGTGGGAGATTTACAATCCTGCTTCAGGGATGTGAGGCCTTTAGGAAAGGTCACTGAAGCTTGTAGGATTTATCTCCTTTTGCTAACTTATGTACTACATGTATGTGAGGCATGAAATGTGTGTACTGTATGAAGAACAAACGAGTCAGCGTCGCCATAATCTTACCTTTTGTCTTTATTGCGAGTAGGTTTTGTAATGTACTTAGTGTCTCTTTCCCTTTACACCATAATGTCCCCTCCCTTGACTCATCCCCTAACTCGGCTCCCAGGTGGCTAATGGTCTGGTTTTTGATGTTTCCACTCATAGAGGGAATTACGCACAGGGGTATAATACTGTCCATCCTTATTTTCATTATCTCTCTCTCACTCTCCTCTCTTTCCATTTTCATTTTGTCTCTCCCAAAGTCCCCTGACTCATCCCAGCCTTTCCCCTATTCAAACACCCATTTCCGCAGCTCTCGTCCCTGTCCTGTGCACGCCATAGTAGAAATGTCAAGTGCTACATTTGCATGCATATTAACAGGGCGTGACGGAGCCGATGCCCGGTATCTCCCCAACTCTCCGATTCATCAGCTGTCAGCGGGAAGGTCAGAACAGGAGAGGCAGTGGGGGAATGAAAAAAGGTGAAAGGACAGTGAGAACAGTAGTCAGGTGACCAAAGATGAGTTCAAAGGACACTGGATTACCGAGTGGATTTTTTTTTGTGTGCATATGTAATTCCTGCTATTAGGTTGTGGACAGTGTATCTACAGTATACTGTATAATATACAGTGATGAGGCGTAACACAACCACCTACCTAATATCGTGTTGGGCCCCCTCTTGCTGCCAAACGAGGCCCGACTAATCAGATTGGACTCCTCTTGACCCTTGATGGTGTGCGGAAGTTATCTGGCCCCCAAATGTTGGCAACAGATCCTTTAAATCCTGCAAAGCCCCTTTCACGCAAAAAATGTGTGTACAAAAGGCCTTTTTAAACAAAACCCACTACTAATAGGCAATTGAGGTCATTCACATAGCCAACAGACATGAAATTTCTTAATTCTGGTGGATCTCTTCAGACATCATCAAATTTTTGCTGGAAAACACAGTAGTAAACATTGGAAAGCCACATGGAAATTAGGAGTAGCGTTGCCAATTTGGCCAAAAATGACATCATTTTGTGGTGTAGTGTCATAGAAAAATGACAGGAAAGGGGAATATTCCTGCTGTGTCACTCCTGGAAAATGCAGTTGGTTGAATGTAACTACCACAACAAGATCATGGGTCACATTTTATTACCTTTTTGCTTTGCATCACCAAAGACAGCGTAAACTGACTGCATCCTGTAATGGCCCTCACACACACCTGCACAAACACAGGGTTTGATGCCCTTAAGTGGCATTCTAATGGGCATGTGTCATTTCCATCAGACAGTCTTGGGAAAAGATAAGCTGAGGGAGTACAGTGACAGAGCGAGTGTCAACTTTTCTCAAAGCCTCTGACATTTACACTGAAAAGCACCAAACCTGGATCCTTGTCCTAGGTCATTTCTCAGAGGCGTGAGGACACACACGCTCTCAGTAAACTGCCTTTATTTAGGCCTAGGCCTTTTTCTGTTTGTTTCGGTCTGTTTTATCCAGCCAATCAACCTGTCAGCCAGATAAAACTTTGACAAAGAGTTAAAAAAAGGGGGGGAAAATGTAAAGATGAAATCGCAGTGCAGGCATTTTGACTGTTGAAAGTGAACACATGCTGCTTGGACTGACATTTTAGCCCCTTCTAGGACAAACACCATTTGGCTGTCAAATCAATGGGAGAAGAGGGAGAAAAGGAGAATGGGTGCTGGAGAGAAGAGTAATGCGATGTATAGATAGAAATGAGAGGATAAAGATTGGGAGAAGGGGGTTGGCTTTGGTGTATGTGTTTTGAAGGAGAGGGGATTGTATCTTGCTTGATTGAACACAGCTTGAGAATATTGCTCATATTATTTCAGCATGGCTTCTTCTCTTCACTTGCTTTTTTTATGTCCCTTATTTGAGTCAAAATCTTTCTGCGCGCACATGTGTGTGTGTGTGAGAGAGCTAGCAATTGGTGAGAATCTGTCTCTCTAAAAGGCTTGTAATTGATTCTGCTATAATTGCTCAATGACAGGAGATGGTTGGCAGAAATGGAGCATAAACATGCCTTACACACAATTTACAGGATCAGTTGGAGGAAGCTTGTATGTGTGTGTGTGTGTGTGTGTGTGTGTGTGTGTGTGTGTGTGTGTGTTTGTGTGTATTGGGGGAAGGGAATATAAGTGTGGAGAAGAGGAAGGAAATTGGAGAGTATGAAGGGTCTCACCATGTCCCTCTGCAGCACGCGGGTTGTTTTGTTTGTTTGTTTGTTTGTTTTAAGATCACTACCATGTCTGATTGCGACACGAATGTTCAGTGGCTAAAATACTTTTTTTTTTCCCCAGTTGTCATACTGTATCAGTCTTATCAACAATACTACTTTGCTTTAATTTGATTTAATTTATTTTCTACCATTTCTTTTAGAATTTAGTAGCATTCCCATCAACATTTTTAGTCTAACAGGATGATTTCTGAGGAATATGAAGCATTATGGCATGAATATAAAAGCATTTACACATGTAAACAATAAATGTACTCCCACTTCTTAATGGACTACAATCACATAATTTTAAAATAGCATGCTAAACATGTGTTGCGATGGAATTTATCTGCATATATAGTTTTACAGTGAATATTGACTCCAATAATGTGTGTATAGTAGTATGGTAAGCAAAGAAACCTCACGAGAACATACATCAACTGTTGACAGCTACTAAGTGGTCTTAGTAAAAAACAGAGCTTTATTTCTTCATTAATAAACACAAACATTTTAAGGAAGGACAACAAACAAACCTCTTGTTTTGTGTGTATGTGTGTCTGCAGGGATATGAAGTACGGAAGATAACAGCCATAGACCAGGATCTTGGTCGACCGAGAGGCATCGGCTACACAATCGTCTCAGGTCTGTGTCCCCTAATCAATCTACATCCACAGCAGAGAGAGGGAAATCTATCATTTCTTATCATAATCCCACAGCAATAATAGACAAGACTCATCAGGAACAACAGTCAGTAGCAGCAAGAAACAGGCATGCTTGTGATCACTTATTACGTTTTGCGCTGGAGTCACCTGTCGGCTCATTTTATCTTTCACATTTCAGGTTTGCCAGTGTGACAAATTTACCCTCAGCAGAAAAGTTGTTTGATTATTTATCCTGTGTCATTACATTTGTTATTTTAGATTTGTCATTCAAGCAGTTAATGTGCCTAAGTATTGGTATAAAAACTGTAATTTCCAACTAAGCCTTCAGACATTTTATCCCTGAACAGTTTATTGGCGCAACTAAGATAATTCAATCAATTTGGTTGTTCAGCTCTGACCTAATCATCCTCTGACTAGGGGATAAAGCTGAGCTTCATGGGGATGATGGACAGAAAATGCTGAAAAACTTCCCTGTGAGGCCTGTAGGTGGATGCAGACATGTTGTCCATAAAATTCAGGAAGGTTATATTCATGCAAGGCAGCAGTGGCACTGAGACGAAGATAGTCACACAGCATGATGAGAACACTTTTGCAAAAAAAGTTTTACTTAATTGTGAGGGTGTAAATGTTGATGAGAATTGTGGAGGATGCCAAATGCGCATACAGCTATGCATCTGGAAATGGGTGGCTGAGCTAGCTTGCAGGCTTTGCTTCATAGCCTGTATTGGTGTTATTAATCCTGAGTTGTTGTTTTTTTATGAGGACGCTGCAGTTTGCACGATGCTGATAAGATGATAACAGTTATCCAACATTGCTACTCGTGAAGTGAGTTTTCCAATATCTTCCAGGGATGAAGTGTTTTTGTCAGCTACTTTTTCAGTCTGCCAAGAGGATATCTCAAAAAGTCCTGTTTTGATATGGAATTTTGGTGGAGACAGATTTCATTTTGTGTATGTAGCCCTGAAGTTAGAGTTTGGTGCTGGCTCATATTCAGGATTATTGCAATTAGACTGCTATCTTGTCAATTAGACTTACATAAATAAAGGACAGCTTCTGAGCCACTTTGCAGAAAAAGAAAAGTTTAAATGAGAGATTTGCCAGTATCAGAATTTCCATGGCGTTCCTTCATACTACTAGACATGAACACCATTTTACTCCTGACCTTTGAGTGTGGCTACTTGTTTCACGCTCCCTCGTCTCTGCAAACATGTGAGACCTTGAAAGAATTTTGTAATTAACTTCAAGATGTAAGCCAACAAACAGTTAAATTGAGCATGCATGTGATTCATTTAGTCGTAGATTTAATCAAAACACTTTTTTGTTAATTAATAAAATATTTAGTGGTATATAATGTAGTAAACATGCACTCAGTTGCATTAGGTATATAGGAATAAGCTATAGAAATAGTAAATTGACAAGCTTCACGTGGAGCACAATTTTGTAATGTCTACTGTTTTTGTGGCACTTTTGTTATTGTGAGCACAGATTATTGCAAATTGATTCATTTTTAAATGTATGACCAGTATATACGCTAATGCAATTATATGTTTACAATTCTAATACCTGTTTGATGCTGTCGGTTAAAATTCTCCCTAAACTTGAATGTTTGCATGTGTATGGATCAGGGGTGGCCAACCAGTCAAGGACAAGAGCCACATTTTTTACTGTCTTACCGGGAGGAGCCACATCATACACGTGGGAAGACATGAACATTACCCCATCCCTTCCTCACACACTCGCACACACCTTTGCTCAGCCAGATTTATTATAAATGTTACACAACAACATAACAATGACAGAAATGGACTCCTACAGTACTAAGACCATTCGTTTTAGGTTGTCATTTACATGAGATGAGATTTCAACGTCACTGAGGTATTTTTTTAACAAACTCCCCTTCATTGTTTGGCTTTTTGGCCCGTGTAATGTTAGCATGGAGTGAGCTGAAGTGGCACTGAAGATTAGAAGCTTTGAAATGTGTCAACGATGCCTGACAGTATAAGGCACAATGGCTTGCCGTTACATTCAACCAAAAATTTTAAACTCTCACACTCTGCTAAACACGACCTTTGTTTGTCTTCACATTTGAACTTTAATGTGCATTTTTTCCTGCCATTTTGAGACCAAACTTGACACAAATTGTTTACTCAAATGATCTTGCTCCTACTGGGAAACTTCGAGCACACACATTAAAAAAAAACACAAAAATACACACCTTGATATGAACGCAAGAGCCGCGTGAAACCAGGTAAAGAGAGCACGTGGGTTGGCCAGGCCTGGTGTGGATTCTAAAATGCATCAGCAATTTACGAAGGCTCTAGAGTCACTCTCATTAGAAACTTTGATCAGCATGATAATTATCAGCACCAGTTGGGAGGGTTACTACACAGTTTGGACTGTTTCCTGTGAACTCAAGTTGCCCTCTGTCAGGCACAGAATGGTCAGGATGGAAGGATCTTGGTGGCTCCAGTATTGCCAGCTGGCTGATAAGGGCTGGCCCTGCTTGATAAGTCCAACAACACCATGGGATTTTTAGATGATGAAGATATTAATTGTTTTGCCATCTGTGGAGTCACTGTCTGACCTCACAGCCAAACAAAGGAATTGGACCCCGTGCGTTGGTGTATACGTGCGCTTGCTTATGTGTGCATTCATTGTGCATTCATTGCAGCATGTGGTCTGTCATGCATTATTTGCTGGTATCTGTGCATGTGTGCACAGTCCAGGCTCCATCCCACATCCCTGTAGAGCTCACCATAAACACTCTGGTCACATTCAGTGCACACACCTACTCAGTCTTACTTACCATCTGCTGCCACATGTTGTATTGCTGCATGTTGTTTTTTCGTGGAGTTGAAGGGCTGAGTTAAGCTCTGGAGGAGAAGAGCATTAAAAAGACATTAATTAGGTGGTGCAGTGTATTCCCAGTCGTGGCAAAATCAAGAGTTATAGTGCCGCACTAAGCCCTTATGGAGATGGAGCCTGTAGGCCTGATAAAATCATTATAAGTTTGATAGATAATGAAAGTTGAAGGTTGATGCAGAGCCAGGAAATAAAAAAGGGAGGTTAAGGTTTTCAGATGATGCATTTGCCACCCGTTTGTGTGTGTGTGTGTGTGTGTGTGTGTGTGTGTGTGTGTGTGTGTGTGTGTGTGTGTGTTGGAGCATACACGTGTACTTGTGCTTGTCTCTGCTTATCCAGACCTGCCCTGCTGCAGTCAGATAAATGTGTGATGTCTACAGACCTAAATGCGACACTACACATCGCCTCCCGCTGCTTCACCCCAAGTGTCCTGAGAGAGCGTGTCTCACTCCTGCGAGACTCGTCTCATTAGTTCTGTAATTAAGATAAACGAGGTTTTAATTGCAGTTGTGACTCATGCTAATGATGGTAAGGCTGAAAGACAAGGATTTCCTCTCCCAGCAGCCAATCAGAGGGTAAATCTGGGATTAGATGAGTGTGAGATAGAGCAGCGCCACAGCAGCAGTGTTGCAGTTGTTGATAATGAGGACCGAGATTCAGCAAAGCTTCTAAATATAAATCCATTCTTTTGATCAGACTTCTGCCCTACTGTTCTCATTTGTATCAGAATCTCTAACCTAAATCATCACTGAGCATTTTTTTTGCTGTCTGAGTGGGTTGTATTTTTTTTTTAAATTAAGTTTGGTTTCATTTCTGCATGTGCTTTTAGTTTGTCAAAAACAAATCACTACAAAGTAAAGATAATGGAATATCTTCTGCAATCATAATTTTAAAATATAATTAATTGGTTTTTACAACACAGCAAGAAAGCTTTAAAATAGGGGTGGGCATCGAGGGCTCGATCCAAGCCAGACTTTCTGTCCTACAGGTAAACACTTTCACCTGGGGTTTCATTTACCTTGGTGAAAGTATTTCCTGCCTGGAAATCCTGGCTTGAATTAAACCCTCAAGGAATGGATTTGACCTCCTCTGATGGGCAAGTCTAATCCATGAAGGCTGGAATCCAGCCAGGTTTTGCATCCTACCAGGGAGAAACCGCTTTCAGCAAGGTAAATGGAACCCCAGGTGAATGTGTTTACCTGTAGGACAGAAAGTCTGGCTTGGATCTGGCCCTCGAGGACTGGATTTGCCCACCCTTGCTTTAAAATAATTTGCATGCATGCTTGAATAAAATGATGGATTTATGGACTCATGAATTTCTGCTTCAGTCACAATGTTTTCAGTGACACAATGTTGTGTTTGTCTGCTTTGGGTCATGCTAAGATGAGGACTTACTTTTCATTTCAAGCAGAACATTTTGCATGACATTGTATGTAGCAAAATGGGATCTCAGCTTGATTCACCTAGCAGAAGTGTAAATTTAAATGATACTTTTACACTCGTTCTGCACATGGCAGTGGAATTTAAATGATCATTTCTTCCAGGCTCATGCAGGTTACTGTCCAATTGGGAAATACAAGGACAATAAAATAAAAAGGCTTTTCTGGGGGTTCTGGTATCAGTCTAACTCCAATATCAGCTTGTTCAGCCATGTTTCCGTCAGTCACTATGATTCCTGAAACTGATCATATTAAAATCTTTTAAAATCTTACACCTGCATGGGCTCAACCAGTCCATTCAGCCTTTTTACCAGTCTTGACCTCTGATCTATATCAAAGCAATGATGGGTTGAGTCTCCAAAACACTCCTGTTTTAGCACTTTACGGAGTGCTTTATTGTTTTTAAAACACTTCAGGTCCTCTCTGCTACTTAATTTTCTGAACTTTTATTGTGGTACTGTCAGCCCGACCAATATCACTGTCGAGAGGACAAAAGGAATTTCAGCTGACCCCACCAAAGATGATGAAGACAGGGGAACAGACAGTATGACCTGAAGGGCTGTAGCCCTGACAAATGTGTTCTAGCACATCATCAATGCATCAAGAGCAGTAAGTGCTAGAAGAGAAATAAAAGTGGACAAATGCTACAACCCATCACTATAAATAAGTGAATTTATACTGTGAAAATGCACAGGATAAGGAAAAAGGAAAAGGAACAGGAAAAGGATGAAAGGAAAAAGTTTTATCCTCATGTAAAGTGTGTATTGTCCCTGCTATGCTGTAATGATAGTGTAAGACTACAGTGTAGCATCTCATTGGAGAACGATTCTTCAAGATTTCTGTATCTGCCTGTTGTTTATCAGTTTTCGTTATGTTTCGCTTTTGTCACAAGCAAGCAAAACTAATCCCATCTTAAGCCCCATCCCATCTCAAAATTTTACTTCCTCTTCCTCCACTCTCATTTCATCGTGCCCGTGTTGGAAAAAAAATAAATAAGAAAAACCCTCCTGGTTCTTACATTCCCTTGCCGAATGCATTTAATTTTAATTTGCAGCAACCCAACTGGAATAATTTTCTAAATTGATAAAAGATAAGTCGTGTTTCCCATTGCCTGAGGCCATGGAGTAAATCCACAACAAACATGTAGCCACAGGCAACCAGTGACCCCTTTGGGCTTTGTCAGGGACATCACGTGCTGTCTCCCGCTCCTGTCACAGGCAGAAGGGGCTTCCGTGTCTGGTGTAGGGGGTCTGAGGGCAGCGTGTAGCCTTGTCCTCTGACCCCAGACGGCATGGACAGACCATTTCCCACCTGGAAAGACTGATAAGTAGTAAAGGCGATTATGTTTCCCTGTCGGCCCTTCCATGCGTATCGTTACCTTTCAGTACTGCTGCACCCCGTCGATTCGAGTTCATACTGCCCAGCGTATCAGCAGGCCTGCTGTAATATGGACCAGGCTAATACCTGTTTTTTTCTACGGGGTGCTTTTATTATCGCTGCTGCATTGCTGGGGTTTTTTTCCCGGTTTTCAATTAGATGGTTGGAGGCTCTCGGCAGTCTGTTTCTGTGTAATCTCTCAGCGAGGATGATAGTCTGTGGGACACTGATCACACCACACTTGTCAATTGTAGTTGGGCAGTCCTGTTCTTAATAAAATCATGATCTCACTGGGCTGTGATATAAGTCTCATACAGCTGATGTCTTTTATTTGAGTTAATCTCTCATCACTGAGAGAGCTCCTAAATCAGTCAGTGTCCCTCAGCTCCATTGATTTTTTTTGCAAATTACCAAGTACCAAAAGCTACTTAATTTTTTTTTTACTCTGGCTTTTTTGACCTCGGGATGAGGCCAATGAAGCCGGACAGTGATCCAATTGGTCACCACCATGTTTGAAATCTGCAGCCGCCCAAATATGTGAAACTGAGGGGGAAGAAAAGATGAAAAGACTGTAAATGTTTGAATAAATCCACTGGATGCGAACACTCTTTTGGTTAATGCTTTAGCTCCTTACATGTGAGATTTTCTTGATAAGCATACTTTATTACATGCTTCTATTAATGGCTCCGTTTCTTTGTATTTACTTTAAGGCTGCAACAGAACCTGCTCCAGAGCACTAGTCTCTCATGAAGCAACCCGTAAAGCCCCAATCTCTGCTAAAGTGTCTGTGGACTTCTGATAGTTCAAGTTACCTATGAGAAACAGCCTACCTGTGCCACAGCAGAAACAGAATTCCTCTGCTCAATATGTGTCTTTGGGCCTATTTTGTAGGAGAAAAAAAATGCAAAAACTTTATGAAACTAGTTCATTGAGTATTCATGCAATGCAGCTTTTCTGCCAATGGCAGGACACCCACGGGGCCATTATCATATCACATCACACACAAAAACACTCCCATATGCACTGGTAGCTGCCACACAGTAAGTGGTGTGTGTCAGGGATTTGCAAGTGCACAAACAAGTCAAGTCTTTGAGCAAACCGGTTCATTTAGAATTAGTCTAGTTTGAAGACAATAACCGAAAGCTCGTCATCAACATGACACGCCTGAAGGCAAAAATCCTAAAAAGTGACATTAATGTGTGTACATTTAGCAAAATACACAAAATCTTTGCCTCAAGACTGAGCTTTGGCTGCGTGCCATATCATTTTACTAGCATGTTCTAGCACCCCATGCTGTTAGAACTAGAGAAAACAGTTGTCACTGGCTTAGTCATGGTGATTACACTTGGAGAACTCTTGTTTTGGCTGGCCTCAAAAGCTCGTTGATCACAGAAAGTCTTTGTTATCCACTTGTCGCACATCCGACTGAAGTCATCGCATCAAAATCCTTATATCCTCTGTTCACTTCAGTGATCCAGGCATTATACCTACACATGTATGGTTTCCGCTTTCTGAGGTGCTCACATTTTTTTCTGGTTTCTCCTCTGTCTCCTGGTTCGTTCACTGATTTGTAAGCAGAGGACAGAATTTGAATGAGGAAACACCTCTCAGTAAATGAGCCTTCAGTTCATTGCTCTTGACACAAGAATTTAGAGGTGATTTGGCAACAGGAAATATAAAATCTGCACTATTGTTCTGGATTTTCGGTTTATTCAAACTATAAAATTATTTTAATTGCATTTATCTTGTAGTAACAGGACAATATAAAGATGTGTGTGTGTGTGTGTGTGTGTGTGTGTGTGTGTGTGTGTGTGTGTACACCAGTAGGTACTGTTTGGTACTGTCATTAATGTGAGAGCTTGATTAATCCCAAAGACTTGCATCACAGAATCAAAACATGCCATTTGCACCTCTTCCAACCTTATTTACTCTCACAAACACACATTAATGGTGTTTATATGCGCATTGAAATCAGACTATATTTGCCTCCTTCATGGCCTGCTTAATTTATGCAACTGGATTTTCTGTCTAGACGTGTTTGCAGTAGCCAGATTATGGCTGGAGTCAAGCCACCCACTCACCCACACACACACACACACACACACACACACACACACACACACACACACACACACAAATACGCACACTGAGTGGCAATTTGCACTGTTTTTCATTGTTGTTGGGTCACATCGGTAGACCTTTTACAAACCACAACAATTCAAAATAGTTAGCCAGTGAGGTAGCTGCCCACTCTGGAGCTATTCCAAAACGAGCCCACTAAGTTAGCTAACAAGCGAGCATCATTGCTATGCTGCAAATATTTCAGCTATTGTTGGACTTATGCTTGAAGTTATGTTATAAAACTCATTTTAGTCTTGATTAGGTATTAACCATTATAAAATCTATCTCTCATTTTCATTAGTTGATGTAATCAAATAGCTGAAATATTCAAAATAAAGCAATGATGTTCACTTATTAGCTAACTTAGCAGGCTAGTTTTGGAATAGCTATGGCTCACTCTGATCCTGGGTGAACTGATTGGTTGTGCTTTAGCTCGCGATTTGAGCAGTTGTTGTTGAGGGTGGCACTTGGGCAGTCTCCCAGGCTGAACAGCCTGGAAGTCAACGGCTGAATGCCGGTTCACCCTGGAGCAGTGGGCACAGTTAAATCAATGGTAGTGGTTGACAAGTTTATGTGTCAATATTTGGCAGACTGTTGTTCTGTTCTCTTTTGGAGCACCAAAAGTGATGAACTTTAAAATATTGGGACCTTCAGATTGTGGTGGTCTTTGCGTCGTTCCATTAATACTTAGTCATACCAGGTCACTACCTCTTGCTGTTTATAGTGCTTCAAATTTCAGGTTAATGAAATGCAGATGATGTAGGCCAGCTCGCCATGCACAAATCACAACCAAGCTATCTTGGGATGGTGATCCGTCTACTCAAGGCCGATTCTAGTTGTGTAGTGGTGTCCACATACATTTTACATTTCAAACTACCACAGGAATTTAAATGTGTGAATGTCAATGAGCTTTTGGAATGAGTGCAGACATGTTTGTCTGCACTCATTCCAAAAGCTCATTCCAAAAGCTCATTCCAAAAGCTCACACTAGCACCACTAATTTGTGAATCTGAAACAGAAGCTTGCTTTATTTATAATGAATTCAAATGTATGTGTCTGTAAACAGTCACTTTCACATCCCCAGGGGTTTAATCTCTGAGTCTTGGTTGATCACTGACCACACATCCCATCAATGTTGAAAATCTAATTCCCCTCAGGCTTCCTAAGCTGAACACTTGCTAGGCCTTTGTGTGAAATCTAAAGCAGGGAGAGAAAAGTGGTTGAATGCAGAATAGAATGGACATCTGCTTTTACTCTGCGTGACAGCACACCATCTGTTCACTTTTACATATGTGTATGAATGCCACTCTCTGCTCGGCCAGGTGAGCTCCAAATCAGTATAGAAGCCACCTCATTTTGACCAAACAAAGGATTTGTGTCCTCTAAATGTCCTATATTAGACTAGCCAAAAGGAGAGTGACTGTATTAACTCATCATTACACAGTGTGTGATGATGGCAGGTAAATAAAATAGATTACAGGTGCAAAGCGTGAATAAGCTTCAAGTTAATATTATCCGCTTGTGTTTCCACAGTCTCTCTCAAGGATGGCACTTACATGATTTGATCATTTAATTCTTCAACACAGGTTTCAAAAAGTAGAGGCCTATTGTTGCTAGGCACTAACTAACCACCTCTTAAATATGTCTTGACATCAGTGAGCATCTTTCAATCGCCTGGAGTCTTTAAGGGCTCTCAAACTACAAAAAAAACAGATGACAGAGCAACATTATGTACTGTAGTTCAGGAAGTATATTTGCTTCTGAGCAGGAATCCTGCTCAACCAAATGAGCCAGATGTGGACCGCTGCAGCTATATTATTTTAAAGACACTGCTACAGTTTGGATGTTTCACCAAGTAATGAAATTGACCCTCCTGTATTAAAGTCCATAATAGCAATAATAAAATAAGATAAAAAGATTCTATAAACATTTGCGCATATAGAAGTGAAATTTGTGGTTATTGAAACTGTTTGGATATGATCCCTTAATGCTTGACAAAACAAACATGTAAGCATGGATCTAAAACCAATTATTTACTTTAATTACAGTCCTTTCCCATTTGTCACATTTTGGTCTCAATCCAGGCTAATTATCAGAGGGTTCATCTCTCTCTCTCTCTCTCTCTCTCTCTCTCTCTCTCTCTCTCTCTCTCTCTCTCTCTCTCTCTCTCTCTCTCTCTCTCTCTCTCTCTCTCTCTCTCTCTCTCTCTCTCTCTCTCTCTCTCTCTCTCTCTCTCTCTCTCTGTCGGCCTTCCCCCTCACCTGCAACATCCCCTCTGTCTGTATAGTTGGGTTTTTTTTCTTTCCATTCCAGATGGGATGGAGGGCAATAATGGAGTGGCAATCAGTGAATAGAGAGCACAGGGTTATTCTGTTGACCTGTACAAACTACCACAGGCCCCCGTTTCTCTGACCCTCAGCTATTACTACAAAGTGTCTACAGTGAATCATTCTTAATCTTTTGGCGTGTGGTTCAAAGCGTGTCTGCTTACCACAGAAGAGAGAAAAAATGAAAAAGTGAATCGGACACAATTCCCACTTCATTTATTCTTAGTTCTGTCGTGATTGGATAGATTCCATTTTAGGCTCATTACAGGAGGGTCTGAGCTCTGGAGTGTGCCTGCTGTGCACTGTTTTGCCAGTCCATCACAGGACACACACACCATTCACACACACTAACACACAACCAAAGTGCATATTCCGGACTGAATCTTGATGCTATGAGGTGGTCACACTAAGTACTACCCACGATAGCAGAAAGTGAACCATTTTGCTTCTTGATGCTTTAGTCTGCATAGACTGGAAGGGTTCTCTGCCAATTGTTTCAGGTCTTCTCACCTATGCCCCTATGCTGCATCACCAAAAAATGTCATTTCAAACTATTGTGTGGATTTGTCACCCTTGTGGGGGACGTGAAAGGTTGACTGTATTTGCTTTATCCGTATGACCTCTTGGAAGACTCTCAGTCTCTCTCCTGACATTCTTTAAGCTGGAATCCCACATGTGGGACATTGCCTTGACGACAACGCTCAATGTCATCAACCAATTTACACATCCTAATGAATGTTTATGTGCTACTATCGTATTAAGCATACTGCACCATTGTTGGTAGCTTACATTACCATCTTTTATACTGCAAATGTGTATCAGACAATGCTGAACTCGTCATTAAATGTGAAATGTTGTATTTGACACTTACATTTAAACTCTTTAAGACAGGTAGTCTAATAGTGTCTAAAACACACATACAGAGAGAAAGCGATATTTCAGAGCTGTCTCTGAATTAAAACAAACATTCACAGCACCAACAGTGCGTTCATCACTCAGTAGACAAACAAGATGTCTAAGTTAATTACCACAGCCTGTTTGATCTGCTTAGATTTAGGGAGGCTGGAACATTAACCAACAGATGGTATAAAATCAATGCAATATCTAATTTAATCTACAAAGACAGGTTTATAGTCAAAGGCATCTTGATTCCATTGTGACTGAGCAAATACACCTATAGAAGACAAGAGGATGGTGATGTATAAATGATAAATGCATCCGTTAACAAAATAAAAGTCTCAGAAAAGTCATTATTATCAGATACGAAAGTTGAAACTATGAGATAGAAAATCATTAATATGAGATAAAATGTCATAATCATTAGAAAAAAGTGAAATGAGGTTAAAAAAAAGTCAGAATTATAAGATTATAAATTTAAATTATGAGAGAAAGTCATACAATTGAAATTGTGAGATAAGAAAGTTATAATCATCAGATAGAAGGCTATAATTATGGGATAGACTATCATGTGGAGCAGTGGGATTGAAGCAGCAATCACCTGCAGAATGGAACAACAACAAGGAACGTTCAACTTTCCATGGTTGTAAACCCATGTTTGAAGTTTGAATTCACAATCCGTCTGTGTTGAGCTGTGAGCTTTGTTCTGCTGTCCATAATCTCATAATTAGGACTTTTTACCTCATAAATTCGACTTATTTCTGTCATAGATAGGACTTATTTTCTCATAATTTTGACTTTTCATCTCCTAATCATGAATTTTTATGTCATAATAATGACTTCTGTTAAAAACATTTTTTTATGTTCACTGACAGAAGTGACCTTCCATAGTAAAGGGATTTATAAAAGTGTAAATATGAAAGCCTGTATCTGCAGTAGACACACACAATTCTGCAGCATTAATACTTGGCTACTCCCGTCATTTGAAAATACTGAATCTTTTCAAAATTCAAAAATGCACCTAAAAACCAAGGCTGCAGGCACCTCTTGGATGTTTGGAATCCTCATTTTACCTAAATCATACAATAAAAGCTGTTTTGAATCACATGCAACTTGATTTTTAGCAAACTAGGCTAATATGTATTAAAGCAGCCCTGCCAAAAATTGATAGTATAGCACTACCCACAGTGGTGGTAGCTCAGTGTGTTGGGGACTGGGCTGAGAAGCAGAGGGTTCTTGGGTCAAACCCCAGCACTGACAAAACACAGAAGGTGCCCCCTCAAAGCACTGCTGCGGTGCCCTTGTGTAAAGTGCCGAACTTTCAAGTGTTCCCTTTGGGCCCTGCGACGAACTGGGACTCAAGCTAAAACCCTTTTTTATATCATCTAACGTCTTTTCTTCAGTTACTCCAAGTCTAAAAGTGCAGTTTGATATTATAGAAGCCATTGACGAGGCATTTAAGAATGATTAAAAAGAAAAAGTACAGATGTAGACTTGAATACTGATGGTAACAAGGATACAATCAAGCCCAACAGTACATCTAACAAAGAATTGAAAAAGTAATCTGTCAAATACAGACACTGAGGGAGACACATGACAAGACATAAACGCTTCTTGGGCATCCAGCACATTCACTTCTGCGGGTTCTTAACTACTCCTCACTGGTTATTTAGAAAACTCCAGGATGTCAGTCACGTTTGTTCTGCTGACCGTGTCTCTCCCACCGCCCACCCAGGGAACACCAACAGTGTTTTTGCCCTGGACTACATCAGCGGCTCCCTGACGGTGAGCGGTCAGTTGGACAGAGAAAACCCACTCTACTCAGCGGGATTCACTCTCACTGTCAAGGTGAGCATTTGGGAAGATGACAGCTTTTTCCACTGGCAGCTCAAGAGGAGGCTATCAAATCAATGACGTGTCTGCCAGTATTATTGCCTCTTCATATATTGTAACACTTAATGCGCCTTGTATTATACAAACACACACTGCTGTAATTAGATGATATTTCAAGCTAACGCCTCACTTAAAGGGATGCTCTGTTAGCACTCGCTTACAGATGTTCCGTCAATATGTCTCAGTACAGATGTGACAAATTCAGGTCTCTTTAGTCAGTGTGTCAGTCAAAGCCTCCTTCTGTCATAATAACCACTTAAGCATGAGTCAGACAGGATTAGACTGAGTACGAAATAATGGAACAAGATTTGCTGTAGAGTCCTTATTGCTGAGGGGTTTTTTTTGTCTTCCCTCCTCCCCTGATCAGTGTCACTTATGTTTCATAAAGTTAGGACTCTTGCCACCCCACCTCTCTAAAAAAGATAAATAAATAAATAAATATATATATCCTTGTCACCACAGCAGGTCACTTATATATATATATATATATATATATATATAATATAACCAGTTTGATCATACTATAATAATATTAATACGGTATATAATATTATTTTATTTTTTGGACTTTTGCATAAGCGAATGCATAGAAGCCTTATCTTCTCTGTTGCCCTGTACCTTGTGATGAGTCAAATCGGTGCACCTTTACAGCACAATAAATTGTGTTTTAGGTCACCCAGTGGCCTCGCCAATGCTCATGTGGTCTCATAGAGTTGCTATTAATACTGTAAAAATGAGCTTTAGAGATAAATCTGCCTCTGAGATTTTATACAGAGAAACTTCTAACACACATTTTGTAGATTTAGTCTATTTGTTTAATTGAAATCGATAATTACAATAGAAAAAAGTAGAATAAGTGAAATTGCCCCAAAATGTATTTATAAGATATGGATTTTTTTTCCTCCTTTAAATTCTCTCTCGCTCTATTTGAGCATTCTGAGAGGGTGCTAATATTGATTGTGGTGTGCCAAAGTAATACAAATAATTTCGCAACTTTAGTAGGCTTAGATAGTGCAGAGCACACAGAGGAGGAGACCAAAACACTGCTTGTGTGTGTGTGTGTAGATCTGCACATGCCCTTTGTCCCCCCCATTGTGCATGTTTTTATTTCTGCCCTGAGTCTGATCATCACCTTTTGATCCAATAAATAAACCGCTGAAAGGCCTTGCTGGAATTGAATGATGACCTCTATCACTAAAAACTATTTTCATTGCAATTATCTCTCTCCCCTCTCTTCTCTCTCTCACAATCTAAGGCCACAGAGCTGAGAGCTGACCGGTTTCCATCAGATGCAACAGTAATGACCACCTTTACCATCCTGCTAATTGACAAAAATGACAACGCTCCAAAATTCAACAGTTCGGAATACCGGGTCCGGATCACGGAGCTGGCCCAGGTGGGATTTGCCCTCCCCCTCTTCATCCAAGCTGAGGATAAGGATGAGGTGGGTAGACTCAGTCAAAGAATTCTCTGATATTGGTAAGATTTCAAAGGTAATGATGGTTGGAACTGGAAATGTTCCAAGTTATATCTGAAGACTAGGTTCAGCCTAGATGTCTTTTATGTATTATAACAGAGGAATAAGGAATAAATCCCTTTCTTCTCCCCTTTGCAACGTAATCTGCATATATCCACTCAGTCCTCTTGTTTTAAAGCATTGTTCTTTAAAGGACCACAGCAGGTCACTTTCTACCAGGTTAAAATCAGACAACAGTGTGATATAATATTGCTAATTTAATTTTCAATAATATATGATCACCTGAAATTGCAAAGGTGTCATGCTGAAGCCTAATCTGTCCTTCACACTCAGATCTGCTGACATTTTTCTGTCCAGACACAGCTAATAAAGTTACACGAGCAGGAGCGACCCTGGTAAATGTCATAAAAATATTCATTTCCTCACTGCAGTGTCATTTCATATGAATGTCTGCTGGATGTCAGATTCTCTCCTCTGACTCTATTTTTTTTTTCAGAATTGCACCTTAGATTAATTCTAAATTGAGCCAAATATGCTCACTTACAAACTACACTGTCGTCACGACCTGAAGGTTAGTTGATGCTGTTTGCGCACAGCTATGTGATACAGTCATAAAGCAGCTGTCATGGGTGATTCCAAAGCTATTGGGACATCCTTATCACCATTGTCCTTATTAATCAAGGATAATCAGGTCAAAAAAGTATGTAGGCTATTGTACGTAGACAGTTGCCTCCACCGCAATAATAATGTTAAAATATACTTCATGAGCAACAGCCTGAATTGCCTCTTTAGTCCATATTATGCCAACTGAGGACACAAGGCATCAATAAAAGATCCATTAGTAGGAACTGTCTCATTTTTCACCAATCACCATTTTTCATGGTGATTTATCAAAGCCTGAAACAATAACAGCTGGGATGAATGAGAAGTGTATGGTTTGTTTTCCATGATATGGTTGCGATTTATCTTGTTTACATATTCACTTGCTTGCCTGTGTATGAGAGAGATGTGTACGACATTAATGTGTCGGCCACTTCCCCTTACCTGTCAGCCTGTTACGCACCTATATGTAACACGCATCGCTATAATTTTTCTGATTTGTCTGCCGCCCCAGCCCCTCTCTTACTTCCTTTCTCCATGCATGTGCAAATGTTCACTCACAACAGCACATTGAATTCAACTACAATTTAATTTGCAGTGGAAGAGATTGGATAGAGCAGCAAATTATAGCTAACGAGGAAAATCAATCAACTGGGGTGCAGATAAGCTGAAAGCTAGTCAGGTCTGATTGATTCGGGCACAGGAGGCGACTGGGTGGAATTTGACAGATAACTGTGAGTCAAGTGGACTGAGAAAAGTGTGTAGAGCAAAGGGAGGAGAAAAATGATTACAAGGGGGAAAAGAATAGAAGTAGAGAACACGAGAGACAGAGAGAGAGACACTGTTCACTGTTGCTTCAAGAGCTCACCTTTGCACCAACACGATGATCTCCCAACTCATGTGTGGTGACCCTGTTTGAAAAGTGTCACACATTCACCCGGTCACGGAGGAAAATTTGTATCTGTGATGTTTTTTTGTTTTATTTTCCCATTAAACCGGCAATGCATTACTGATATACACTTATTCACACTCCACTACTTCTGCACTCAAACGACACTTTTTCCGAGTGTCAAGGATTAAAGACAGATTTTTTTCTTAACCATGACACAAGCGGTAGTTACCTCCTGTCTGTCTGGGCCAGACTTCATATCCTCTTCTGCTTGGGTTAACATTTATAAAACTTTTGCTGCTGGAAGTTGTCACTAAACTTTGTGGCAGCTGCAACTGACAGGGTGGTTTTTATTGGGGGCTTCTAAAGGCAGAGGCAAATGGACGGGCAATCACGTTTATGGGCAGTTTGAGGTGACATCCCTGCATATTGGATAGTCTTTTAAATAGGAGTCATCAGCCACAATGGTTCTCCCAGAGATGAAAACAAAAACAAGGGGGCTATTTCAACCGGCAGCATAATGCCCATCGACCACCACACACATCTTCCTCACTCTGCCACAATGGCAACATGATTGGCTGCCCTGCGGCTTGATATTACAAAACAGGAGGAATCCACAAATGCCTTTTCTGTTGCAGCCACCCACTTCTTGAGGCAATGATATAATCACCTGGCATATGTTTACCCAGAATTCCTATGACCCTTTATCTGAGGAAAAAAGGAATATTGAAAAATAAGTTTGTAGCTTTTCCTCGGCTGGGCTATTCATAGTTGCGTGTAATGCTAATAAAAATAAATAAATAAAAAACCTAATCTCACAGAACACATCACACACAAGTAGTGCAATGCAGTACATTATCAGAATCCATAAGCTAACATTGTCTTTCAGACTGTATAGTCAGCTCTGTCTCTGTGTAGAACAAGATAGTCATGGTTGTCACAAATGATCATTTTTCAACTCTAAGCACTGATCAAAGCGCATGGTTTTGACACCTTTGTATACACACACACGCGCGCGTGCACACAAACACACAGACAAGCATGCACACACAAACACACAAAAGACACACATACACACACACACACACAGTGCATCAGCTACACCCAGCACTTAAGTAACAGTCAACATAAAGTGATAATTAGGGCTTAAGTTCTTATTTTCAAATCTTTTAGTTCCAAAAACATTGTTTCTTGTGTCAAATGTATATGAAAGTGAAAATGACTGTGAACTCTCCACCATAAATCATGTCAGCGTGGGCAGCCTAGCTGATCTGGACCAATGCAGCTCTGTGAGGAAAGAAAAAAAAGACGACACGCTTTATGTTCTAACAACTTTCTCTCAGACCAAATCAAATCAATCTTTATTTAGCGTCTTTAACAATCAAAATTGCTTAAAGGTGATGGCCGGCTGGGTAGAGAAAGAGGAGAGGAGAGGAGAGGAGAGGAGAGGAGAGGAGAGGAGAGGAGAGGAGAGGAGAGGAGAGAGGAGAGGAGAGGAGAGGAGAGGAGAGGAGAGGAGAGGAGAGGAGAGGAGAGGAGAGGAGAGGAGAGAAGAGGATGGGCACAGAGCCAGAAACACATACAAAAATACACTATTTATACAGCGGGTCAACGGGGCCGGAGGTCATCATGCAGCTCCGAAGGTGGCGATACCTGTAAATGAATACAGAAGGGGGGGGGGGGGAGCAGAAAAACTACACAAGAATCAGCATAACTAGTCTGCTTGATGAGGAGGAGGAAAGGAGAGGAGAGGAGAGGAGAGGAAACCATGACCCAGTGGGGTGACAGAGGCCTGTCAGGTGATCATGTTTCCGGACCCCTGGCAGCCTTGGCCTATAACAGCATAGCTAAGATGTTAACCTAATGATTAGACGACCCCCTAAGTATGATAATTTGTCTGTCTATAATAGTAACTGAAACTACAGAATTAGTAACAATAAGCTTTTTCAAAGAGGTAGGTTTTAAGTCTGATCTTAAAAGTAGCGATGGAGTCAGCCTCCCGTACCTGGACAGGGAGCTGGTTCCATAGCAGGGGGGCCTAGCTAAATGCTCGGCCCCCCCTTCTACTCCTAGAAACCCTGGGAACCACAAGTAAACCAGCATTCTGAGAGCGGAGCGGTCTATTGGGCTGGTAAGGTGTCACTAGCTCCTCCAGGTAGGATGGAGCTAGGCCTCTGAGGACCTTGTAGGTCAAAAGAAGGGTTTTAAAAATTATTGTAAATTTAACAGGCAGCCAATGAAGAGATGCTGTTACAGGAGTGATGTGATCTCTTTTGTCAATACCTGTCAGAACTCTGGCTGCAGCATTTTGGATCAGCTGGAGGCTTCTTAAAGAGTTGTTTGGACACCCTGATAATAAAGAATTACAATAGTCCAGCCTGGAAGTAACAAATGCATGGACTAACTTTTCAGCATCATGCCGCGTCAGTAGCTTCCTGATCTTTGTGATGTTTCTCAAGTGAAAAAAGGCACTTCTAGAGACTGTTTTAATGTGTGAGTTGAAGGAGAGGTTTTGATCAAAAGTTACTCCAAGATTCCTCACAGAGAGACTAAATGTTAATGAGATACCATCTAGAGTGATCATGTGATCTAATCTATCCCTGAGAGGTTCAGGACCAAACACAGACACAGCATTTACTTCTTTAGTATCGTAGCTACAGTAGCTCCTCTGTTGGACCAGCCAACCAGGGTCAGCTTTCACTCCCCTCATGCATTACAGAACCTTGGCTGTGCGTGACCCTGTCACTGTTCCTTCCCTGGACCACTTTTGATAGACACTGACCGACGCAGACCTGGATCTCACTCAGGTCCTTACACATTTTTCTGATTCTATTGCATCAATTCAGAGGACAAAGTTTTCATTTATTGTCTTATATGTCCCAGGTGCCATGACGACAAGATAATGTGTGGTCATAATGTTTTGCCTGATTGGTCTATATGCCTAAACCATCCTGCACAGAAGAGTATATGGGCCGATGTGCCTTATACTGTGATCATCAGTAGCAGACAATATATTTTATTAACTGTATTTTAACAGCCTGGTTTGGAAATGTCTGGCACATATACATACATTTATTTTACTTTATTACCTCAGATTTTATTGATAGTAGTGAAAGATTCAGACGCTCATGCCCAGAAAAAAAAATACAATTATCCTCTCTAACTGTTACACATTGACATTCTTTCTAAAATCTAAAATGATATCTCTTCTGTCCTCACAGGGGGTGAACAGCATGTTCCAGGTGTTTCTGACGGGAAACAACTCAGAGTACTTCACCCTGTCCCCCACAGCAGTGCAGGGGCGTGCGGACATCAGAATGAGGGTGGCCATGCCTTTGGACTATGAACACATACGCAGCTACAGCTTCTCTGTGAGTTTTCAGCTCATTGTGAGTGTGTATGTGTGTGTGTGTGTGTGTGAGAGAGAGACAGATTGTGTGGTCAGAGTTAGAGGATGGATGAAATTCCAACACATGGAGAGAGGACCTTAAGCAACAAGGCTGGGTGTAGCTTTTATGTCCATGGAATTTAATTGATTGGAGTCTTAGACACACTGCATATACACCTGTGTGTGTGTGTGTGTGTGTGTGTGTGTGTGTGTGTGTGTGTGTGTGTGTGTGTGTGTGTGTGTGTGTGTGTGTGCGTGTGTGATCAGTAAAATTGCCACCATTATCAACACCACCCTGTCAGCTAATTGGCTAAATATAATCAAGATTTTGAGTCATTTTTTCATTTAATTTTCCTGATGGCTTTGTCTCTTTCGGGGTCACGGGAAGGATGCCAGAGCCCGTCACAGCTAGATATGGCGAAGGCAGGGTGCACCCTTGGATGAGTCGCCAGCTCATTGCAGGGCCCTGTGTGAGCAATTGTGGGTTCTGTACCTTGCTCAAGGGTACCTCAGCGGTGCTCTGAAGTCGGGGGCTCGATCCAAGAACCCTCCGCTTCTCCCCCCAGTCCCCTACAACTGAGCTTCTGCCTCTACCTGCATCTTTTTAATTTCAAACAGTTCTTTTCCTTTTAGAACTCTGCTGCAGTTTCTTTTCATTTATCATTTTGGGTTTTTAATCTACAGCTCTGTCATTCCTCAGCTTTATGCCAATGAGTCCATGTCTGACCATGTGGGGTTCGCGCGTGTGTTTATTGAGCTGATCAACGAGAACGACAACCGGCCCATCTTTAGCAAACCGCTGTATAACATCAGCCTTCCAGAAAACACAGCTCCTGGTACTTCACTGCTCCACATCCTGGTGAGTGTCATAAAATAAAATGTGATTTATTCTTGAAATTTGCCTGAATCACATTACACCACACCTATTTACTAGAGTGTTCCATTGGCCTGGTTTACAGTGGGTGCCTTCTTGACTTTGTGAGCCTACTGTGCCAGCATCAAGTTTTAATTATGGAGACTCGAAATAGGCTGCCTTGAAAAAAGCCAATCAATGCTGAAGCTATGGGCTAGCCTTAAACCATTTTTTATTGCCCATTGTAACGCCATATTTTTTAGAACGCAGAGATGTTTTACCATCCTGTCTCTTTGAGAGACCTACAGTTGTGAAAATCCCTCATGATATATTTCTATTTGGTGTTTTATGTAGCTTCAGTGCTGTCATGCTCCCCTTAGAAACTGATAAAAGTTGCCTTCTTTCTTGTTTTCATCTACCAACAAATTGTTCCCCCGTTTCATCTTAACATCTCAGTTTGAAGAAGCTGTGGTGACATATTTCCAGTTGTATGTGGTTGGGACAGAAGCTACAGATTTCATGTATTGACTCTTGATTGGAGTCTGTGAACAATAACCGCTGGATGAAAGCGAAACTGCTACTGCTACTTATAATAGACAATCCTCAGTCAAAATGACCTTCAGGTATTTTTGCTTACACTTAAAAAAAGAAATCTGTAAATTCTGTAAAGTGGAATGAGTTATCACCACTTACGACAGTCTCCGCCTGTTTTCTGGTGATTCTGGTGCCATGGCTCACCCAGTCTAGGTGTCATTTTTCCACACCAATCAAACCTTTAACTTCCCTTCCCTGAGCTTGTGTGACTCACAGTTTTGACGTAAAGTGTAAAAGGCTTTAGCCGCCATATTTAACAACTCTGGAACTCCTTATACCTGTTTAGGGTTAGCACAAGCACCAAAGCAGCACAAGACACAACACATTTGATTTTACTAAAAGTTTAGAAATCATCATTAGTTTTATTTCTCAATTTTCCAGCAGCTGGTCCCACTCTCAGTTCTCGTTTCTTTCTCACAGATAAAATGTCCTTGAAAGAGGACACACAGCTAAGTTCACTCTCAACCTATGACCAGCACTGACTCCCTTATGGAGATCCAAAAGCTTTTAACATCTCTTCAGAACACTGAATTATTATTCATTATCAGTCATCCCTGTGACAGGATGCCCACAATCTACAAGATAAAAGTGCAAACACCCCAGTGTGAAAATCAATAGTGTTTATAGACTTGCTCATGAAATGGAGATTGCAGCAGCAGGCTGATACCTGATAAGTCTAGCTGATATTGGCCTCATGCTGGAGAACAAGGCCTGCTGGAAAATGTTGTTTTCTGGATGTAGAGAGTGGGTTGCCTCCAGACCCCAAAAAACGGAAAATATGACTGGAAACAGAACACAGAACTATTAAAATATATGCTTTGTGACAATAGAGAAATGAAGGCAACAACATTTTATCCATCCTTTTACTGTTCCAGCTCTATAATTTGTGGAACAAAAAAGATTTCTTTAAGAATACATTTTAACCCAGCTCATGTGTCACCAGGTACATTCTGCCCACCAGCCACCTGTCAATGACAAAATGAGACCTCTGCAGAAGTGGTAAATGTGAGTTAATATGTGCAGACCCTAACTGGTTCAACACTGCCGTTGAAAGACACATTTTCAATTTGTGATCCCCATTATGTTCATCTCACTCAGTCTGTTTAAACTTCTCACACAGACTAAAAGCCATGACTCACTCACACAGCACTGTGATTTTAAGCACACGGGCTGACAGAAGCTCCTTTCTGCTCTGACAGAGCTGCAAATTCTCATTGTTGAAGATCAGAACAGGATCATTATGCTCTTTTCAGAAATCTGAAACCACTTAAATCAAAGTGTATGCTAGTTCACCCTCTTGCCTCATTATGCGTATTTGAATAATATAGTTAAATTCCTTACTTAAAAACCCCAAACAGGGGAGTCATGTAAACAATGTTAAATAAGTAAAGGGATTTAGATAGCATATATGGTTATCTATGGGAGAAATGAATACAAATTGAGTCATTTCTGTGTTTATGCTAAGCTAACAATGCACAGAAAATATCTTCATGACTTTGATATTATTGTCACAATTAGAGCTCATCGTTAGTCAGTTTATTATCCCGTAACAATAGAAACATGGACATGAAGTCAATCATCCTGGCCATTAACAATAAGCAGAATTCAATTAGGTTTAATCCCCTGCTCTTTGCGTAAATACTTATGCTCCCTCAGATTGAAGTGCTCATGTTCATGCATTTGGCACAATTCTAGACTGGATTATGTTATGTCCAACATGTTACTTATGCTAATTGCAAGTTTTCATTTTAGTTCCCAGTTGTTTTTTTAAGGTGCCAAACAAGCAGTGCGACAATATCATTGAAATTATTGCATTGATAATATTTAAAGATTATCTGATCAAAGCTTATGTACAGTGTTCACCAGTGCATTACACACTTTTGCATCCCTTAGGACACTTGTGTTTAATCTGAGACCCCCCCACCACACACACACACACACACAGACACTCATACATAAAAACACACACTGTGCAGGCAGCACACACGAGCCAGGCAGGGACTTTTTAAATATTAATAGAGTGCAGTATTATCTCTGATTATAGATATTTATTATGATTTGTTCTTTTGTCTGGTTGTCTTTCTCAATCACACTGGAGACCAACAGCAACTCGTGCTGGCATCATCAATTTTTTTATTATTTCCTTGTGTTTTAGCAAAATTTGGGTTTAGGTTTTATTTCTCTTCTATTTTTAGCTACTAGATTCCAGGTGTAGCAAAGATTAGCACGCTGTTTTTGTTTCCTTTCGATTCAGTTTTTCCCTTCAGGCTTTTCCTTTGAGAGCCAATGTAGGTCTTTGGATACATTAGATTTTTTTTTTTTTTACAATAAATTATACATGATATGTGATATTTAGTCCTTTTTATCTTCTGCTAAGGCCCTGCTGTGCGTGTTACAAGCTTTTGTTCAGATGCTCAGATATTTGAGGTCTATGACACAATGATAAATGCTTGTTGCAGCACGTTATAAATTACAGAGTTGAGAATGTTTGGCTATCGGTGCTGTTTAGATAGGCCTTTACAGGATAATAGCCACAACAGTAATTAGAATTTGTGATGATGAAGCCCAGCTCTCTGCTGCATGTGGGAGCTCACACATTGTCACTGTTGATAATTGGCCACTTATCATGGTGTTCTGACATCATGAGCCAAGATACAAATAGGAGTACAAAGGAGGACAAAGAGGAGCAAGTGGAAACATTTCCCAGAGTTCAGAAAATGCACTTAACTGCTCTACATTAGATCAATCTCTTATTTCATGAACCTCTGGTGGAAATGGCTGCAGGTAGCACAGGTAGATTTTTGTTTTTTGACAAATTTTGACTTTATTTTTCATATTTTCATTTCTCTTCTTATCAAACTCAGAAAATAAGTAACTCCATACATAATAAAGATTAACAGATGGATTTATTTAAGAATGTAAGTAAATGTTAATAAATCAATAAATGTTGATGAGGGTCCCTCACTAGTGGGCGCTAGCATGCCTTGCTCAAGGGTACCTCGGGATTGTTCTGAAGACGTAACGCACCTCTCTAGCTCTCAGCCCACCTTTCCACACTTAAAACTGCAATCAGGGATTGAACTAAGACCTACTTTGCTAGAGGGCTTATGGAACATATTTACGATTAAAATAAATATTCATCTTTCAGGCTGAATTGTAGAAGAATTGCATATGAAACTAATTTATTTTACTCATTTCAAACACAATCTGATAGAACTGTAATTCTTGTTTCTGCTGCACCCTTACATTAAAGTTAATACAGACTGAAAGGTTAGGCTGACCCTCCCAGTATGTGACATTTTGGTGAATCACAGACTGAAGAACATTTAGAATTTAGGAAGTAAAATGAGTAGATTAATTTCTCTGTTAATGACAAATCAGACAGTTAAAAAGCCTGAAAATCAGAGAACATTTCTGAAGGGCAGAGTGCAGCACAAGCTTGATGAATCATGTCCTGTTCTGTCTTGAGAAGTATTGCAAAACTCAAAGTCCACGCACAGAATTTGCATTCAGATGACAATTATATATAAGACAGATGACAAATACCAAATGCTAAAACTGGAAGGTGTTCAGTGTCCAAAATTTCTGTGAAGAGGGAAAGTCCCCCCTCATTATTATATTCAAGTTGTCTGTGTACGTAGTATTTTTTTACTCTAATATTTTTTTATTCCCTCCTTCTCATCCTAATCTCTTTCTTTCATCTTGGAGGACAGAGAAAGGGAGAAGGAAAGGAGGCGGACTAAGCCCTGTTGGCAAAGTGAAGCTGCCAGCCACAGAGCTCTGCATTAAGCCTCTTCTCTGGCAGCTCAAACTGTCTCCAGCTTTATGCCCACAATGCTCTTTCCTCCTCTTTCTTCATCTCCCCCTCCTCTTTCCCTCTCATTGCAGAGGTAACAGCTTTATTATGTGTTATAATTATTATATTTGCTGCTGTACATGCTCACCGTATCTTGGATGTGGGGGTGGATGGCCAGCAGATGGAGATGACAGAAACCGCCCTTTTAGTGAGCAGCAGCCAGTCCGAGTGCCCCACCTGTTTAAAAATGTTTTTGGTAACTGGAACATGTATAAATGCACATATGTCCTCAACCTTATGCTTGAGTTAAATGTGAAAAACACACACACCAGGTAATGGTGCCCGCGTTCTGCAACTCCAAGGAGACATGTTTTGCATCTAGTGACTGCTTAAGAGATTTGAGTTTGGTAGCTCTCATTGTGCACATACAAGTGATTGGAAAATGAATATATATATATATATATATATATATATATATATATATATATATATATATATATATATATATATATAAATGGACCTGATGAGTGCTGAGGAAGAAAGCCTGAGTTTCCCGACAGCCACATCTTTATCACTGACTTCTCAACCACGATTGTGTCAAACTGGACATCCTAACTATGGCATTGGTGGATGTGTGTGTATCTGTGTGTGTGTGAGTGTGTGTGTGGGTGGGTGGGTGGGTGTGTTTACTCTGTGTAGCTGAGTTTAGGTGTGCAAAAGTGAAACAGAAGTGGTTTGTCTGTCTTTGGACTATGGTGGTGGTTTGGAGGGGGGGGGGCATCTCTGTTTTGACAGCAGGATTTGACAGCCAGTAATTGGTTTCCTTTTCCTTGCCTCTCAAAGCTTCTGCTGTAAAAAAAAAAAAGAAAAGCAATTTTAGGAGCCAATCAATTCAAATTCAAGCTCAGCCAAGATAGAAAAGCCTGTGCAGCATTAACCTGTCTGTCCATGAGATAGCTGCACTGATAATCTGCTCCAATAGCCACTCCAATCTAACCTCAGTTTACACACACACAAACACACACACACTCTCTGTTGTTCTGTCCATCAGCAGATGCTCGTATTTCCTTTTGTTCTTGAAAGCAATTGAGTGTGATAATAGAGGTTTATGCTAGAAATATTGGAGATGCATATTTAGCCTGGCACAGAACAGATCAGGAAACATGAGTCATCTCACTCTACATGTACGATATTTTAAAACATTGAGCAAATGCACCCAGTTGTCCCACATATGGAGCACACCAGCATGTGGACATACACTTTCGTAAGGCACCCACAGAGCCACCTCTGCCTGCTAGCCTTTGCCTCTTTAAGGAGAGGAAACACATCATTTAACCAAACTGGTCAACTGAGAACTAATTTCTCCTTTGTACTTACTGCCTGAGGACCGCAGGGTGTGCAGAGTTTATATTGGCAATCAGCAGCAAACCGACTCTAAAGAAACGCTTTAACAACCTAGTCTGGATTTTGATCAGATCACTGACTCTTATAAGTCAGTGCCAGAACATGGTGATTTGGTGATTTGGGAGTAGAATTCATCTACAACACCTCATCTAGAGTGCTAATGGCTCATTACTTCTATTTTAATGTCAAGTTGTATCTTCAACTCAAGACCAGCTCTTGTGCTTCATAGGCTCAGTGCAAGCAAATTAGCTTAGCTTTCTTTCTCTGTTTTTTCCTTTCTTCATCCAACTCCACCAACATTCTTATCACCTGTAATTCCCCGTACTAAGAAATCTCTATGTTACATAATGAGGATCAAATGCAAAATTATCTGGTGTCAAGGATTTAGGGAGACACTGCCGATCTCAGCATAACCCCATCTGCCATCCATCATGCTGCAGGCCTTCCTTATATTAAAAATAATAATAATTCTTTTGTAAACAGTTGCCAAAGTGCCTGGTGTGCACTGTTGTTGATGGTGAGAGCAGTGGGGCAAAAGATACAGCAGGTGGTGGTGGAAGACTTATCTCCTGTCTGTCTCTCAGGATAGGTCATTGTGTGAGACAGGTTCAGCTGCGAGAGTAGAGGCAGCGCTTGCTCCCAGGCTGAGCCCACTCCTGTCACCACTGCGATAGCTGTCAAGCTAACACTCCCACCACTATCATTGGAGCACTTATGGGCCTGTCACTCACCTGGGAGAGAGGGCACAAGGGAAAAGGAGAGCAGTGGCAGTGTGCTGAGGCAGATATATAGTGAAGAGGGGAGACAGATGGGATTGAGGCGGAGCTTGGCACAGAGGGAGGAGAAGAAAGGCAGGAAAGGAGAGATAAAGGAGGAGGGGGGAGGTGGCGGTGGGTACGAATCCAAGACGAGTGGCATTAAATGATGAGGTCATGGAGATGAAAACTCAAAGGTTAATATAAGAACCTGACTGGAGTTCAAAACACCTCACATGGATTTAGTGTCTTGCTCTGGCTCAGCTGGATGTGGCTAAAAGCGCCGAGGCTGAAGATGATTCAGACATTAAAGGAAATGTTCCACTCTCTAATGACACAGCAGGAGATCTAGTGTAGATTACAAGATTGAGCTAAGCAGCGCAGACTCTTTCATAGCCAGATAAAAACCATATAGCAACTGTTGAGATTTATCACGGGTCATCATGTAGCTCTATTTAGTAATGTACAATATGTGCTCTTTACAGTTAACAATAGCTTTTGCTGATAAGATGCATAAATACAACTGTTTAGTTTTTTTGGGTTTTTTTTTTACATTTGTGTGTGAGAATAAACATGCAAGACACCCTTTACTTAAAGGTGTTAATTTGAATCCGGGACAACAGACCCCACCTTTATTTCCATGCATGTGACCCGACACTGTCATCAATGCTGATGTTTTGGGGATAAGTGTTGACAAAGTGACACAAAAAGAGCAACACTCTCAAGAATCCTGTACGGCACATTAACACAAGCTCTCTTATAACTGAAGATGTGCATGCCTGCACAGATACACACCCCTCGAACCCCCCTCATCAGTGGGGGAGGAGCTGTTGTAATGGAGTTTCAGTTCAGTGGTTCTGCAGTCAGTTAAAAGACCAAAATCATAAATGCAGCCTGCTCCGTCACCCGTGATGCTGGTCAAAGTGTGATTCAGTGGTGACCTGACACAGACCTTGGTGTGTGTGTGTGTGTGTGTGTGTGTGTTTGTGACTGTGTGTGTTTGTGTGTGTTCCCATCTTGCTGGGATATTGTGGTTTTTTTTACTTACGTTAAACTTCTGGAAGACATGACCTAAGCATGCAACACACACGTACACGCTCACTCATATTCTCAATCACACTCATAGGCACACACATATAGAAACACGCACGCACAAACTGATCCAGGTGAATATGAACCAAGTCATGTCAGTATTTACATGGGATGGAACAATGTGGCACCTCTCCTCATGAAAAAAGAAAAAAAACCTCTTTCTATATACTGTTTATGCACTGTTTCAATACCCTCTTTTCTACTCTAGCAATTTGAGGGGAATGGTTTCCTGTCTTTGTATTTTTCAGGCTACCGACGCAGACGCTGGCACTTTTGGAATTGTTCGTTACTATTTCAGTGATGAGCCAGACCAGTAAGCAACAAAACTTCATGCACATGAACTTAAATGATTACTTTTATCATTTATTTGTTTTTTCTTAATGATTTTATAATAACATTATTGTCATTATTTGGCTACAGTTGTTATTCAGGAGAACATATTTAGCACATTCTCCTCTATCCCCTTTTCTTATGCCTACATGGGGGCCCATTTACTAAGATCCCAGTTAGTAGAATCTTTAGCAGATCAGGCCCATGGTGTTTCATTTGCATTGTTTTTCATCCATTTATATTATCCTTATATATTATTAATATATTATGCATATTTCCGAAATGATTCATTTCTTTGTGAGTATTGCAGGAAAGGTGAGAAAAGCAACAAAAGCTTTTATTATTCTTAGTGCAATGATATTCTCTTCAAGCTACACTATAAGAATATTCAAATGTAATTCTTTTTATCTCTATTAACTGACTGGAGTTGTAATCAGTCATCATGAGAAATGACACTGTGAGAGACTATGTCTTTAAAGTGCACCTCATTAGTGGCGAAAACTGCAAAAACACTGAATGCAGTTGATCATGTGAAAAACAAGCAATGAGCAGATTATTTTAATCTTTAGCAATGAAAATCTGTCAACAAAATTATTATACTGTAGATACAGGGATTAAAAAATTCTACCAGGAGTTGGATGGCTTAAATTTCACACCCTTTTTCTTTCAGGTTCTCTTTGGACGAGGAGACCGGCTGGGTAATACTGCGGGCCAGTTTGGACTATGAGTTGATGCGGCGCTTCACACTGACCGTGCTGGCAAAAGATGGTGGCGGGGAGGAAACCACGGGGAGGATTCGCGTCAATGTGCTGGACGTCAATGACAATGGACCGCTGTTCCAGAAAGAGGCCTATGTGGGCTCGCTGAGAGAGAATGAACAGGCCGTCCAGCCGGTTGCGAGAGTTCGGGTGTGTAAGCAGAGCCTCATTCCACAGCTCAGTGATATTTAAAAAATATATATATGTATATATATGTTACAAGTAAACACAAAAATAGTCAGATAGGATTAAGACTAAAGATATAGATGAAACCTTCTCTTATTCTGTACCTGTTTTGGTGCACTGAGCAATGGTTGCACTAGTGTGCTGGCCATCAGTCACTGCCACGCAGAAAGCAGACGCACGCTGCAGCTAACTAATGGCTCAGCATTTCTGTTGATTGCACCCTCAAGAGAAAGTCTGTTGTGTCCCCGGTAGCATTAGGCGTACCTCCCCATTATGTTCTGGCTAGCCTTTAAGCCCGCAGGGTTCAGCTAGTCAGTCGAGCAGGTGAGCTCAACGCTTGACTCACTGAGTTTGATTAGTATGAACTAACGTTAAACGTTGCAGATATTAATGCGCTGGCCAAGAGGAATGTGGGACCCCAGATGTGTGTGTCAGCACTTTGCCCCAGGACTAAGCGTATACACAACACACACTGACAGAGAAAAGAGGGGGAGAGGAAGTAAAGATTAAAACAGTTGGAAAGGTGTGATAGGATGTGTTGAACAAGCAGACATTTAAATGGCTTTCTATAAATATTACACCTGGGAGATCCATGCCTCTACAGTATTTGTGCTTTCTAACTGCTAAACTGCATTCTGTGTCATGTCTGCATTCTTTTCATGTCTCCACTTATGTTGCTACTCAGCTGTTTGATGCTCTCAGTGTTTCTAGTGGCAAATGTTCGAATATGAAACTATTCATCAAAATGTAATATAGGAAGACAAATCCACAGCTTAGGAAGTTGTGGGGGAAGAAAGGTGTTGCTTACTCAACACTTTGGCACTAAATCAGAGTACTGATGTGTGTGTTATGAAGAGATACGAGTGTTTTTGACAACCTGTCCAGCCTCTAATGATGTCAGTGAGGCCTGCTAGACTCTCCTCACAGCCGGAGGACTTGCGTTTAAGTTCCTGCCAACTTGAGAATAATGAGGGGGTGTCATTGTTGTTGTGGATTAGCCTTGTAAAGTATAGACTCATCTGTCCTCTGTCTGATTGGCCTGTCTTGGCTCGGTTGGTGTTCATCCAATACTGACGCCTGTGTCGCTAATAGCTAGAATTTGGCTTTAATCTGTCCCGTAACCTGCCACTTGTGACTGGCGGCTTCTTGGCTGCACACATATGCAGAGATCGACACACCCCCATGCTGGGCAAACACTCATAAATGTTAGAACTGCCTCCTGCAGCATCCTTCCCATTATTCTATCTGTTGTCTAGTTTCACTCACTCCAAACTTCTTCCCTCTGTGGACGTGTGGACTGTCAGAGAAGCATATGTTAAAGGCTCTCCTGTCTCCCACCCTCTCGTTAATGTCGGCCCTCCCACAGGCTACTGATGAAGACTCACCACCTAACAATTTCCTGACATACACTGTCGCATCTGCCTCAGCCTTTGCCGGCTACTTCAGCATCATCATGGTGGACGGTTATGCAGGTAAAATATGGCACTCCATGCTCTACGGTTGCTGCAGATCAAACATCTTTAGGTTGTCTGTCTTTGCACAAGGAAAAACTCAAATCGTACTTTTTGGCCTCCTCTCATCAGTGATCAGCGTGACTCGTCCGCTGGACTACGAACAAGTCCCCAATGGGATGATCCACTTAACAGTAATGGCTAAAGATGGAGGTATCCCAGCCCTCAATAGCACTGTCCCCATCACCGTAGAGGTCATTGTAAGTATAATCCCACACAGCACACATGCAACACACACGCTGAGGTGACGAGTGTCATGTCATTATATGCGATATGTCACATTTCTCCACAAAAACATTAAATGGGGCATTTAATATGTGTCTGCTGTGGGCAACAGTTTCAAAGACTTTTGTCATGGACCTGAAGGTTTTCTCACAGAGAGCAAATTGCTAGAAAGAAAAAGAATGTCACATTTTAGTATAATAATCATTACCATATTAAAGTTTTGACCATTTTAGTTAAAACTGGCATTACGCCATGAAGGATGGCAGAAAAACTACACAAGAATCAGCATAACTAGTCTGCTTGATGAGAAGGAGGAAAGGAGAGAAGAGGAAACCATGACCCAGTGGGGTGACAGAGGCCCGTCAGGTGATCATGTTTCCAGACACCGGCAGCCTTGGCCTATAACAGCATAGCTAAGATGTTAACCTAATGATTAGACGACCCCCTAAGTATGGTAATTTGTCTGTCTATAATAGTAACTGGAACTTCAGAATTAGTAACAATAAGCTTTTTCAAAGAGGTAGATTTTAAGCCTAATCTTAAAAGTAGCGATGGAGTCAGCCTCCCGTACCTGGACAGGGAGCTGGTTCCATAGCAGGGGGGCCTAGCTAAATGCTCGGCCCCCCATTCTACTCCTAGAAACTCTGGGAACCACAAGTAGACCAGCATTCTGAGAGCGGAGCGGTCTATTGGGTTGGTAAGGTGTCACTAGCTCCTCCAGGTAGGATGGAGCTAGGCCTCTGAGGACCTTGTAGGTCAAAAGAAGGGTTTTAAAAATTATTCTAAATTTAACGGGCAGCCAATGAAGAGACGCCATTACAGGAATTATGTGGTTCTTTTGTCAGTACCTGTCAGAACTCTGGCTGCAGCATTTTGGATCAGCTGGAGGCTTCTTAAAGAGTTGTTTGGACACCCTGATAATAAAGAATTACAAATTGTCCAGCCTGGAAGTAACAAATGCATGGACTAACTTTTCAGCATCATGCCGCGTCAGTAGCTTCCTCATCTTTGCGATGTTCCTCAGGTGAAAATGGCCTTTATTAGTACAGACAAGGAAACAGTCTGTTCTTCAGGCTCGGGGCCCACACAAAGTCTATGGGTTTCAGGCTCGGGGATTGGGTTGAGCTGAACCAGAATGCGGAACCGAGGGGGGAGGACGTGAACCCTCGGAACCGTACAGTTCCGTTTACAGCAGGCAGGAGTGACACAGAGGGGCTTACAGGAGATGAGGCCGATGATGCAGCAGAGCAGACTGGGGATGAGCAGCAGTGAAGTCGAGGCCAGGCGGAGAAGTCAGGACCAGGTGAGCAGACAGGAACCAGAAACGCTGAGGCAGAAGTCGTGGTCAGGGACAGAAGGCTGGTGAGTTTACTGGAAGACAGGCGGTGCAGGCAGTTGAAGGAGAGGTTTTGATCAAAAGTTACTCCTAGATTCCTCACAGAGAGACTAGATGTTAATGAGATACCATCTAGAGTGATCATGTGATCTAATCTATCCCTGAGAGGTTCAGGACCAAACACCATGACCTCAGTTTTTCCTGAGTTAAGGAGGAGGAAATTTGAAGACATCCAGGACTTTATGTCTTTAAGACAGGTCTGAAGCTTCACTAACTTCTCTGTCTCCTCTGGTTCCATGGATAAATAAAGCTGAGTGTCATCAGCATAGCAATGAAAATTTAGCCCATGCTGCCGAATAATGTTCCCTAAGGGAAGCATGTATAATGTGAAAAGGATTGGTCCAAGTACAGAACCTTGAGGAACTCCGTGGCTAACCCTACTGTATGAGGAGGGAACATCATGGACATGAGCAAACTGGTATCTATCAGTGAAATATGATCTAAACCATTCTAGTGCTGTCCCTTTAATCCCAATCACAACTGAAAGCACCACAGTTTCAGTTTTCCAGGAGAGCAGTACTGTTGATCTGAGGTCCTGCTTGAGTTGCTCCACCTGCTTTGAGTCTTTGAGCTCTGCCCTGTACCAGCGGCCAAGACTTTTAATAGGCTTCTCCAAAATTGTTGGTACTGGCTCGTTGTTAATGTGAAACCTCTCATTAGCAAGCTGTCCTTTGACAATAGAGATGCTGCCAGATTTGCTTGGTTTAATCTCCATCCGTGCCCATTGAATGTTTTTCTGGAGTTTCTCCAGTAGGCGTTTGGTGCATGCCCTTGTTGTTGTTATTGTTGTCATGTCATCCATGTACGCCCTAATTGGAGGAAGACGCAGTCCATTCTTCAACCGTTCCCCTCCAACCACCCAACGAGATGCTCGAATGATGAGCTCCATTGCCATGGTAAACGCTAGTGGGGAAATGGTGCAGCCCACCATAATGCCAACCTCAGGATGCTGCCAAGCAGTCGTGCTAGCTTGCACACAAAACTGAAGGTCCTGGAAGTAGGCTTTGACGAGCCTTGTGATGCCCTCTGGGACTTGGAAGAAAGTGAAGGCTGTCCACAACACCTCATGAGGCACAGACCCGAAAGCATTGGCCAGATCCAGAAAAACCACATGCAGGTCTTTCTTTTCCTTCCTCGCCATCTGTATCTGATGCCAGATGATATATGTGTGTTCCAGACAGCTTGAGAATCCACTTATGCCTGCTTTCTGCACAGAGGTGTCAACAACGTTGTTCTGCTGCAAAAAAGCTGAAAGCCTCTGAGCCACAACACTGAAGAATATCTTTCCTTCCACATTCAGAAGATTGATCTGGCGAAATTGATCGATGGTTGAAGAATTCTTCTCTTTGGGAATCAGGATCCCTCCTGCCCTTCTCCATGCCTTTGGTATTATCCCTTTTTCCCATGCCATTCTCATCAGCTTCCAGAGGTGCCTTAAGACATCTGGCGTGTTCTTATAAAGCCTATAAGGGATGCCATTGGGCCCAGGGGCTGATGCTGCTCTCGCCCGCTTTACTGTGCCCTCAATTTCACTCCATGTCGTAGGCCTTGTTTCCATCTGGTGCTCAACTGGTTGGATGGGTGGCATGTCATCCGGAATGCAGGCTGGTACATGCCTTTGATTGTCTGAGTAGGTCTTCCTCAGGTGCTCCTCTAGTTCCCTTATGTGTGCTTTGAGGGGCCCAAATTTCTCCTTGACAAAGAGGGTTTTCACAAACTTAAAGAGTTGTTTGGACACCCTGATAATAAAGAATTACAAATTGTCCAGCCTGGAAGTAACAAATGCATGGACTAACTTTTCAGCATCATGCCGCGTCAGTAGCTTCCTCATCTTTGCGATGTTCCTCAGGTGAAAATGGCCTTTATTAGTACAGACAAGGAAACAGTCTGTTCTTCAGGCTCGGGGCCCACACAAAGTCTATGGGTTTCAGGCTCGGGGATTGGGTTGAGCTGAACCAGAATGCGGAACCGAGGGGGGAGGACGTGAACCCTCGGAACCGTACAGTTCCGTTTACAGCAGGCAGGAGTGACACAGAGGGGCTTACAGGAGATGAGGCCGATGATGCAGCAGAGCAGACTGGGGATGAGCAGCAGTGAAGTTGAGGCCAGGCGGAGAAGTCAGGACCAGGTGAGCAGACAGGAACCAGAAACGCTGAGGCAGAAGTCGTGGTCAGGGACAGAAGGCTGGTGAGTTTACTGGAAGACAGGCGGTGCAGGCAGTTGAAGGAGAGGTTTTGATCAAAAGTTACTCCTAGATTCCTCACAGAGAGACTAGATGTTAATGAGATACCATCTAGAGTGATCATGTGATCTAATCTATCCCTGAGAGGTTCAGGACCAAACACCATGACCTCAGTTTTTCCTGAGTTAAGGAGGAGGAAATTTGAAGACATCCAGGACTTTATGTCTTTAAGACAGGTCTGAAGCTTCACTAACTTCTCTGTCTCCTCTGGTTCCATGGATAAATAAAGCTGAGTGTCATCAGCATAGCAATGAAAATTTAGCCCATGCTGCCGAATAATGTTCCCTAAGGGAAGCATGTATAATGTGAAAAGGATTGGTCCAAGTACAGAACCTTGAGGAACTCCGTGGCTAACCCTACTGTATGAGGAGGGAACATCATGGACATGAGCAAACTGGTATCTATCAGTGAAATATGATCTAAACCATTCTAGTGCTGTCCCTTTAATCCCAATCACAACTGAAAGCACCACAGTTTCAGTTTCCAGGAGAGCAGTACTGTTGATCTGAGGTCCTGCTTGAGTTGCTCCACCTGCTTTGAGTCTTTGAGCTCTGCCCTGTACCAGCGGCCAAGACTTTTAATAGGCTTCTCCAAAATTGTTGGTACTGGCTCGTTGTTAATGTGAAACCTCTCATTAGCAAGCTGTCCTTTGACAATAGAGATGCTGCCAGATTTGCTTGGTTTAATCTCCATCCGTGCCCATTGAATGTTTTTCTGGAGTTTCTCCAGTAGGGCGTTTGGTGCATGCCCTTGTTGTTGTTATTGTTGTCATGTCATCCATGTACGCCCTAATTGGAGGAAGACGCAGTCCATTCTTCAACCGTTCCCCTCCAACCACCCAACGAGATGCTCGAATGATGAGCTCCATTGCCATGGTAAACGCTAGTGGGGAAATGGTGCAGCCCACCATAATGCCAACCTCAGGATGCTGCCAAGCAGTCGTGCTAGCTTGCACACAAAACTGAAGGTCCTGGAAGTAGGCTTTGACGAGCCTTGTGATGCCCTCTGGGACTTGGAAGAAAGTGAAGGCTGTCCACAACACCTCATGAGGCACAGACCCGAAAGCATTGGCCAGATCCAGAAAAACCACATGCAGGTCTTTCTTTCCTTCCTCGCCATCTGTATCTGATGCCAGATGATATATGTGTGTTCCAGACAGCTTGAGAATCCACTTATGCCTGCTTTCTGCACAGAGGTGTCAACAACGTTGTTCTGCTGCAAAAAAGCTGAAAAGCCTCTGAGCCACAACACTGAAGAATATCTTTCCTTCCACATTCAGAAGATTGATCTGGCGAAATTGATCGATGGTTGAAGAATTCTTCTCTTTGGGAATCAGGATCCCTCCTGCCCTTCTCCATGCCTTTGGTATTATCCCTTTTTCCCATGCCATTCTCATCCGCTTCCAGAGGTGCCTTAAGACATCTGGTGTGTTCTTATAAAGCCTATAAGGGATGCCATTGGGCCCAGGGGCTGATGCTGCTCTCGCCCCGCTTTACTGTGCCCTCAATTTCACTCCATGTCGTAGGCCTTGTTTCCATCTGGTGCTCAACTGGTTGGATGGGTGGCATGTCATCCGGAATGCAGGCTGGTACATGCCTTTGATTGTCTGAGTAGGTCTTCCTCAGGTGCTCCTCTAGTTCCCTTATGTGTGCTTTGAGGGGCCCAAATTTCTCCTTGACAAAGAGGGTTTTCACAAACTTGTAGGGAACTCTGTAGAAGGAAGTCCTCGCTCGCTCCTTCTTCTTGTGTTGCTTTCTCAAGCACTCAGCTCTTCTCAGTGTTGCCAGACATTGCTTGAGGTCGCCTTGTACTGCCTCAAGTCCTTTACTCTCTGCTTCGGCAGCCTTCTTCCACTGTTTTCTCAGACATCTTCTTTCTTTCACAAGCCTTTCAATCTCTCGCTGCCTCCTGGACTTGAGATGAGCTGGTTCCTTCTGCAACTTAAGGTTCCCGCTTTTCACCCCAAATCTCTCTGCCCCATAGCTGTAGATGATTTCCCCAATCTTTTCGAGCTTCTTCTCCACGCCTCCTTTCAGGCCTTCCAGGAGGTGCACAAGGTCTATG